>NC_086285.1:36484312-36784312 GCF_963924245.1 Chroicocephalus ridibundus
AGGCTCCTACCTGTCTGCACCATTGCTGCTATTGACTAGTAAGCCTTCTGCTGTGGCAAGTGACCTACATTTGTTGAGGGACTTGGGGTCAAAGCTATAAAGGTATATAAGAAAATAGAAATATAGATTCCTTTGTGAAGTAATGGTTTTGTCTTAGCTTTGCATCTTCAAAGCTTGAAGAATCGTAGAATCAAAAAACCATGTGGGTTAGAAGGGTCCTTTGGAGATCACCTGGTCCAACCTCCTATTGAAAGGAGGGCCTTAAAAGAAATAATGATCTGCTGAGATGCTGCTGTGTGAGGCAAAGCAGTACTTGGGTGCCTCTGAAAATCTGGGATGTAGGAAAATGAATTTTCCTGTGCAAGTTTTTCTGACCTATTTCTGTCTTAATCACCTGACTCTCTTTTTAAAGACTTGCAAACAATAGAAAAAACCTTCTGGTTTTCCTTTTACTTTACACGCTATTAGCAGGTTGGAGAATGGCCATAAAGGGATGGAATGAACTTGAGTAGCATTTAATACCTTCTGGTTTTAGAAAACTATTGAAACCATGTACTTTTCTTATAAGTACAATGGTAGCCTGCAAATATATGTAAGTTTTCTGAAAGCCTATTTAGAGTATTTCTTCTGCTGGTTAATTCTAGGGCTCTAAATGGATAATTGGGATGACATCTCTAAGATAAAGCCATTTTTTGCTGGTTTTCACGAAAATTTTTATTGGGTATGGTATCAGGTAAGGCCATAGGACCAAACTTCTGGCTAATCACTTCATAGGATCCATGTGCATAGGTAGGAAAAGAAGAAAAAAAAATATTTTATACTGTCTGTGATTCTTTGAGATAAAACACACATAAGGATACCTTAAGCCTCTTTTCCCCTTCCTAATAGCACAGATTTTTCTCATCAATATTCTGTGCTACAAAAGATCTGAGTGGCACTAGCTGAAGCCCTTCTACGCCTTATGTCATCAGGAGAGAAGCACAAGTGCAAATTGGGTATCTATGTGTGTCCATGCAACTGTGCTAGATGTACTTCAGTGGGTGTCACTAATGAAAACATTTCCACTTCCTGTTAATGGGTACTTTTCAAGAGGGGGCAATTTTAAAAATGTCTTGTTTAGTGTTTGGCAATTTCTAGTGGTCTGTGATGACCAAGGCTAGCCCTGTTGTTGTCTTTTGGAGAAAATGCAGGTGCAAAAGCATTGAAGTGAATCTAAGACTGAAAGATTTCAAATGCCAGATGCCCAAGCCTTTGGCTCCTTCTGAGGGTAAAACAACAGTGTCTCTTTACATTCCACTAAATCTGTCCAAATGATACATTGAAATCATCAACATGATGAGCCCTCTGACTTATAAATTAATCAATAGATTGTCAGCTGTCTTCTCCCTAAGCTTAAGTCAGAATCTAAAATAAGCCTGCTGTTGTTTTTGCATGGAAGCTTTAATAACAGACATAAATATTACGTGTATGGCAGGAAAGGCTGGGAGCTCCTGAACCCTACTAGAATTCATGCCGGTAAGCCTCAATAGTCTGTCACTTGATTTACTTGAGTCCTTGCCTTTCTTTTTCCCAATTCATGAATAATATCTGTACATGGATAATAAATAATCTGGTGAGTAATAGCTATAGCAATGTATGTTGCCTGTTGTGCCCTCTCTCTTCCCGTTGCACTATCCAGTGATTGTTTTCTTGGCTAACATGCTCTCAAACCAAACAGAAATTTCGCACAGCATAGCATAATTCCTCCTTTATGTACTTTTCACCTGGCTCTTCCTCTGCTGAGGGAAAATAAATCAACATCCATCTCCTGTATCCGTGCTGTGGAGCTTGCAATAAGAGGGCAACCTAATTGTACTTGCTGCTGGGCCAATGTTTGAGCTTCTGCTTTCCTCCCACAGCAGCCATCATTAATGCCAATTGATGTGTACCCTTTCCCTGTTGCTAGGTGATATGTGCCTTAAAAAAAGCAGCTCCTATTGCTGCTCAGGGATTCTCACAAATCTTGTTTGCTCTTGGTTCACATGATGTGCAGTAAGGTTTGCAGGACCAGAACGCAACTCAAAGTTCAGGTCATTTCTTTCTGCTGTTCATTTGGCTGTAAATCACTAAAAAATCCCACAGTTTTCCTGACTACAGAAAGAATAACATCCTGTTCTGGTGGAAGGCAATGACAAGACTTTTTGCTTCATAGGGTGGGTTCTGGACTTTCCCCCACATAGGTAATTTATTGACCAATGTCCATCAGCATGGACTTGGCTGCAGTACCCAAGTGTTGTGCTGCAAAACTGGTGTTTCACCAGCACTTGTTAGGTAAAGTGTTTTCTGATACTCCTAGAGAAGCCCAAAGATTGATTTGGGACTCTGACTTTCAAAAGGTACACTCTCTTTGTTTATAATCTGTTTAGATGTCCCTATCACTTTGATATTTCTAGTCTGAGTGAGCAGGGAGACTAGACATTCTCAGGACTGTGGTCTCTCTGCTTCGGATTGAATTAAATTCACCAGCCACAGGTGGAATAGTGTTGTGTTTCAAGTAGCTGCGTTAACTGTAGAGGAATGGCAAGTCAGGCTCTGCCCCAACTATGAAGTTACCTGATAAAAAGGATCAATTTGATCAGGGCTTTTTCCAGGTTCCTCTAAAGAGATGTGGAATGTAAGGATATCTGGTTACTGGCCATTCAGCATAAAAGACTAAGACAAGAGACAGGAGAAGTAATAAATTAGACTCTCAGATACCCATACCCTGAGGAAGAGGAGATAACAAGACAGTAACAAAGAGCAGAACTCTTAGATCACTGATTGATGGGACCTTAAAGGAACTACCCAACGCATTCAGGAGGTTCAGCCAGAGCTCTGTAACTGGTTATCATGGATCTCATGGGAAAGAGCAAACTCACAATGGGATATTTGAGAGGGCTTGTAGGATCACATAAAAGTTATTATGGGATGTTTTAAGGGATGTGGGAAAGTGCTAAACTTATTTTGGGATGTTTAGGGGACAGCCAAAGACAGTCAAAGGCAGGCATCAAGATAGATGGGGGATGAAGAAGCATGGGAAAATAAAGAGGGGGATAAAAGAGGTCATCTGCATGCAGTCAAGCTGCTGTCAGTATTTGTTGTCAGGCTATGCCCTGTGCGTGATCATCACAGTGTGTCCTATCTTCTTGTTAAACTAAATGATTGAATGTTTTCCTATGTGAGTGTGCTCTCTATTCTATGTGCATGTGTGCATGATCTGCTGGCAAATTTCAAGCCAGGCTAGCTGGTGAGGACAGTGAGTGGTTTGAGTGCCAGCAACTGGAGATAGAGACTGAGGATTGAAGGGCTAGCAACTGGAGAGACTGATTGTCTGGATACCAGCGATTGAACAGATCGAGCATCTGTATCTAAGAACTGCTGATGAAGGGACCCATCTCTGTGTGTGATTCTAATAGGAATTTAAAGCTGGACTAACTGGTGAGCAGGAGAAGAGGTGTGGGAGCCAGCTACCAGAGACCATAGGATGGGACAGTGGAGGGACCAAGGGTCTGAAAGCCAGCTGCTGGAGAGACTACCAGTCTGAAACAGCTACTGGAGGGACCTGTTTGTGTGTTTTGGGGTGGAAGATCTGCTAGCAAGCTTTCAGTCTGACTAGCCTGGGAGTGAGAAGAGGATCAGCCCATTTGTATGTTTACGTGAGTCGTCTTGGTGTGTATATGGAGACTGGAAAGGTGCTGCTTTCTCGTCTGCTGGTAGTCAGCTGTGGCTGTATATGTGTGTGTGTGTACATGTGGTATGTTTTTTTAGGGATGCCTAGCCCGACTATTGGCCAGACCTGGTGTCAAGGTAATGCAGTATATGATGGCCAGAAGTAAGAATCCCTTAGATTCCATAGTCCACCAGATTTGACTTCCCTGTAACTGATGCAAATTCAGCTTATCTTCAAAGCT
Source organism: Chroicocephalus ridibundus (assembly GCF_963924245.1). Lineage (NCBI taxonomy): Eukaryota > Metazoa > Chordata > Aves > Charadriiformes > Laridae > Chroicocephalus > Chroicocephalus ridibundus. Next base: position 36,488,242 of record NC_086285.1, read on the forward strand.
TACTGAAAACTCAGTTTTGGAGGAAGCTTAAACACACAGTATTCCACTTAGAAGGGAATGGTTTTCATAAGAAATATGAAATGGAAATATGGGTTTATAATGGATTAGCCCCTTCTGTGTGTGTATCTGGTAGCTGTAATGTCATTCACATTAACAGAGGACTCGGGACACCCACAGGGCACAACTTGTAGGACATTAGGGAGGGCATTATCTCAGATATAAAACCCAAGATAATTGCATTAGAATATGACTTTGGTTAGATGTTATTCCTCTGTGGGGGTCCAAGAAGCTAAGTTTTATTTGTGACAAATTCTTGACAAGTCACCTTTCAGATTTATATCTAACATAACTTATAACCAACAGGAAAAGTGCTTTCTCTACATTTTACTTGATTTTCTTTAGCTGCATATGACACAAAGGGTACCAGTGGTTTTGATTCTGCTTCTGTTTGTAATTCAGACCATAGGCTTCTTTTTATTTGTACTATGCTTCTTTATTCATACTATGCTTCTTTTAATTTTGCTTAAAATGCTTTCAATTATACAGCCATTGTTCTGAAATTAGGTTTTACAACCAACAGGACATAAGTCGCACGGAAGTAAATAGAATTTATGCTATACTGCCACTGAAGTAAACTACTACAACAATCACTACAATTATCATTGCCTTATACATCAGGGTTTGTGCAGAATAAATACATTATTCATAACATGAAGACTGGTTTACATTTCAGTTCTCATGTTTCCTTTTCATGACCTTTAGTTCTGAAAACACATTGCAGCTTTTCCAAGACTCTCAATTTCTGTCTTCATGATTTCATTGCAGTATTAATGTAACAGAATTCACATCCCTAAAAATATCAGACAAATAAAACATAATCTGTTACAATCAGGTGAGACAGAGAGAAAGGAATGAAAGGAATCAAATTAAATAAGAAAGAATCTTGGCTTCTGATATGTCAGTTATCTTTCCTGGCCTGAACTTCTACTTTACGCATGTGTCAGATGCAAGTCAGGGGTCGCCAACTGAAAGTTGGTTCCAAAACATATGGACAGTTCAGATAAAGCAGCAGATATGATAAGAAAGACTGTTACTGAAGAGCTGGTTAAAATTATTCTTAGTAATGGATGGAAATATTTTTCCTATCCTGAAAAAATTTCTGAGATGTCAAAAAAAATTTTCATCTTAACTTGGAGTGAAAAATCAAAATCTCAAACATTTTCTCAGTAAGACAATCTGAAAGAAAAAAGGTTTGGATGAGAAAAAGACTAGCATTTTCAAAACCCTGCAATTCAGCTTGAAATGTTGTCTTTTTGTTAACTCTAATTTGCATAAATTTAGAAAATGTAAGAGTAATTTTTGGGTAGTTTTGTTTGGTCGTTTTATAGTACTGAAATGGGATATTTTAATGAGTCTAAACCTTTTTTGCCAAAGCTTTAAACTTTTCAAAATGAAACCTGATCTAAAAAAGTGTTGTCAAATCGCATCTTGTCATATGAACATTTTCGGGTTTGGCTATTTGGCATCTTCTCATTAGAAGAGATTTCATAAAAAGATTCTCTACTAGTTATTGTGATGAAACTTTTTGATTTGATGAACTGCAAATCTTTCTTTCGGCAAACTGGACTCATACTGAAACGCTTAGGGAATATCCCTTGAGGAAGTGTGGTTGTATTTGATCATTGCTAACCTTCTTTAATATGCATTTTAATATATGGCTTGAACGCTTGCATTGTATTACCTGGTTCAGATTCCTGAACATCTTGAGACAGGCTGGTCGACAATGACTTCCCAAATCTCTGTGGCAAATTTAGAAGTGACTGACCGGAACTTTTAACAAGTGGAGATCTCCCAAGCCTATGTGATACTTTTGGAACACGCCTAGGTATGTTCACTGCAAAAGCTCTCCCAAATCTCAGAGGCAAATTAGCAATTGGTTTAATGCTTCTTTCTTCTGGATAATTTCTTCCAAACCTAAGAGGTAAATTAGCAACTGAATTTGACATCTTGTTTACTGTAGGAGGGTTCATTTTAATGATATTTTTTGATCCCCAGTCTTTCATTTCTTCAAAATTGAGACTCCTCTGCTTTTCTTCCAAGATATTATCTTTAATCTAAAGAAAAAATAATTAAAAAAAAGATGCTATCATTTTATAGGCCATTACTTCAGCTACCAACCACACAAAGTATTAATTTTCATATCTCCTTAAAAAGCTGTTGGGTAACACTCTTTTCTGGACATTTAATGCTTTTTAGTTATAATGGCTAAGCTCCATTGCAGTGTGAGCTACTTCATATGGCTTACTTCATAAGCAGATATTATCCTGCTTACCTTTTCAGTACACTGGCCACAAAAGCACATCTCCATATCAGTATCCACAACTATTCAAATGGTGTCAGTTGGAAATATTTCTGGGCATAGGTGTCGGTACTTGTGCCATGAGTTAAGTGTGGACAGGAGTAATTTTCAGGTCCATATTTGCTAATATCACCAATGGAAGCTGTCTGGAGGGGAAGATGCTGACTATATTTAGTGACTTGACGCAGACCCAGCCTCTTACTTATCTGGTCTGGATGAAGAGGAGGATGGGCCAAGCTACCAGAAGGTGTAGCTCATTGCTTCCTAAGCACTAGGTGGATGCTTTTGACCCAATATCCTGCTGGGCTAACAGCCAGAGAAATTAATGGAAAGTGTTTGGGTCATGTCCGCATCATGCCTGTTCTGGTGTTGCAGCATAGAGATTGCCCTGAGCTTTAAGTTGCTTTAGGCCTCCACTAGTACACAAGATGCATTAGGAGTTCCTGGGCTCCTAATTTTTGTGCAACCAGCACAAAATCTACTGTTTTTTTCTATGCTGGCATACAGTGAAGAACTGAGCCTAGTATATTACCTGTCTCTTGATGTAAAGGGCAGCTGTTGCCTGAAAAATAGCAATATCAACATGACCTTTTCCTATATAGCAGTGTTTCTTCCCTGGGCAGATTGAAAATCACTTATTTTTGTGACAAAAATAAGTTTCCAAGCCTTAACAGCAAATATGTACAAATGTGTTATTTAATTTCAGTTAAGGACACAAATGCTATTAATCCTAATTTCAGTTCCTTATACCCATTTGGTGACTTTCCCAGGGGCTTCTCCATCTACTGGGAGAGAAGGGGAATGAACCATTTTAGTTCATGCTCCATGATCAAAATAATAAATAAAGTATCCCTCTGATTGCACCTGCACACCTGTTCTGAAGTATATAAAAGACAGTGAACTGAAGGCCAGAGGATTTCACTAGCATAATTAAAGTTGTATTTTGGTTTGAAGAATCTTTATTATACCAATGATGATGAGTCAAAAAGAGAGGTTGGCTGTCATTTCCCAGGGAGTACTTGCAGGGCAGACAAGAAAAATAATACAGAGGAACTGTGCAAATTTGATTTGGCATCTATTGAGACATAATAAATGTGCAACCCTGCAAAGATATTTTTATAGTCAATTTCCAGAGTAGAATTTTAAGACCATTAACTATATTAGATTTATAATGTTCTCTGTTTATCATTATTCTTTGAGTATTACAAGCATGCCTTTATTAATTTTGGATTAATAATGTATCTGTTATATTATGTGCATAGAATGCCTGACAGGAATGTTAATTGAGGCCCCACTGTGTAAGTAAGAAACGTTTTAGAAAAAGGCTCAACCTGATTGCAAGGCTGTATTGCAAGAAAACTGATGAATTGATTTACACAGTATGTGTGTCCGAGCAGGTGAATTTCCTGAAAATTCTTTCAACGAGCCTTTTTCATACTGCTAGTGCTGTAATGCTGAATACTGTGCAATGAGGTTAGGAGAGCCTTTGCCAAAAAACTGAAAGTGCTCAGGATCTGACCCACAGTTCCCCCCCAAAATGCCATAGTAATACAGATCTTACCTCGTAATATTTATCATCGTCGTCTTCTCTGCTCTGCAGACCGGACTTCATCAGTTCATCTAGGCACATACTATTTGATGTTAGAAAGACTACTGTAGCTAAAGCAAATAGAATAAACTCCTTGGTTGAAATTACTTTCATTTTTCTCAAATTAAGTTTACTTAGAGAGCTCAGAATCTGTACAGAAAAGAAAACTGCCATCATTTTATATGATCAGAAAACAAAAAGATTTTGTTCCCTATGACATCAGTCTCAAAAGCTTCAATTCTTCATATTAATTAGGGAAGTAATTTGAATATATTTGAAGAATGTTGGGAATTTCTTTTGTGAACCTTTTTAACCAACATAGCTTCTTGTTAGGGACACGCCGACTTTACAAATATTTTCTTCTGGTGAAACATGTCTTAATTAGCTAAATTTGAGAGCCATAACAGTAGGGACTTAAAACAGCCTCAATGTTCCATCCACTAGTAGACAAAACCACCTTGTTTCTTTCTTTTGTATCAGTGTCCTTAGGATTCTTCTGCTTAAATGGTCCTTTTGGACCATATAATGTTTGTTTATAGTGCTGTACAACCAGGGAGATTTGGCCCATTGAAATCAAGGGCTAACTATCTAACTATTGAAGTGGTTGATCAGGTCATAAGACATGTTATGCATCAATGAGATCTATTGACGTACACAGTGTCTATGCTCTAAATTGAACACGTGAATTCATGTTCAGACTGAATCAGGAACATGCTTTTAAAACCTTACCCATCAGTTAAGTTTTTAGAAATTTCAAAGATTGTGTTAGATCTATATTCTTAAGGGCAAATTTCCAGCAATGGTTTTTAAAAAGACATCTGCCACTTTTCTGCACATGGTGAAAGCACTGGGCTGCCCATGTGTGTTCTGTTCCAGAATGGGATACAGGCTTTACACTAAATGTGCCCTTAAAACACACATTGAATTAGTTGCTAGAAAGGCTGGTGAGCCAGAATGCCATAAAAAAAGCATATTGTGTTGTTCTTACATTTGCTCTTCTTAAGTTCTTGAAATGATTGACTAAATCTCATATGCTAATACTTAAAATCAGCTGCATATGGAGAAATCTGATTGCACGTGGTAAATATTCATGCTGGAAAACTGGACTCTAGACAAGATACTTTGTGATTCAACATCAGGATTGTAAAATGTCCAGTCCATCACAGCAGCGGCAAAGTTGTCCCGAGAGAGCATGTTTTATGCTGTGGGCAGCACGGATACTATGGACTGAAGGAGATTAGATTTAGATTGGCTATCAGGAAAAAATTCTTTACTGTGAGGGTGGTGAGGCACTGGAACAGATTGCCCAGAGTTGTGGATGCCCCACGGCTGGAAGTGTTCAAGACCAGGCTGCACAGGGCTTTGAGCAACCTGGTCTAGTGGAAGGTGTCCCTGCCTGTGGCAGGGGAGTTGGAACTAGATGATCTTTAAGGTCCCTTCCAACCCAAACCATTCTATGATTCTATGACTGTTTATCTGTTGACAGTATGTTACTGTCTTTACTGTGCTGTGTAGCTGAAGGATTTGCAAATAACCTCATTTTAGAATTAAGTTGGCTGTTATGGGTTTTAAGTTGTGTGGCACGCACGGAGTTATTTCTGCCTTAGATTCTCCAAAACTGAGACCCTGGAGGCCTTAAGCAGCTTTGTATTAGAGCTAAGAAGATACTCAAACCTCCTTTTGACTCATGAGAACCACAGGTTGTATGTTGGAAACTGCCCTGACATGTCTGCACCTCTAACTTGACCAAGATACCAGGAAACACTAAACCTATCACCTAAATTGTTTACTAGAGCCACTTAAAGTGAAAAAAAAAAAAGAAGAAAAACAAATTCCAGTGAATGATCTCCGTGGTAGAAATAACTTCTCCTTCTTGCCTTCTCCCAGAATTTATTCCTTATCCAATAGCAGGAGAAGCAGCAAGCCCCTGTTCTCCAAGCTTGGACTGTCTTGTCTCCATTCCCAATAGATACATGGTCCCTGTCTCCCTCAACTCCTCTAATTACTAGGGATCATCTAGGGTAGGAGGACAGCGTGTTGCGGTTATCTCCTTGAAGGTGACAAGAGTAAGACATTTTAGAGGGAATTTGGAGCCTTGTTGAGAAGAGGATGATGTAAAGAGAGGAGATGTTGCATAATGTCTACTACTAGACTCTCATACTTTCCAGTGAACCATCTGGCAAACAGTGGACTAGATAGGCAGTGTTTTCGATCTTGCCTGGTAATTCCTGTGAAATACTGCTCTTTTAGCCCTGCTTCAATGCCCACCCACCTGCCATCATTCCCCATATTCATTCCAGATAAATAGCGTACCTGCATCAGTGAGGTGCTGGATTTTCTCCCGTGAGCTCTCCAAACTCTGCGGAATGAGTTCAGGGATCAGGAGTAATCCCATGCCCAAGATAAGGGCCACTAGACTTTTAGACGCTGGAGCATTGGTTTGCCATTCCAGCTGAGCTAAGGGTGTGGGGCTGAGACTAAGGGGTCAACCAGGTGCGAGTTCTGACCTGGGAGCCACATGTAGAGATAACACAGTGTAAAGGGAACAGTTTCTTTCAGGTGAACTCCCCCAGGTGGAGAGAGTGTGAAGGATTCTGCCCATTTTTTATGTGACAGGAGACCATTAAATTGTTAAAGTAGATGAGAATGGTATTAGTAAACTAATTAGCAGCTCCTGTGAGAAAAGAATGCATTTTAATCAGTCACTGGCTTTTGTGCGCAGCTTTCCCTTGTTGTTTTAGACACTATTCACATTCATTTCCTCCTTGTTTCTTCACTGTATGTAATCCTTCTGGCCCTGGCTGACAGCAGAAAAGGTTGGGTTCAAAGATCTGGTTCTTCCTTCAGAAAGCTGCTGGAAAAAATGAAGTATGATGGGAGAATAAGCACAGTTCTGCATAGTCTCAAGGGACAATGCTTCCCCTTTTCATTCTCTGAGACTGTTCCGCAAGATGTTGTTTTAGAGTGGGATGTGGTAGGTGGGGAGGGAAAAGATACTGGACCAGTAATGATTCATGAAGAGTGGTTGTATGTACGTACATAAACAAATGCATGCGGGAAGTAAGAAAGCCTCATCTGTCCTTCGAGTGCATTGGTAATAGCCCTTCTTTCAGAGTAGGTGATTTCTCTCACTCTCTTTTTTTTTTTTTTTTTTTTAAATAATAAATATTCTGTGCAGGGAAATGGGGTTTTGGGGATACCAGAATTTTGGTATTTGCAAATCTAGGCCAAATTATTTGGGAAACAGAGGGAATAAAACAAAGATGTCGATGGAGAAGACCTCTAAAAGGAGCCCATGTCCTTTTGGTGCTCTGGCAGGTCAGGGGCAGCAATTGCCTCTTTTCACCGAGGGCTGAGTGCGGGTTCCTGGCTCTCTGGAGCCTCATGTGAGGGGGGCTTCCATCTGTGGGAACAGATGGATTTTCCAAATTCCTTTTCTTTATGGTAACAATAAAGACAATAATGAATGCAATTCATGCACTAATATCTGTCTAACATGTGGTCATTTTACCTAGGTACTTGTTTATAAACCTCTCTTGATCAATGGTCTTTCAATTAACTGTGTGAAGATATTTGCTTTGTAAATTAAATGGAATTGGCAAGATCTAAAAACTCTCCTGCATTGTTTGGCACAAATACAAATTCTGTTTTCCCTAGACAGAATATGAAAATGTATTGCTGTTTTCTAAACCCCATCAGGTTTTCTTGACATTCAGTTTGTTTCCTATGTATGTTGATTTTCTAATCAACATAAAGTGAAGTTTTCAGGTGTTTTGCATGCAAGGCAGTCAGGGAGTTGTATGTCCCTGTACTTTCTTATGGATTAATTTGCTTTTGATGGCTCTACAGCAGGAACTCTGTAAATTTCAAGTCAATCAGTTAGGATGATTGTGCATTATCTTTCCTGAGGAAGGACTTATCAGACCTTAGCGCTCAAGTACCAGAATGTATAATGTGAGCACTCTTCATCAATGTGACTGCAAAATCTGCTGTGTTTAGACTATCTTCAATAGTGGCATAAGGTGGCCCAGCTGACTTCAAAGTGAGGCAGCTGAGGCATCCTGGCACAATCTATTAAAATTATTTATTTGGGGAGGGAAGGCACATTTCTTGGTGGCAACAAACAGTGTCGGGGAAGAGGGCTGTCTATTCTTGAATTGCTCCAGCTTGATCCACAAAGGGCCTGATTAAGGCATATGGAGGGGAGAAGGCTCAGAGTACTGTTGAAAACAATTTATGAGGTCCTACCCTCTTGTCCCATGCTTGTTTTGCCTTGTTATCTTACATCACTCATCAGCCAGGCTATTCAGAAGACTTGACCATAACTGAACTTCTGTTTTGAAAATTCCCCGTTGAAATAGGAGTGAGCCTTCCCATCTACATGTGAAACAAGCCTCACAGGCAGGGCCAATTTTAGGAGTTTTCCAGCAGGTGCATGGTACGAACTAGGACAAGGCAGTGCTTGCTTCTTTTTTCGTCTTCATTTAGCATAGGTAGGCACAGGAAAGAGCATTTATTTTGGCTTAGCGGTACAACAGTAAGGTGGATCTGATCTGTGATGAGTTACTGCAGTGACTTGATGTATATCTATTTTAAAACTTTGACATTAAAATGTAGTTAGTAGTAATGGCAAGAGTAGCTCAATTTCATAAGCAACTCAGTGCACAGTACGTTATTTGATTCCAGTGAAAGAACAAGTTTTAATATTGCTTTTTCTTTATATAAGAATATACTGATAAATCCTTATCCATTATTAACAACATATTGTGTGAAAATTGCGTGTTATATGACTCATGCCACCAATAAGCATCTGCGCATTTCCATAATGATAAATCATTCATAATATATTCATTTTGCCATTATGTATTATATGACCTATTCTATGGCTCATTTTGAAGTAAGAAGATTTAAAAATGTATCATTTTTTTCATTGGCAAGCCATTCTGTTCATTTTTCACCCATTCCTATGGGTGGGTTGTGCTGCCTTTGCTGTGTTGTGCTTCAGTTCTGCTGCACAATCCAAGGTGTATTTGTCGGGAATATATATGACTCTAAGCAGATAGTCATACCTCCACTGCACTCAGTATCCTGGCATTGTATATGGCTGTAGGCCTGGTGTCCCTCTCGTACTGATAATCAATATTTCAGTGTTCAGGGGAACCAGTGAAGCTTGGTTTCCCATGACTTTGTGATTGAATAGTAAATGATAGTATATATTCTCTGAGGTCCAGTAAGGATTAACCTTCCTGTAGGATCCCTGCGTGAGCAGCGTGTCTGTCCTCTCTCGCCATGCCTGTTATCATGAAGTGGAATTTCAGCGAGACTTCTCCCTGCAAAGTTCAACTGAACTTGGCTTCCAGACTTGAAAGTTATCAAGGCTGACTGACAGGCACACACTTAGGCACAGAGAAACAGATTTCCCTCATTTCATTAGGAAACCAATACTAAATCAGGAATAGCTGTGCTGAAATACCACGGGTGTAAAGCCACGGCATCTGTACAATTATTCTGGGCATAGTGATAATTTCTGTCTTTATTAATGAGGCATTAGTGCAGCTTTTGTGATTTTGCCGAAGAATAGGGGAATTTAATCTACTATGAAAGCCCCCTTGTTTGTGTGCTACAGCTTGGTGAGGAAAAACAGCCTTTATGAAACAGCCCTCTCTGATTTGCAGAATCAGAACTTCAGTTTTGAACCAGATTTTCATCTACATGTAGCTCTGAGCTTTCCTGTTAGCTCTTTAGTAGTAAACAAAGGACAAATGCATGCAAACATTAAGGTAGAAATAATCTTATTTTAAGGCTAACCCCTATGAATTGGTCTCCAGTGTTAGAAGATATTTTCCCCCTTGATTAGCTGAACCCGGGATGTGAATGTGTAAGTTCACATTTTAATTTTTTTTATTTTATTTTTCCTTGAGCTTTTGGAACAGCAGAACAGCATGAGAGACAGAAAACAGTAAGAGGCTTGAGTTATTATGGTAACAAGCTGAAAATGACTTTATCTTCTTGGTAAATAAGGTGTGAACAATAATTCCGGGTTAGACAGGTTCTTCAATTATACATTTGTCTTAGTAATAAAATAAACATGTTTTCAATAACATTTGCGATATAAATACATTCTTCTTTTTTACTAACTACTCTGCAGAGTGTAATACTGTACTTACCAATCTACTACAGTGTGTAGCAGCTCTAGCCCCTTCTTGCCTATTAAAAATTAAACCCTTTTACCATACATTATTAAAAGTGCTTTGGTTGGCTGCAAATCAAGAAAGACTTCATAAAGTCTTAGAAGAATGAGAAATCTGATTAAATCTAGGGTCCACAGGCAGCAATGGAAAGTGCCTGAGAAGAAAAATACAACATTAAATTATGTCTTAAAAACTCTTTCAGGACTTTAAAAAATCATTAGCAGCTTTTATTCAAGTTAACTATTAACCAAGGAACTCTTAATAGATTCATTATTCCCCCTTCCCTTTTTCAGTTTGGCCCCCGTGTTAGTTATAGGTACAGATACCTTCATTCCTTGTTCTCCCCTTTTTCAGAATGATATATTTCTAGAAATATTGTGCTCATTTAATAGTTCCCCTGTGCCTTCTATATAAACACTGAGAAGCATGAAGATTATACTGTTTATTAGCTGAACTGTGGTTTGCAGGGTCTGATTTTCACTTTAGGAAAAAATGTAAGCAATTTAGGAGAGTAAAAGAATTAGAGGAAAACACCTATGTTTCTTGGAGGGAGAAAGAGGCTTCAAGCATTTTACTGACAAAGCTGGAGAAGCAGGTCCAGCTTATTTGAAATAAAGCTTCTCTCTCTTTTTTCTTAATGTAGCTTTTTAAAGGGGAAAAGGGAGAGAAAAATAATTTCTTTTCATCTTTGCTGTTTTACGACAGTGACGTTAGACAGTATCCTGGAATGGGAAGTAGCATTTCACTGGGAAGTACTGGACTTTGGATGTGGTGGTGAAGGAGCTGACTGTGCTGTCAGTTAACCTTGAGCTGGGTGTTAGCCACAAGGCCTGCAACATCTCTTTACATCATGGAAAAGTGACAGGGGACATGAAGCAGCACAGCCATCACCCTGGGCCCAGGGTGCACAACTGGGAGTTATTTTTGATGCTTACATAGGAATAATAATTCACAATCCTAGCTCAAAAGGTCCCCAGCCCACCACCAGGAGCATGGGGAGAGGTGGAGTGGACTTCTGCCTCATTTCAAGCGTGCATCTCCCTGCATCGGGGCCAGGGCTGCGCTCACCTCTGACAAACCAGGCCACCAAGAGGCGGCCCCGCCACTCCTTGCCAGCTCCACAGGCCTGACAGCTCCTGCCACCTCCCCTTGCTTTTGAGCAAATAAGCTGGAGCAGAAAAAGGCTTGACAGACTTCTCTGCTGTCATCTCACCTGGGAAAGAAACAAGAACCAGCCATGAGCCAGGAAGCCACTGACCGAGCCAGGAAGCCACTGAGCAAGCCTCCTGCGTGGGCCACCTCCCAGGGAGAGGGTCATTCTTCTCCGCTGATTGAAGTGGGGCTTGGGAAGAGAGGTACCAACTTGACTGAAAACAGGCAAGATTAAAAATTCAGGCAGTTGTTCAATTCTTGCAGATTTTGTGCAGCTTTCTTAGAAACGTGGTGCTGGGTATTGCTTGAAATGGGATGCTAAGCTAGCTGGACAGTTTGGCTGTTTTAGCATTGAAATTTTTATGTTCTTGTGAAAAAAAGAGTCACTTTTCTCTACTATTTCCCCTTGCTCTCAATTTATTTATTTTTTTAATGGTCTGTGCATCCCTGTTCATCTGAAATATAGAGGACAGATTCTTCTTCACTGACCTCTGCGGTGTGACCATGGGATCAATAGGTTTCTAATGGGAAGACTGGGAGTGGTAGGGTGCAAGGGAGTACTGGAGCCCATGTACTGGCTGTTCTGCAGCTCCTCTGTGATATCTCAGGGCAGTTGAAAGGGAAAAGTCCACAAAGAACTATGTAATAAGAGCTGAGAGTACAAATCTATCACCTGAATACAGGATGCAACATGCCATTTTCAACAGAAAGCATCTAGAGAAAAACACAGGATTACTTGTGTGCTTTGAATTAGAATATGTTTAATTGCTATGTTGATTTGCGCGGTGTATATACTGAAACAGCTGTGTGCTGTTGTTTTGAAAGAGAACATTCCAAAATTGTTGCACAATGTGTCCCTAATTTATGAGTAAAGAACATTCCTTGATCCTCCTAGGAGTGACCAGTAGTGCCCAACATTTCTGGGATGGGCTGGCAATGGCCTGGAAGAGTCACTTTTTAATTCTTGATGTGTTATCTTGGACATCAGATAAACATGTGCTGGAGGAAGTTCTAATACTTCCTCCAAATCCTTATAAGATGCCAAGTCAGTTCGTTTGCTACTCAGTTCCCTGAACCTTGAACAGATTTTCTTAGAGACAAAATCAAAGAGTTTTAGTCCCAGTGGCAGTCGCTGCATGGTTAGGGAAGCGCTAGAAGGAATGAGAACTGTGTGCGGTGCCTGCAAAGGAAGAGAGGAAGATTTTTTAAAAAAAGCAGGAGAAGAACAGCAAACCTGGACAGTCTGTGCCGGGTGTCAATCCAAAACTCAGTTCCTTGCTTTGTAAAGTGTAAGAACTAAGTAAATTTTGAGTTATAGGGCTATAATTCCATCGCTGGATTGTGGTGACTGTATAAGGCCACTTGAGCTTTGCTTTTATAGTTTATGGTATCACCACAATCCCCTGGTGGATTTATAGCCCTGTAATTTTTTACAGGAGTGAGCTGTTTATTTTTCTATTTACAACAGTACATCACTGGAGATATTAATAACAGTCACCTAGTTCTATTGTATAGTTCCCTATACTCTTGCGTTTGTTTTTGCAGAAAAATTTAAATCATTCTTTAGGAGCAGGCTGCCAGAAGCTGGGGGCAGAGGGGGGAAGCTCCTTTTCTGCCTCTTTTTGCCTCTTTAAAGGCTGTTTAATTTAGCAACAATTTGTCCAGACGCAGGAGGGCGTAATTACTACCAATTTCACATTGCTGTATGACAAACAGCAGTATGACTCCCACTTTCACGTATTTTCTTTTCTCTTTCTTGCCCCCTGCTGTATATTAATTTCTCAATTAAAGTTCATCTCACCAGCCTCTCGCACAGGATGTCAGCGTAATAGGAGGCTGGGGGGAGGTCAGCGTGGTACATCACAGGCAGGCGCCGGGCCTGAGCAAGAGGCAGGTCTTGAGCTTGATCCCATCCTAATGGTATGTGAAGGATTTTGGTTCAGAACAGATGGACGTAGCTGTTAATTTGATTAGTTGAGAGTGTGGCAGGGAGGTAATCACAGCAAAAGGGGATGAACACGGTAGGTAGCTAATTTAAGTGTCATGCGCTAGGCTGCTGTAGCGTCACAGAAGTATTCCGCTCCACAGGTAACTGTGCCAATTACTTAGTGCAAATAAATAAATATAAGCGTCTAAGAATCAGCTCAGGTGGACAATCTACCCACTGTACCCCAAAGACTGAGAACGAAGGCATCACAAACTTGGCAGCAGTACTGGGGAGCTGCTTAGGAGAGTTAAAAGTGTTCAAATTGAGAGGTAGGGGACGGCCAGAAGCTTTTGGTTTTGATGGAAGTAACTGACCTTGGCATTTAAAAAACTCAGGGTCTCTACTAACATCTTTCAGTACACTTTCATGTCAAAAAGTGTGTCTGTGGTCAAGAAGAACTGTTGATTTTGTCTTCACATGCAGACTAATGGGTATATAATAGACGTGTCTGCAGGACTGCGACTTTAGATGAACACAAGTTCTTGGAAAGGAGTTTTATTATGAATACTATGAATAAATGAATACATTTATTATGAATATTATGAATTCCTAATTTGGAAAAATACTATTGCAGAGTCATAGGATCAGTCACATGTGGGGAATTTTTTGTTTCTTTTTGTTGTAAAAAACAAGATGCTGGATGTGACACATGATAATCATTCTGTCTTATTCTTCAGTCTGGGATGTGAAGAAATATGCAAAAAATCTATCTTGATATATCTGCTTTGTGAAGACTCCTAAAACAGGACATGTGTTTAGAAAAAAAGCCCATACGTTCCCCTCCTTGACACTAAATCTACTGATTTAGACTGTAAGTTGGTATTTTCAGGGTATGTTTTTAATTAAACTATGCCTAATAACCTAGATGCCTAGGCATTAGCAAGTAGATTTTAGCTAGTGCCCTCCTAAGCACTGATCACTGCAATACATACTACAATTTCACATGAAGCATTTTTTGTCAAATTTTTGTGCACTCTGTCCTAGCTTAGGCCATGGTAGTGCCCAAAACAGCTCAGCAATTTCTAGATTTTACTTACGTGCAGACCTTTGTTATTGGTAAAATATCTAAATCAGGCCATTACACAGTTTGGTTATCGTTCTTCCTTTGGGCACACAATGCTGTATCGCAAATAAAAAGAAACAAAAAAGCAACTCCAAAGGATTTATTCCGCAGTCTCTCAATTTAACCACACGGGGGCATGAGATATTTATCTAAGAGAGCTTTTTAGGCACATGATTGGGGAATATATGTCCGTAGGAAGCCTTAATGATAAACTGAGATCAGAGTTGTCACTTGCTCTTTATCTCTTTGCTTGCAATCAAAAATACTTCGCAAACAATTATTGCAAATTACATTAACTTAAAATATAGTAACAAACAAAAATACAGTGTAGACAGGAAAGAATATCAAACCAGATTTTAAATATCCCCATTAGTTAACCTTGCCTCTAAATGTATTTTTATGGTGGTATTTTGGTGCCTCTGTAAATAAAATCTGAATACTTCCATATAACCCTACACATCTGACTTAAATAACCTGAACATTTAAATTAAATGAGAAGGAGGCTGCTCTGAGTTACAGCAACCTAGATCTGGAGTAAATTCATTTCATTAATGGCTTAGATGGCATTGCTTTTTGTCATTCACTTGCAAGATGAGTAATACGCTCTATACATTTCGGCCCAGATCCAGAAAAGCACATAAAATCATAGTTAATGATGTTAAGTGCTTGAGTAGTTCTCCTTGAGCACATGCCTTAAGCTGAGTACATATCGAAGTGCATTCCAACACAGAGAAAGTGGCACAATCAAACCTTTAATTAGTTTTAAAATGGAATTCAAAATGCAATGCAATTCTTTGCACTTTACATTGAAAAAAATGCATGCCTTGAGACTCTCTTGGGATGGAGGTGACTAAACCTATTTATCCACTTTGGTTTCCAAAGGGAATGAATGCTCATTGTTTTCTGCTGTTGTTCTCCACTAAATTTATAAATTTGTTTTGCTCAGTCAACTGGTTTGTTTACAGCAGAATATTTGTATGAATATTTCCAAGTCTGTTATTTTATGGACTTTTTTGTTTATAAGATAATTCACACATTTTATTGGTATTTAAGAGGGTGGAATATTTTTACTTCTGCTTCTTTAATTTTAAATCAAAGCAAAAATGAGCAGCAGTAACATATATAAACAAGTGTTCACAGTACCCGAAAGCTTGTTTCTTTTCAAAATAAACTGAAAATCAGGATTTTGAACTGCACATTTCTGATCCAAATATTTAATGCTCACAAAGCTCAAAGGAACCATAAATTTAGGTCCTGTATTTTGAGCCATTGTGTGCCGTCCACTGTGCAGTTTTCGGCATGTGCCTTTGACATACTGATCTCTGTCCAAACAAGATTACTGCACACAGGTGAATTCTAAGTCTAAGAGGGAACATTTGCCTCCTGTTCCTCTCAGAAGAAACCGAGAAACGCACCTCTGAATTCAATCCATACTTCACCACAACTTGGAGTATTTTGTTCTTTGGCTTTGGTATAAACCCATCTTTGCGGTAAATATATTTCTACAGGGAGTCTATATAGTGCCCAGAGTCATAGCAGGCAGAGGCAAAACTATTTCTGACCATAATGCAGTTGGTACAGCACAGCAGAATTTGTTCTTGAACTAGCAGACTAGCTCTTGGGTACTCTTCCCTAAGCTACAAAACCTTCTTATTTCAATGCCTAGGTTTAAATCCGTTTTGATTGCTCCAGGTTTCACTTTGACATCTTGCTATGAAAGCTTGCCTGAAAATCCTTCCCAACAAATGCTAAAAAACTCAAGACTGTTGATCCACTCGTATAACAAAGAAGCTCATGTGTCCCTTGACTGTGTTCTCACTCAGAATTAAAACACAAGCATATGCGACAAATAAATAGATGATGAGTCCATATTGCAGCCTTACCCTGGCAAAATGCCCACTGACTCTAAATGTGCACTTTCTGTCCCCAAGACAGTCTGTAGTATGTTTGACTGCATTTCTTTTATGTTCCCTAATATGTCTGTTCCTTGCTAGCAATGAAGCACTTGAGTGTATTAATCGCTAAAGCTATCAGCTCATCTATATGCTCTCTGAAATGGATGAGGCAATGAACATGGTGTCAGATACTGTTTTCCGGTAAGTTTTTCTGATCCACTAATGCATCAAATATATTTGAATTTACTATTCACATAACTTTTAATGGAACATTATTAAGCCAATTTGGTTGATAACCACTGTAACCTTTTTAATAAGTTACAGCACTGTGAGGTCACTATTCCTGGATGTGGTTTGCTGTATCATGCACTACATGCTGATGCCACGACATCCTTGTATGAAGGTGGAGAATGAAGTTAGTTGGGTTTTTTTGTTTTTGTTTTGGTTTGGTTTGGTTTTTTTAAGATTGCTTGTTCTTAAAAGGAGAACTGATTAGAGCGAATGATTTAATATTGCTCAGCCTCAAAAGCAATGGAATCTTGGGAAAGGATCAAACAGTCCCTCTAAGTTGGCTACCACCGTCCTGACTTCATATTGTTTTTAAATGAAACATCTGACACATTCTCCAGCTGGGATGTTATTTTGTTCTTCTTGACAAAGTAATTCAAAATTCGCTGAAAAACAAGCTGAATGGAAGAGGGATTATTTTTTTTTCCATAGACATCTGGAGCTTTCTTTCAAAGCTGATGTGATCTTCCATCTGGACGTGAAAGGCTTTGATCCAGACTCTAAGATCCCCCTATCTCCCAGTTAATTGGTGTTAGTGAGGTAGGTTTGACAGTTCCTAACGCAGTCTCTGGAATGCCTTACTCTGTTAAGACCTGTCTATTGTGGCTTGGTGAGCTCAAAGACATCAGCTTTCTCTCGTTTGACTTCTGCCCCGCTGGGGATGGTTACAGGTTTTATTTGCTTTCATTATTTTCTCTTGTAAAACCATTGAATGCCAACAAAGAAAAACACTTTTGAAACCAAGCAAAAACAATCTCTTACAGAATTTCCCGATAAGCTTTGGTTTTCACAAAAACTCACAGATAAGAGAAGGGGAAAGGAGGATTGCATTAAAAATTGAGCTCTTCATTTTTTAAGATGTTGCCCACTTTTGGGGGTGATCATGTCTGTTTTCCTGTAATGTATTTATTAATTGAAAAAATAAAAGCAAGTATCTTTGCTCCTACTCTGTGTACAACAGTTATACACTGTGCATATAAAAGTATTATTCTCTAAAAAATATGCTAAATTTTAAATCCAAGTTTTAGTGTGATTACTTTAAACAAAATCCGTGCCCTTCCTTCATGGTAGGACACAGCAGAATAAAGGAAGTCTTATCTTTTCCACTGTGTAGCAGTTGGCATTGAGGGTAATAATTTGGCAGAGATCTTACTGCGTGGGGCTTTTTCTCCAGTTCCTGTAATAAATAACATAGACTGTACACAGTGAATGAACAGAGTGCTCACAGCCGCACTTTTATCAGAATGAGAGAAGAGACAGGAAAGAAATATATCAAATTCATTTCCTTTTCTGCTTCGGGGGCACTACAAAAACTCTTGTCACTTCTCCATCAGGGCACACTGCAACTCCATGTTCCCATACCTAGACTTCAAGGAACAGTACACCTAAAGAGCAAAAACCATATAGCACTTACAACTTCCCGGTGAATAGTCCAAGTTCCTACAGCTGAAAAACTTGAAGCTTTGTAATCCATCCCTTTTCCAATGGAACTAATTACTTTTTCTCTCAGACAGTCCAACAATTGCAATTATTCAGTTAAATTTCATATTTAAAAAAATTATGTGCCTATAACAGTAATTAGTGTCATAAAATATATTATGCTTTTGCGTAGACCCTGCCCACTTCTATACCTTTGCAACTACAACATAGCTACAACTTCACTATAAAATGCGATTGTTTCACTTGTCTGTGGTGAGATGTGATGGGGAAACTCTGATGGCGAGAGTCAACATCTCCTGATGGAAAAACATAGGTGAAAAGGATTCTTAAGTAGGTGATTCAATCGGATACTGTCATATTCCTGAGGATCTGTAGGCAGTGACAATTTACCAGCTATTCTTTAAGGTACAGGAAACAATATGAAAGAGAATAACTCTTCCCATTCAAGCATCACGCTGAGCTGTTGCAGCATTGCTTTTGTTGCGGGCAGACAGTTCCCCAAACCAAAAGCTATTGACCAGTTCCATTACTGAAAAGAGTTTCTGACTCCATATTAGCTCAACATTACAGAACGACATTTTGGAAAGAGTGTAGGATCTTTGTGGGGTGTTTATTGTCTGTTAAGCTAGGGGATAAGCTTACTCATGGCCCTGACATCTGATCATGAGAGCATATATGAATTTCAATATTGAAAATATTAAAGATGAAAGTAGAGATTCCTCATCCGCTAGACACAAAAAACACAAAGCAAAAATCATTATTAGCTGATATGTTTGAGAAACTATGTGACAGCTATAACCCTGCAGCTGTTATTGATCTTGGCAGTTAGAGGTTTAATATTGATTAGAAACTGATATACCACTGACATGCACATACCCATTTCTCTCAGAATATATGTCTCATCTTTTTTCTCTAGGTTCATCTCTAGAGCAAAGATCTCAGAGTTCAATGAGCTACTCAATAGTAGGTTCAGCATCCCACAGCTCTTCTTTAGTGCAGCCTCTTCCAAATTGGTAATGGAAAGGCAGTGCCTTTGAACTTACAGTGAACGTATATATCTGCAGAGTGTAAGGAATGACCATAAGTAGGAAGCTCACATTTGGGATAAAAAAAAAAATAGAAGAAAAATTAAATGAGGCTGTAAAAATCATTCTTCAAGATCGAAAAAAACCCCACCCACCATTGTAAATAATAATAAGAGAAGCCAGCATGTAAATGGAGACAGTGACTTATGATTGCTTTTACTAATAGGGGCCAAGACAAAAGGCTGTTAAAAGAGCTAGTCCTCTGCTCAGCAAAGAAGAGATATTTAAGGATCAAACCTCTTCTCACAAGTAATGCTGGCATACACAAGTTTAAACTATCTGTGACAAATACATCAGTGGACATTGAGATTGTTCAACTGTGGGTGACATGCAGGTTTTGAGGAGATGGGGAGAGATGTGTAAATCCAGTGGCTTAATGCTTGGGTGAGAAGGTCAATTAGCCCATGCTGGGTCCATGTCCCGTGCCTGAAGTAGCTCAGAGGGCTTGGCCTGCCTTGGTCTGATCCATTGTCTGGCACTGGGAGCTTCTGCCTCTATGGAATGGAGCCCCTGGTCTCTTTGTACGTGAGATTTGCAGCCTTCGAGCTGCCATTTGCGTGCTGTTCCAAGGGCTTATTGGCTTTTTGAAACAGCCTCAGACTCCTATTTTTACCAGTCACAGTAGCAGAAATGAAGGACTTGAGGATCATTACTTCAGTTCTCCAGCTATGAGTAGCTGCTCTAGAGTCTGAAGAAGACATACACAACCAAGTGCATTAAGCAGCTGCTGTGTAGTGATTGCCACTCAGTTTTGACTGAGGATTTTTGTTTCTTTGTATTTAAGGGGTGCGATAATTTATTTTTAGCACAGTAGTGTTTAATTTTTCCATTGGCTGACTTCTTTGGGAAAGTGTAACAAATGTAGTTATCATTCTCTGGCATCCTGAGACAAATGCCTGGCTGTTTCCATATCACTACTGGCATCTGAGACTGATGGGAGATTTGGGCCAGTTGTTAAGTTACATACATAAGCTCAAAATCTCCTACATGAGTTTAGGGGTTTTCACATGTTTAAGCACCTAGGGTTGATTCAAAGCGACTTTGATGGAACAAGCAGGCTTTATGCATTAGACATGAAAGGCATTTGAATAAATTCCAGTTCAGTATTTAAGTCTGGCATTTTCAAGATTTACTTTTAGCTCACTTCCCTTCAAAAAAATTGTGACTGTGCTTTACCCAGCTTTTCAAGCATTTCCAGAGAAATACCTTTGGAGAAAAGAAATCTGGCTAAAGAATGTACTTGCTTTCTTTACTTATTCACAGTTTCAGCAACAAATCCAGGCAGCTTTTTATTTTTAACCTCTTCAGGGCTGAATTTGTCGGAAAGTTCAGTCATAGCCCACGGAGTTTCATTTACTTATCTCTAACATTTTTGACTGGCATAGATGTAATATTATTAGGGTATCCAGGGAGAATGACATGCAGAGGGAAGTAGCATCTATTGTTTACTTGTACTATATGTTGAGATAATCTGTGAAGCCCTAGTGGAGTTGTAACTCTGAACATGCTGATCGGAAGCATTAAGGAAATTAACATAAAGCTCTATTAATGGCTTAAGGGAATCTGACTAAACAAACAAGGCCACACTGAGCAATAAAATGTGAGTCTCAGACTGCATGACTTTCCTCATAACTACTCTAATTAATTGCTACAAAAGATTAATTTTATAATACAGCGTGGATATCAAAGGGAATGGCTTAGTGATTTAAGTGTTATGTGTCTCCCTGGGAGATGCAGGTTCAGTTCTTCAGGCAGCTGTTGTCAGCCTTCCAAAATATAATAGCTAAAATGAATTTCTTGTATTTTACTGCTAGAATGTCTATGGAATAAAGACCTCGGCCTTTCTTCCGATGAAGTCAGTGGCAGGGTTGCTATTAATTTCAGAAGAAGCAGAAGTAGGTCCACAAACATTAAAAAGAAATTCTGCTTTGAAACTATCTCCACACTTTTTCATACATTTAAAACCACGTTCTCATACACAGAATATCCTTGCCAAAACCCTGCTTTACAGCAATGGTCTGGCTATACATGATTACATGAGCTCCATACAACTTCTTTACAAACTCACAAGTTGGATGTATAATTAGCTGAAATAGATTGCATTGGTTTCTGAATCAAGATGTGTCAGAATTGTGATTTAGTGTGCTTGGAAGTGCAGCAGAGCAGGATCCTATCTAAGCTAATATAATTTCTTGTGAAATGTTAGATGAGATGACTGTAATAGACTGCCTTTGCATGGCCTCTCCTTTGGTCACTAGTTAATTCTGCCCTAGTGCAGAAAAGAAAAGTGAGCTCGGGTTTCCTGGAGGAGTTTGAACCCGATAAGCACTTTCTTTTTGGACTGAACTAAAGGACTTCCATGACACTTATTTATATGCTGCTCTGTTGCTGCATATAGTCCTGTATATAGGAGTCCAAATTGGAACTTTCAGGTTAGAGGACAGGGCAATTGTCTGAGGCACATGGAATGGGACTTGTACCAGGTAACATTATTTGCTCCCAGTCTAGTTGTTTGTCTGAGACAATTTCTGATCCCTTCTGATCCCTTCATGATCTGGAGAGAAAAATATGCACTTTTGAGGTGAAATTTTGCCTTCAAGACTTACTCTTTAGGAGAAGGTGGATGGCACCCAGACTGTCTCAGGAGTACCTCTACTTTTGGTTATATGAATCCCAACTGCAATCAATCTGTTGCTTTAAATAGTTGACAGTATTGCCTCTCAGTACCACAACTGAGCCCTGTAATATCTACATGAATAGTTTTAGTGGCAGCAAATATAAGACAAGATGACTTTGATTAGTCCCAGTGAAGGACATGAAGCTAAGTCACATAATTTTGTGTTTGCAAGGTCATGCACCTGGGAAGTGTGCTAATAGCTCAGCTGAGGTATGATACCCTAACTGTACATCTGAGCCCAAAGGGTCACCAGACAGGCTTGTTAATCACTTCAGTGAAGAACCGTGAAGCAGAACAACGTCATTCTACTTGTAGATCTTGGCTGAAGGTGTTCTTATTTGATGGCTGGCCTGATCTTTCCTCTCCAAAATCTCGTGAATGGAATCCAATAATTATTCTTGGTTTATTTTGACAAGTGTTTCCATTGCTTCCCCCACACTTAATATTTATCTACATGAGCCAAGTTAGAGGCTTATGTTGTAAAGAAAATGAATGGTAAAGTAAGACTCTGCATTCAGAATTAGGAACCTAACTAGGTGACCTGATTTTCAAAAATGCCAATTGCCCAGAAAAGACTTCCAGCTCTAGAGACCATTAAAAAGATCTTAGCTTTATAACTGTTATTACAATTATTATTTATGATACGTATTGCAGTAGTACCCTGGCAGCGGACAAAGACCCATTGTGCAAGGCACTGTATGACCACAGAGACGAAAGTTACACGGATTAAAATTCCAACTGCCTATTCCGTGCTGGAAACAAACTCAGAATATGCACACCTCACACAGCCAGCCCCTCTTTGGAAAATGTCTGTCAGCTATTCAGAGGTCCTACTTTTAAAATGAGTCAGTCAACCAGTAGCCTTCTGCAGGGCAGAAGAAGAGCCAAGAAGCTCTGTCCTGTCCACCCCATCATTTCTGAGACCCCTCTGGACACCGTTTAGGGATCCTCTCTGTTGCTCTCCATCCCCGGGCAGGTCACACAGCCACTCAGTATGAGCCCAGCCAGCTCTCACCACGCAGCACTAATAGCTTTGGCTGACGTGACAAGTCCTCTTATTTGTGGCTGTTTCCGTGCCTTTCACGCCCGATCAAAAATGTTTACAAAGGTGCAGTCAGGGGATGAAGGTGGGGGGAGCAGAAGAAAAGAAATCCAATTTTGTTTGGAAACAGTTTCAGAGCTTAATTAGTAAGGAGGGGGGCAGGAAGGGGGGCTGAACAGGTGGTGTATTATTCTGCCAGGGATCTTCAAAAGGGAGGGAGTGCGTATTGTTAGTTTGCTGCAGAATGAAAAATGAGAAGTTCGACAGTACCTGGATGCTTAAGAGCGGGTGAGCTCCCGCAGTAAGGTCAGAGTTATACACATATACGCACTCAAAAAATCTGCATAGGAAAAAAATAATTTTTCCTTTTTGCCCACAAGGGGACAGATCCCAGCTCTGCATCGGAGATTTACATGGATTCATATTCATTACATTAGCAGTAGCCACATTTAGCAGCGGTTCCCAAAGGAGCAGGAAAATTACGGCCTCGAAGAAAGCTGCCACATTTCAAACTCTCCAGCTGTGCCTTGCCACCATTGCTACATTCCACTGCCAAATGCAATAATTTATGAATTTGTCTTTTTCATCTGCAAAAAATGTTAATTTACAGAATGAAGAGAAGAATAGGAAAGGACTAACGTGCTTAGAAAAGGAATGTCTGCTTTTTTTTTTAACTACATTATTTCTCAGATGCTGTAAATGTTATTTGTGTTCACAAGATCATTATTATTTTGGATTAGATGCTTAAAAGAAAGCAGGGGTGCCAGCACATAGAGCGTCTCAGCTTACAAGAGTCATTCCAAAGAGATGGTAGCCCAGCAAGACCACTACAGAGTTTGAATAAATAGAGAATGAATTATGAATG
Source organism: Chroicocephalus ridibundus (assembly GCF_963924245.1). Taxonomy (NCBI): domain Eukaryota; kingdom Metazoa; phylum Chordata; class Aves; order Charadriiformes; family Laridae; genus Chroicocephalus; species Chroicocephalus ridibundus. The sequence goes on from NC_086285.1 coordinate 36,511,874, forward strand.
GTAATGATTTTTTTTGGTTTATTTAAGTACTGAGCATGTGTCATAAAAGAATAATAGATATTGCAGTTGTTTCAAAAAAGCTATTTTATGTTGCATTGGATGGAACTGTGTACATATACATCTGTTCTGGCAAGGCAGACTAGGACCCATACATTTTTTTTTTGTGAAATTACTAGGGTAAAGGAAAGAGGAAAGTCCTTGTAAGTTCTCTGACACCTAAAGGAGAAAAGTTTATTCCTAGTTAAATAATTTCCCCTCCCTCAGCATTATTGCTGAAAGCATCATGCAGAGCTATCTATGGGACCACTGAAAGAGTTGACTTTTGCAGGCTGAAAAACATGTGTGTAATAGTCTTACTCATGGTTTGACTCTGTTTCACAGTGTTTCTGTCTTCAGTCTAAGGGAAACAAATCGCACTGCATCCATTTTTGGATTTTATGGCATTTCTTAAGGCGGGAGATTATAAGCACAATTTCCCGTAAAAGTTCTGTACCTTGCCAGGCACCAGCTTGATAGAGTCCAAGAGCAGCTCTGCCAAGGCTTTCTTACATTATAGTTTAATAAGTAAGTTCAGCAGTATCACTGAGATGCAGAATAAGCCCTATCTAATTCAAAGAGGTTTGCTACTGTGGTGTTGAAAAGAATGAAGATCCTGCTCAAGTGGTTCACATCCAGGAATATGTGCCAGCAGATCAGCAGGTAGAGCTGTATTAAAACCTTTATGTGCTCCTATGTGAAACCAGGCATTTATAATGTTGACTAATTCTGGTATCTTCCCTCTGGTGCTCAATGTCTCCTAATTTTATGGGCTACTTAATGAAGCAAATTCTCCATTAGTTTTAAAAATATCTCTACCTTTTAATGCCAGGGGCTGGCTCTTCAAAATTATGCCTGCCTGGACCAAAGGCTCTTGCTCTGTTGGCAAAGTGAAGGCAAGGCACTCACAGAAGGAAATAATCAGCTAAAGCCTCCAGGAAGAAAAGGAACATTTTGTACCTTGCTTAGGGAAAACAAACTGTATGGGGTGAAAAAACAGCTCTTTGTGGAGACTCTGCCCGTCTTTTTCTGCACAAAGGCAATGCAGATTAACAGTCTGAGAGGAGACAGGATCCCTCCGGTAGTCTCTGTCCTGACACCCCTGGCACCACAGGTGAGAAGAGCCAGCGTGCTGTCCTTGCTGCACGCCGCCTGCGGCTTAGCAACGAGGTGGCATCTAGGAGCAAGGACCTCAAGTCCCTTGTGGGCAGGCAGAAGGTGTTTTGTTGTCATTCAAGGGGTAGGCTGGCGTTACGGCCTGCCTCATGGGGCTTAGTCAGCACTGAATTCTCTAAATATCTCCTAGGTTCCCTGGCCAGTAACAAAGGGAACAAAACAGATGTGGGTTTGTGTCCTCCCTCAGCAGGTATTCCAATATCTCAGTGATCCTTCTCGTTAAACATGATTCCCTTTATTTCACTTCAGGGTTTCTTCTGTTCGCTTTGTGCTAGTCCTTTTCCTTGCTCCCATACTGAAAATAACGATCTCCTGGCCTTCCAACTTTTTTTGCTGCTAGTATTTAGGGACTGTGAACCAAAGTCTGCTTTTACTTATAAGCCTTTCATAATGCTGCTGATTTTAGTCACGGTATGTAGGATTTACACCAGTGTAAATGAAATCAGTACATGACCCATGACAGGGGCTCCTTAGTGGTCTTTTTTCTAGGCTGTGTAAATTAATTTTTCTTGAGTCTCCTCTCAGGATAGCATAAATTATGAGGCAAAAGCCTGTAATTCACTGCTAGGCGAGCAGCAGTAACTCCCCCTCTTACCACTTTCCTGCCAAAATTATGGGAGAATAGCTGGTGATCTCAGCTCATATTTGCATGGCATGAACAAGAACAAGACAGAAAAATGATGGCTCAGGTGGCATAAAATACATGTACCCATAGTTGCCACTGCCTTGCTTCCAAAGTGGGGAAGTGCATTGGAGAGCAAAGGGGCACTGGCTGTGCCCTCTTGCTTCTTGGCCCCTTTTAATGTGCAGAGGGAAGTCTATTAATGTCACGTAGAAATTGTGTGCTGATGAATGCACAAAATATTGTGCTGGGTGTTCCTAGTTGCTGAAATTACATCATCAAGGCTTCTTTTTTTCCTTCCTCTTCTTTGATTCAAGAGCTCTCTGTGTAAATATTAACTATAGCTATCAAGAGGCAGAGGAGAGTTTCAAGAGACCTGGCCATTGGATATCAACCCTTTAAATCATGATAATATTTCTTCTTGCACTGTGTTCTAAAGGTTATGCCTGCGCTGGCCCCACGCAGAGAGTGCTGCCTGATAGGAGCCTTAAAAACCGCAAAGCTCGTCTTTCCTTTTGGTCTGAGGGCTACATCTGCAGATGCTGAGACTGTCTGTGACTCCCTCTGGCTTCTTACCAGCCATGCATCAGGCACCCCCTCAGACGAGCTGGAGTGGCTCGGGTGTCAAAGAGCAGAGCTTGAGAGACAAGAAGCCAGCAAACCCACTCCCCATTTCACAGCAGCAATGTCACTGCGTAGGCTGCTGGATCAGATGGTAAAAGAAAAGAAGCTGGCAGATGACTCTCTTGGCTGACACACTGCTTGTTGTGTTGAAGTCAGACCAACCCAGCTGGCTGAAGATGCTCCTGGCTTCTAGCACAAATCCCGTAATTCTTTGCATTATGCAGGTGGGAGATTACAGCAGCCTGGATTTTCCAGTTGTTTTGGCAACTGCTCAGCTCCATTTCTGTTTGCTAATGTATCCTCATGCTTTTGAAATACATTTAGCCTTCTTTATTGGCTTCTCAATGTAAAAGTGTTATTATATTTGCCTCCATACATACATACATATATATATATATGCCCCTTCGTGTTGGGCAACAACTGAAGATTTTCATGTTGAGATTCAGCCCTTATTCTCTGCTGAACTGTGAGAGTGAGTTACTACCTTGTAAGTGACTCACAGGTATTTATTATCCTATGTATAAAGGTCAGGTTTTAATGTTCTGTGTGATATATAGACATGGCTCAAGATCAGGCAGTCCTGAATGATAGATCTTAAATTATGATCTAGTGGAAGAGGAAAGAAATAAGAAATCACAACTTTTGTTAAACAAGCCTGAAAAAACACTTGGACATATGTAAGCTTGTGGTGGAAACCTGCCAATTTCAGAGGCTGGTTTGCTAAGCCGTAGTATTGTGGCTCACAGAGCCCAGCTTAGAGAACTGCAATGAAATTTTTAAAAGCCAGATTCATGTCTTTGCTTGCTTCCTGCTAAAGTCTCTTGCTGTGGAAAGATGCAGTGTTAATAGAATCATAGAATCATTTAGGTTGGAAAAGAACTTTAAGGTCATCAAGTCCAACCATAAACCTAACACTGCCAAGTCCACCATTAAACCATGTTCCTCAGCACTACATCTACGTATCCTTTCAATACCTACAGGGATGGTGACTCAACCACTTCCCTGGGCAGCCTGTTCCAATGCTTGATAACCCTTTCAGTAACGAATTTTTTCCTAATATCCAACCTAAACCTCCCCTGGTGCAACTTTAGGCCATTTCCTCTCATCCTATCACTTTTTACTTGGGAGAAGAGACTAACCCCCACCTCGCTACAGCCTCCTTTCAGATAGTTGTAGAGAGTGATAAGATCTCCCCCAGTCCTAGCAGAGCTGTTAGCAGACCCGAAAAGGAAACTTCTCAGGTGCCTTCTCCAATGCCAGGAAATCCCCAAATACCCTTTTGAGTGTGTCTTGGCATTCCCACATCTGTGGGGGGACCTCTAGGCCACCCTACCTACACTTTTGCAACAGGGCTGTCCTCAGGCGTCTTGCTCCTTTATATATGCCTAGCTTTTAGGAATTGTTCTGTTGAGTGTGTCAATAACTGGGTTACCTTTGTGGGACTTCATGCAAATGCACACCTTGTGATGCCAGTTCAGAAGGACATTGAGGTGGCAGAAGTCCAGCAGTGGCACTTCTCCACTCTCTGCTTTGAGGCAGGGCAGCGGTTACAAGAGGTGCACGAGAAGTGTGGCTTTTGAGGGCAGAGGCAGGACTAGAGAACAACACATCTCCTGGTGCTCCACCAGGTTGGCAGTCCCTACAAGGAGCTCTGTCAGCAGCGTAATACAAAACAAACAAGAACATTGTAGAGTAAAAAAAAGGTGAAAAATGGCTCAGAGCTGCCTTCTTTCCTCTCCTTCTGAGCTGTTCTAAGAGGGCATTTCATACAATTGAAGATTCGACCATAGGTCTTATATTTTCAAAATGTTTTACACAGGCAGCCTACTTCACTCTCAAAGGGCTCTAGAAATATAAGTAAGGAATTTTATATGATTTTATATCTGATGAGAAGGACAACTGAAATTCCGCTATTCCATTAATCTGCTTTTGATGCTGGAGACAATTAGCTCAAAGCTTGCTCCATAAGTTGCAGTTTTGGGTGTCAGCACCAATGTGCCCTAACTTTATTCAGAAATTAAAGACCTAAGAGGTATTGGCTATATATAGCTGTTGTGGGTTTGAGTATCTGGAAAAAAATATGAAACTGGAATAGAAAGTCATCTGTGATCTGTTTTAACCTGCAGCTCTCTGTGTCCTCATGTCTTCTTTTACCTGAGAATAGGAATTTTTTGTGGCTATTTATACCAGAGCTCTGATAAGCAAAGTGCAGAAGTGCATAACGTATCTAAGATTGGGCAAAATTTTATTGAATTTGGGAGCTGGGGCTTAAGCGGGAAACTGAGTGGCAATGATTTTAGTGACTTTCAGCTCTTAATGTAGATTTCTGCTACTGCACTTTCTCTATGCTGTTAGTAGCTATGGGGTTAGTGTGCGTTCATATTGCCATGAGGGAGAGTAGAGTTTCATGCAATTCTGTCTACTGTTGGGAAAGTATGTTCTTTAGAAAATAATAATATGATTAAATGTGTGATCAGCATTTGACTGGAATAGTCCAAGTCCTGTTATTCTTATTAATAGAAAAAATCCTGCTTACTCTGTCATGTATATGGAAATACACCTTTTAAACTGGAGAAGGAAATTGCAGTGATGATATTGGTTATTTAGACAGGGAAATGTTAGCTGCTTATGGAGGCTTCCTGCCCCTTTCATTTTGGATACATTTTACAGATGTGGGCCTTGTTGATTTTAGTCTCAAATATTATTATTTAGATTTGATTTATGGTTATGATACTTCTGACACAGTAAAAGAATCAGAACTGAGAGTTATTAAAAAGTCATTTCTTACTGGTTTTTAAGTAAAAAAAATAATTTTTCTAAGTAATGTGGAAATTAAATATACCATAGGAATGACTGTTTTCCAGTGTTGGCTAAGTTACCTTTTTATAACTATGACTTCTGTATACATGAGTTCCAAACCAGTGTCTTCATTTAAATGCGCATTTCTTGTCTCTTCACTATCTAGCTGACTTAGGTTATATTCCTTGTTTCAACTAAGTGAATAATTGTATTTCAGGTTGTTTGTTGTGCACCCAGTATACAAAAAAAAATCTACTATTTCTCCAAAACTGGTCTGAGAATTCAAAATAAAAAAGTGTTCAAGATAGATAGCCTCAAAAAGTCAAAATCAGACTATACTTGATGAAAGCAAAACATGGGCATTCCTGAGTCCCAACATTTTGATTTTTCTTTTAAATCAAATTGAATCAGAATGTTTTTCTGGCTCCACTTGAACGGCGCCTTTCAAATCTTATTTAGCATTTCACTGTGATTGTAGTATGAATGCCTATATGGGTGGGGCCATACCTGTCATTGTATACTGGGGGCGTCTGACTCCCTTCACGCCAGTCCGTAGGTGGGGAGGTTGCAGCATGGGAGAGATAATCTAGCAAAGGAGTCCAGCCTACCGAGAGAGAAACAGGAATATAAAAAACCCAAATGCCAACTCCAATCAAGCATTGTAGCAATCAGCTGCACCCCCATTAATTTAAACTGAACCAAAATAACATATTTTCTCTCGATTTGGAAAAAAACCCTACAACATTCCATGCAAACTGCCCTTGCCAAGCTACAGAGTTTGCTTTCATTTTCCTGTCAAAATGTTGTTGAAATGTTAAAAAAAATTTTGGACCTAATTGTTGCCTTTTTTCTCACAGATTCCAAGTAAACAGATAAACCTCATTCACTTCTTGTAGCAACTTTATGGCCCTGATCTGATGGTCCTGGTTACAGAAAAAAAATTAATCCTTATAGCTACGCTGACAGCTCTATTTAATCCACAAAAGTTAGCAAACACATATGCTCTGCCTAGATTTGCGAGAGGTCGGAAAGCCCCATGTAGCTATGATTTTTGTGGGTGCGGTGCGGTCATACGCAGCTGGCTTTGTCAGGGCCAGCCTGGCTGGTGTCTATAAAGTCTTGGGCCAGCATTGCACTGTATAGGCACTGCCTGAGCAGGTCCAGGGGAAGGAGAAAGGCCTGTGGATGCAGGGAGAAAAGGCTGGAGGAGGATTTTGAAGGCCAGCTCCAGTGGTGATCCACAGTGCCTCTGAGCAACCTTGATTTCACGTTTTCAACACAATTCCTTGATGAATCCCAGAACATTCAAAGATTGTTGTTGTAGATGAGGACATGGCAAGGGCAGAGTGAGAACAGCACCAAATGCAAAGATCCCCTGCAAGGACCTGGGGTGGGAGGATGTACTGCTTCCTCCTGGGCAGAGAGACCATAGATTTACAGTAGCAGAGAGTGGAAGGGAGCAGTGGTGGTGGTGGTAGGCAGCTTCTGGTTGCAGACTCTATACCTCTTCACGCCTGGTATGCCTTTCTCTGCTTCCTACCGCCAGGGAAGGTGTAAAACCAAAGCTGCAGCACTTGCAGAGTACGCATCTACAGGAAAGATCTCACACCAGAGAAGGTCTTTACTTGGCACAGGGCGCTGAGGGCTGGGAAATGCCCTTCTGCCTCTGCTGCCAGCCATAGTCCAGTTGCAGAACCTGCCTCATTATTTATTCATTGGCATCAAAAGTGTTTGTCTGCAGTGTGAAACGCATAATGGAGACAGCCTTGAAAGTAAATAGCTTTCCGCACTTGCTAGTGTACCTAGGCAACATCATTAGATCACGTTTATAGAATTTGTTCATTGCAATTTATTATGTAAAACAGAGAAATGTTTAAGTCAGCTGGGTATAAAGGGGTTTGGAATCATCAGAAATATATTATCTCCTCATTATTATCCAGAGAAACAGAAAATTATTTGGAAAAAAAACCACAAACCACCAAACCAAAATCTTTCAAAATGAATTGTAACTCTTATATATAACTCATATATAAACCAAGCTTCCAGGAACCATTTTTTTTGTTCCACGTGTCTCAGGTTTTAAGGACTGTTGCATTAACTGAGAAATGAAATCCCAAGCCTTAGCTTTGCTCTCATTTTATTAGTGTGATATAGTGATAATCTCACAAGGACCGTAATAAGTACATGAGAGAAAAAAAATCAGCTAAATGCGAGATCTGAAAATGTTCTAGCCCAGTGCTATTACATAGGTCTTAGGCTTTTTTTCGGCCTGTTCCATAATAGGATGTTTTGCAAATTCTTCTCTCAGCAGGTTTTGAACATGAACTTGCATTACTATTCTTACAAAATAATAAACAGCTTTGGGCTATAAAATCTCTCAAATTGTTTTCCACAGAAGGGATTTGCATGCTGACTCATTCCTACTATATTTATAACCCATCGCCAAACCACTGCAACTGCAGGATTTCTAATAAAGCTATGGAAATTACATGCATTGCAATGGGAGTTGAATACATTTACATTTGTAGTATTTTACCATTTCAAAATTTATGGCAGATTACCTTGTTTGTGCATGTCTGGACTTTAATGGTTATTTTTTATAGCAGAAAATAGTAGTTTATGGTGGTATTCCCAGTAGAAGGTTTTTATGAATCCACCATATGGAGTATTACATAAAACTAAACTTGTATCAGCGGTGATTTTATGTAAAGAAAGACAGTGAACATTACCAAGAATTAGTGATTACAGAAAATGTCAGAAAACATGAGATATTATGAATGTGATTTTTTTTTCCAATGATTTTTAACTCATATTAATAGCAGTCCAAATCCCTGCTCTTTTTCATGCAGGAAAAATCTCCATCGTCTGCAGCAAATCCTGGGCATCTCAAGCAAATAACATTTATTGCAGCTGACCTTCCCTCCCCACCACCTCCCTTTAAGGTACCCTTCATGAAGTTGTGATGTTTGGCACAACAGAGACATGTGGTGATTTATGCAGAAGACTAAGGAAATCTGGAACATCTATATAAGGATGGACTTCCATCTCTGTCAGTCCATATGTTGTAATCATAGCTACTTTCTTCAGCACTGGTGGTGGAAGATAGTCTTTTACCTGTGCCTTCCTACAAACGGCAGGAGCAGCCTTCTGCTAGCAAAAATTGCAGACAGGAAAAGTATCACAATTCCATAGATCGTGAACATGAAAATGAGGAAGGCTATTCTCATGGAAATATGTGTTTGCATAAGTATTGACATCAGGAGACTCTACAGAGCTTTCTCAAAGAGCACCTCGTGGATTTGGGAGCCATTCAGCCAGGAAGAAGAAATGTGCCGTGGAAAGTCTGTAACCAGTCACACCGAGAGAGCAGCAGATGGTGCATCCATGAAGCAATTGTCACCGCCAAGAGCCTGGCATGTTCTACAGGCTGAAATGTATCTGCCTCATTAATGAAGCAAGCACTTGGGTAGAGAATGTCTATGAAAATCTATATATGCTTGCGAATAAATTGTAATAAGGCTGTGAGGTTTATATCTGGGATGTAAAGAAGAAGATGGCAAAAGGATGAGAAGAAGAGCCAGCTGTAGGTATCCAGTCCTGCTTCTTTCGCTGGTCCCAATCCTGGCAGAAACTCCCAGGCAGCTCAAAGCAGGTTTTGATTGCCATGCAGAGTGCATTAGGGATGGTGACCCAGGTAAGCACTGCTTCTCTACGCTTTTCCAATTGCTGCACAGCAGCTCACTCATTGCACCAAACTGCTTTTGGAACGAGGGCATAAGGCCCGCTCTGCTCACTGGGGGGAATTCACACCTAAAGGGAACTGTAGGTTTCTAGCAGTAAAAAAGGGCCAAATCTTAAAGAACAGTCCAGCCTTTAGAACTGGATAACCATTTCTGTAGAATGGCACGGTGAGCTACCATATGGGTTTGCTATCTAGCTTTAGGGTAATTTATGTGAACAGTGCAAAATTTCTTCTCCTTGCTCCTTTTCCCACAGAAATTCTTCTTGCTTTTGAGAGAGTCAAAATCAGAGAGGATTTCAGATCAGGCTGGCACACACATATCCTGGGTGGCTGTCCACTTCTGAAACATTTCAAGGTCAAATAGGGCCATTTTATCACCTTGTTTGGCTTTTTTAGAAACCTGCTGCCGTTGTGGCTCAGAGAACTTCCTGCTTATACCTGTGGAAAGAATGCTGTGTGAAAGAGAGCGAAGCCAGCCCTTCGCTCTGGGAGAAATCTTCAGCTGGGGTGTGGGCTCAGAGACCCAGGGGGACTCCCACCAGCTGAGGAGCTGCCTCTTGGCCTCTCTACTTAAGTGAATCACACTCTCTTTGCTTTTTCATTAGCTGATGTATCATAGTCTTACAGCTGTCTTCTCTCGATCTAAATTGCACACTAATACTGTACATTATTGATTAAATGAGTCTACAAATGTCTTTTTAATACTGTATGGGTTGATCAGTCTTCTCAGTTAATGTACAGCACCTCCAGTGGGCTTTAAAACCTAGTGAAGCAGCTCTTTACCAGATCTTACTGGAAAAGAAAAAACTACATGAGAGGTCGTGCTCACACGCACGCTGAGGTACGTGTTTTGGCAGTGGGGAATTAGTAATGATTTCACTTGCTATGGTGAAAAGCTCACGTTGTTCACGGGTTTGGATTTCGATAATCACATTGCTGATCTAACTCTTTGCAACTAAAAGAATTCAGGGGAGATTGTTGTTATATACTCCAGTGGCAAAGCTACACTGTAATATTTGAGCTAGTTATGCAACTAATTTGGCTTTTCCTGTGATATTTTTCAGAGGAGAGGTTTCAAAGCTTTTTTTAACCTTTTTTTGGCTTTTAAAAGATTTTTATATACACAGGACTGTAATAACTACATTTTGTAAGTATGACATCTGATAGTAAAAGTAACAGTATTCTGTCTGTTTTAAGTGATTCTTTGCATTACATAAACAGCATTCAGGAGTGACTCTAGTTTCTGTCTCAACTAGTTAATTATTGTAATTTTCCTTTTGTTTTCATTATTTCTTAAATCTAAATTCCTCTCTATCACCCTTCATGATTCAATCTATATGCAAGTATTGGCCCATTTATAACACAGTAGGAGAAACATGCTTGTGTTTGTGGGTCAGTGTCATGTTTATCTCTTTTCATAGAACTATAGAAAATTGGGCTGAAAGGGCCTGTAGAGATCACCTAAATCTACCCCGTTCTGTTTTAAACAAGGAGACAAAAACGAGGTTTTATATGCACATATTTCCTTCAATATGAACTTTATCTCAGATCTGCATGCCTAAACACACAAATAAAACCAGAGCTCTAGTCCAAAGGAAGGGGACTTGTGAGGATATTTGTGATTTCTGTGTGCACTTCTCATGATGGGCTTGGCCACAGAGGCACAGCTAAAATCAACCCAAAACATTTACCCTCCTTTGTCATTACGCAGATGGCCATCTGCATTACCACCAAAAAAAAAGGCAACCCTCTAAACAAATTGGGTCAGTATAGGTACATTTAGTTAGTACAAAGCTTTGAAAGACAATTAAGTGGTTTCAGCGGTTAAATGGTAACTGCGCTGGGAGGTGGCAGCCTCCCAGGGGCTGGTGAATGAGCCTCTTGGTGCTCTCCTTTGGGATGATGGGTATGGCTTTGGGATGCTTAGAAAAACAATGGAGAAACAAACAGTGAGAAAGAGAAGAAGCCTCAAGACAGAGCAGCAGATTTGAATGAAATGAGATGGTAGCAGCTAGACTGGAGAGGTTAGGGAATTTCACAGCGGCAGGAATAATGTTGAGAAGGTGGCTGGTTGCTGCCCCGACTGCTGGGTGATAGGCAGCTCCAGAATCCACTTAAGTCTTAAAAGACGGAAGATTTTACTTACACTTCAGTAAAGCAGCTTCTCCCAGGTAATCAGACATTTAGCTCCTTGTCAGATCCTTTGAGCCATACTAGCAACGAAAGAGTGATATTGCCACTATCCTCCCTGATGATTCAGCAAGGAGCAAAACATGATAGCCTTTCTAACAAGGCTGTTACTCAGACATATCACTCAGTGTCTGCGCTCTAACTGCTCACTGGTTCAGAGTGCTAATGCTCTGCATATTGTGCTTAATAGAATTTTAAATTATTTTGATTAAAGTGTCAAGGGATGAGGATTTAAGATTGATCAAAGCTACTTCCTTGTGCTGTGCCAGTTGTTAAGCAGCCACTTCCAGAACGTTATTACGCAGGCTTAAGTGATATAACATTCAGACATGAGAAATATGAGGAAATATATCTCCTAATTTCATATTGGGGGACTGAGAGGGCAAGGAGGAAACTAAGGAGATACACATTTCATACACAGTGACTGACCTGGGGTCCCAGTTCTTCTTTAATGGAAATTGCTGGGACCTTTACCATTGCCTTCTATTCAATGGCAGTTCAATCATGGACGAGCAATGACAAAAATCCAGTATGGAAAACCTTCACTTCTTTGAGCAGAGACTGTAAACATTAAAATATGTTTAGATAATGAGGCAAATAAATAATGGATGTTTGTCTGGCTGTGAAGTCAGGTATCTGGAAGTGGAGTCAGTCAGCACTAAGTTCTTGCTTTGAAGCTCACTCAGTTGGTGCGGGCAGAGGTCATAGGTTATGGTTGTTTAATTGTGGCAACAAAGAAGGAGTAGGACATTCCCATCACATATAGCCTTCAGCTAAAACAAAATACTTCAGCATACATGTAACTTTAAATGTGCAAATAAATCTACTGAAGTTAATGCAGGAGAATGATGTGCAATTCTTAAACATGTGCTTCAGGTCATCCTCTGAGTGGAACCTTAGAGTACACGATGCCCAAATCATTGTCTCAGCTAGTGTGTTTGTTAATATTTTGACCTGAATTAGAGTCCAGTGGCCTGGACTGTGAATGTCTTTCTTGCTAAGAAACTACTTGCTGCTCCGACTTAGGTGGCATTAGCAATGCAGTGAAACCATAACCTGTTCCAGTCCTACTCCCTACTTTGTTTCTAAAATAAAGAATAAGACTCTGTACAGCTCTTTTATAGCATCTCATGAACTGATAATTGCTTAAAATCTCAATAGAATTTGCATCCACATCTGTAAATGACCATATGGCACTTTATGGTAGAATATCCTGGGCCAGGACTGTTTGGCATGCTCTAGTTGCCGATGTTGCTTTAACAATGCAAAGCAGTCATAAACTCACCTTAAGTGGTTGGTTAAGTCGGGTCTACAGTCACCCTGAGTGACTGCACTGCTGAAGCCGCCTCTTGCATTACTACGTAGTTAAGTTGTCAAACAAGTACTTTGTTGAAATTACAAACTTGCTGTGAAATAACATTGTCTTATACTTGGTGTAACCTGAAGAATTATAATTCCTGAAGCTGCTACTGACTAGAATTATTCCAATAGAAGCAAACGTTCTGATTGGTGTGGACTATATTAAGTGTGGACTATAATAATAGTCAAAACACAGTTTACCTAAAATAGGATTCATTTAGCTCAGCGATTACCAGGCTATTTATTGTTTGCTGAGTAAATCTCAGAATAAAATCAGAATAACAACTGCTGCTATGAAAATTGTTTAATAGATTAAAGAATATAGAAGATCAAGACACTGAAAATGAAAATATATGGTGAAAGTCCATCTTGACAGTTCTTGGTTTGTGTGAGTTGGCACAACCATATCTGTGGTCTGGTGCACAACATGGAGAGAGCAGGGAAAGAGCATTTCAAGTACAGCTGTGTTTTCCAGTAGTCCCTTTTGTAATAGTTCCTCAAAGTATTCTCTCAGAGGAACAACAAATATGAGTACTTCATATCAGTCTACATAAAAATATATCTACCTATTATTGCATGATACAAAATCTCTGCTTATGCATCCTCTTCCAGCCATGGAACAGAGTCTGAAGGGCTGAAGGCATCTGATGTATGAGTTTCATCCTGTTTCCAGTGGGGACGTCCAGGACTGCAGCCATTTAACAGACAAATGAATACACAGAACCATTGAAACAAATTAAATACTCACGCATGTGTTTAACTGCAAGTACATGACTAATCTTTTTGACTCCAGAGACAGCAAGGCATACATCTTAAGCAGGTACTTAAGAACATGGTTGAATGGAGATCATAGAACATTATTTCTTGCACTGGAGTGTTAGATGGTGTAATTGTCACAGGGATTATTACTCCTATGTGGAAAGCAGGAGAGCAGGGCCGCAGTTGCACTGCCTTCCTTGTGTACTGTTGCTGTATTCACCATGTACTGGTATTATTCTCCATGACCTGTTTGGACCACCTATAGGAGAGACCCTAGAGTAAATATATGACGACTCTTCTGAGTTGTCAAAGTTGGCCTGACACTGGGAATGAGAAAAGCTTGACTAAACGGGAATCAGGGAAAACAAAAAGAAATGAGAGCTGGGGGCCCTGCAGGTAGAAGCAACACTGAAGTGTTTGTGCTGTATTTCACAGTAAGGAGCAACTTCAATCCCTGCACACAAGTCAGGGTGCAGTGAGCACCACGTCAGGGCTGCTGGATCAATACATACCCTGTGGCTGCTGCTATTGCGAGGACTCAAATACCTTGTAAAGCAGGGCAGATCTGCAAGTACCAGGTTGAATCAGTGAAGGCATTGCCTGTCATACATGGCTCTTGGCTCCTCGCATAACCAGGGAGGTAAAGCTGCAAAGGCAAAGAACTTTGATAGGAAAAAAAGTTAGATCATAATTTACAGAGTAACCTTTACACTGTAAGGAAAAGTATTTTTCGTAGAGACAAAAGGCAAAGACCTGGATCTCATCATGAAACTTTCCATTCCTTTTACTTCTGTCCCCATTTAAATGAAATAGGGGGACCCATTCGCAGCCAACAAAATCAGCTAAAAGCTACTCGCATAAAGACAGAGATTTCAACGAAATCGAATCCATATATTACCTCATAGGAATGGTTGTCTAAAGGTAATTGCCAGGTTAATAGACTGTTATGGCCATTTTCAAATAAAGCAATTAAAAGTAATATTCTTATATTACTGATAAGAAGGATCACACTGCATTGGATTGTCAGCTTATTTTGTTCAATGGTCTTCGTCAAAGAGTATCTAGTACAAATTATTTTAGACAAAGGCGGAAAAAGTCTGCCCATAAAAAACCCAAAACCTTTCTGAAGTAAAAGATGGATTTTTTTCTTAATTTTTGAAGTAATAAACTCATTAATTTTTGAGATGTGTAAAAAGTATTTTCTGTCTAAATATACTTTGCTTTTATCAGTTTTTCTGAACTAAAAAGCAGAGGTAAAACAAAATGTTAATTATACACCAGACGTGTTTTGCTGTAGATGATCAATGCTCTCTGTGGAGCATGTGTAATATCTTAAATCATAATTTCTTCCACAAAAGCTCTTTGTAGAAACTCATAGTTCTTTACTGCAAGAAGATCTACACCATATATGCAAAAATCTGATCTAGGGGAAACAATATAATTTCTCAAGGGGAATTACCATAACATATGAACTAGAAAACATTACTCTCCCCTCACAAAATGGCATGACTGTAACATATGTCCCACTCCAATTAGAAATTGTCTTTTTCAGATTATCATTATGTCAGCCTATACTTGTGAAAGGAATTTTGACAGATCTGGGGCAAATTTAAAAGCAAAGGAGACAGCTAGCCCTAGAATTTATAAGCAGGCATTAATTTTGCAGAGAGGATATTTTTTATCTGTTTGAAGAAGATAAAGAGCTAAGCAAATCCCCCTTATTCGTGCTACTTTGGTGGATAAATGCAGATGTGTTTCACAACAGCAAAATAACTGTATTCAGCTACTTTGAGGGACTTACTGGACTAAAGCAATGCAAAATTTCTGACCTGACATTGTTTCTGTCTGGTGAAATCTCCAAGTTTACTATTTCTCTAAGGTGACTGATCTAGCAGAAGAGCTTGTAATTGTCACTGTGCTGAAAAAGTTTTACTGAACAGGGTGATTTGATTTTGGCTGCAGCCAGCCATCAGTCATGGGCCACGCAGGGAATCCTGACCTGGGAATGGACCTTGTGGTGATGAGATCCTGATGTTTCTGTGTCTTCATAGATCTACAGCACAGATTTGGAGTAAGGCAAGAGGGAGTCGGTTCCTGACATTCCTGTTCACAGGCCCCCAGACAGTCTTTGAATTTATGGGAGACATTGCTTCAACATCCCCCATGCCAGCAAACCTTTTCATCCCTGAGAAAACACCTGTGGCTCATGTTTAATCCTTAAGACCTGTGAACGTTTTGACACGTGCCTAAATAATGCTTCACTTTGAAAGGTATAAAAAATGACCTTGTAGCGCAACCTTCCCAGTCATTGGCATGTATTCACCAAGTGGGGCAACATAAATAAGAAAGTGGCAAAGGTCTCTGTTGATTTCAATCATTCTAGGATATTAAATCCTTGATAAAATTAATCCTCTGGGATCTGATTCAAAGACTCAGATGCGAAATACACCTGTCTTCAGGGGATCCTGGGTCCAGCCCATGCCAAGCAAAAATAATAGCACAGCCAGAGTAAGCACTGCTGATTTAAAGCACACGCCACGCTGCTCAGTGGCACTGGGGAGGGACATAAGGGGGTGGATTTCCCAGTCCAAGTGAAGTTGTGTTTGAAGCGCACAGGGTACTTTCAGCTTGTGCCACCACAAGGAGGTGGCATTCCTTCATCCCCAAAGGCTAGCTCAAGACCTGTGCTCTTCTTAGCTTTTGCATCAAACTTGCTTTGACAGTGTAAATTTTAGTTTTGTCTTTGGGCAAGGCCTTGCCAGAGGGATGGGACGGTGCTGAGCAGGACGTAGACTGGCTTCTGCTCTTCGTAGAGCCTCAAAAGCACACAAGGCGCACGAACAAGTACTTCTCGCTGTCAGCAAGTGTCACTTTGTCTTTCAGATTAAAGTTTTTAATTAAATGGGCATTTCTGGTCCGAATATTGGCAGCCACAGGACTGCTGAAACGTGACATCATTTATGACTCCAGCAGTAAGGAGTTCACTGTTCATGATCGTAAAACAGATTCCAGTGTTGATTTGATATCGATTTAACAGTCAGCATAAGTTTGCCCTTTAATATTAAACAAAATATGTCAAGCTGAAGCATTAACAGTATTCTTCCTCTGGGTTTCTCCATGGTTACTTCCTCCAATTCTTCCAAGCAGTGATGCCTGGCAGAGCGTGGGTTTCAGACCTCCATCCCAAAGCACCACTTTTCTGGAGCAGCTGTTCCTGTTATCGTGCACTGCCCCGCACAGTGCAATCCCCTTCACCACCCTTTTCCCCGCTAACACAGACAAAGGCCGTTTCTGACAGAAGTCTTCTGTTACAGTAATTGCCAAAGATTGGCAAATCCAGTCTTCATTTCTTTCTGCAGACATGCTGCTAGTTTCTAGCTCTCTGCTCAACCCTCCCTCCCCAGCCATCCCTGTTCTAATGGCTTTAGTCTATTCTTGCAAGTCTCATTTATTTTCTTGCTTCTTTTTGACATGGGTGATACAGCACATGACCTCTGATTTGTCTGTCTCCTGCCCCCATGTTTCTGATATTCATTAAGGAGATGTTCACTTTTCCAGCTCTGCTTTTCCCCTTAGTGAGCTACATCAGAGACTCACATCAATGTCTGTTTTAATGGAAGTTTCTTACTCCCATGTTTGAATTTAATCATCTCCAGTGTTTTTCTTTCTGCCTGTAGCTGTAGTTCTCCTACCATCTTTTGTCCCTTTGTTTAAAAAGTGACCAAAACCATGCAATAACCATTGTTCTTTGAGGCATCAGGAGGGACCT
The DNA here is from genome assembly GCF_963924245.1 of Chroicocephalus ridibundus. Classification (NCBI taxonomy): domain Eukaryota; kingdom Metazoa; phylum Chordata; class Aves; order Charadriiformes; family Laridae; genus Chroicocephalus; species Chroicocephalus ridibundus. Next base: position 36,528,950 of record NC_086285.1, read on the forward strand.
TGTTTTTTCAGAAAAGCAGCCGATCCCATGAGAACTCCAGAATTGCACTTGAGATGACTCTTCTGACATCAAGTGAGGCCAGTTTTGACAACCTACTGCTGTTGTGAGCTAAAATATCCTGATAGCAGTATACAAGATTTTTCTCTCAGTACCACCTCCGAGCCTAAATCCTTACTCAGCACAAAAGACAGAAGGAACACCATGACCCGACACAGTGCTTGAATACCCCTCTCTGTACTGTGCTTTGAGAGGCTGTTTTGGGAGAGCTGAGGAGGAAAGGACCATTTCTTTTTATTGTAAGGATGTGGCAGTTTGCAGAATTTGTATTCAAACTGTATTGTGCAGGTGGGATGGGAACATTCCTGGGACATGTGTGCACTTCGAATGCTTTTTATTTTAGTTTTCCATTAAATATTAGCGTTGCTGAAAATACGAGATAATATTATGGTGCATCTATAATATAAATGGAAGTAAACAGATACATTAGCAAACTGTCTACTTAAACATATCTTGCCCTTGTATATGTCCATCCTTGCTACCGTTTCCTTTGTTTACCGCAGTGAACTGGGATTAATTTGATCAGACATTTTAAATCCAGGCCTGGTTAGGAGTGCTGGCTTTCTGAACACAAAAAAGTAGTTGTCGCTGGGTCAGTACGCAGAAGCTTATGGGTGAGAGATATGTAAACTCCACTTTGATCCTCTGCTTATTCTCATTTTAAAGTCATAGGTGGAAGCAGCTGTTTTGTGATGTTTTCTTGCCATGTGTGTAACAGATCTTGGAAGTGAAACTGACTTTAAATAAAAGCTTTGTGAAAATTTGATTGATTTTCACTGGTCGGGGTGAAAAATGTGGAAGTGGCAAAGAAACAATATAATCAGAGAGAGGCAGGAACTACTCGGATGTAAAATTATTTCTACTTTAATTCCCCCTGCTGTTTAGGCTTCAGAAAAATCCCTGTTGGTGATTGCAGCACAGGGGCTTTGACCCCAGCAGTCAGTGTGTTTGCTACCTGTGGCGTAGGACCTTTGGCTCCTTACCACTTTCAGTGGCATTTGCTCATGCACTTGTTCATGCCACTTGCTCATGTCCAGTCCACAGTCACTGCTATTGAAGCTGGGGGCCAGAAAAGGCAAATATCGCTTAAAAATTTCATCCCAGACAAGGTTTAAATCCATTTAGATGAACCAGGCTTCTGTTTTCAGGTCCTGGTGCCCTGAAGTGATACCTTACCCCCACTAACTGCAAGCAAACCAGGTGTCATTTGATTGTTCCACATCATCTACATATTCCCCAACTGGTAAATAAGTTTAATTCTGTCCTGTGATTACCCAAAAGCGATTTGGGAAAGCATGGGCCAATACTGATATTTCCATCGTCTCGGACTGATGACAGACAGCCTGTGATTTACATGCAGCAATATGGTTCTGAGGTATTTCAGAACCAGTTGAAAATAAAGGTTTAATGATTGAATTATATATTCTCTCTCTGTGATAGAAAATAATATAAGACAACTGACTCGGCTATCAGACAGATTACATAAGCCCAAGTTAAGTGGTAGAATAAAAATGAGTGATATTCCTCCTTGACTTAAATACAGCACTAAGTAGTATGCCCTTGAATTCAGCATAAAGCAATTTCCTCCTTCTTGGTAACAGCTAGGGGGCATTCCGAATGCAAATAGAGTCAGCTTTGCATTTTTAATATTTCTTATATACATAATTCACTGCCTCGGTTTAGAAACGTTATTGCTACCTCTTCTGTGCATTTAAATTATTTTGCACCTCTGAACTTTCATATTAACTTTAATGTCAGCTCTTAAAATGTATTTTGTACAGGCGAGCTTGTGCTTATAGCTCTTGAAATTCACAGATTGCACAAATGCGCATCCAGGCACAAATACACTGTACTGTTTAACCTGTGTCATTCCACTGGGACACGGGGGTTTTTACTAACTGCAGGCACGGTTATACCAAAGCCCTGCAAATCAATATTTAACAAATGTGAGCACACCAAGTGCAATCAGCATTAGAATATCACATTTGTGTGCGGTCTACTCCACGTACGTAACCCATGGGCATAATGAAATTTCTAGCTGATCAATAGGATACAGTGCTTTTTCGAAGTAGCTTTCAAGACAAGAGAAATTTCAGATGGAAGAAGATACCCACAATGGGAGGAAATCCATCCCCATGCTAATGTGGGATTAATTAATGCATTGCATAAAGCAGGAAGGGTGAGATGGTTCTGAGCGAGCTTTACTTCATTGCATGTTTCAGAAGAGGGAAGTGGTCCTGGCCATCTCCTGTGGCCATGACTGCTCTTGAGAAATTTTTCACTCTGGAGGAAATGGAGATGAAGATTTACAGTATCTTGCTTGACTCGTCAAACTTCCTCAATCCCAGGCTGACATTATCAACTAATTGGAACCACAGATCTCAGGGAGGTAGCTGGGTGACGGCTTTGCTCATCTCTGCTCAAACTGTTAGTGAGGGCACAGCTCCGTCTCTCTTCCCAGGTCTGTGTAGGAAGTGGTGCCAGAAACATTGTCCCATTTATGGGGAATGAATGGGGTCATCTCATCTCCTGCTCTACCCAATCCCTACCAGACCAGGGTGATCACGTGGGGAAAATACGTGGCAGCCTGTACCAAGTGTTTCCCTGGATGTTTCTCCTAAGAGTGGCAAAACTGAACCCGGACTGAGTCAGCAACGGTGTTTTGAGTGCTGACAACTGTGCAGTCAGCATGACTGGTACTCAGACCATAAACTGCACTTTCTAACTAAGAGAGACTATAAGCAAAAGATATGGCCAAATTGTCTGCTGTTTTGATTCCACTGACTGTTTCTCAAAGAAAATTCAATTTGGAAACTGAAAATCAAGACTGCTGCCTTCTGCATTGCAATCGATAATAGATGCGCTGCCTCTAACTCTAATTTCCCATCAGTTTACACCAACGTAAGCCCACTGGGATTGATGAAAAATCTAGCCCCAGCTTTCACAGATTTTGTGTGCTTCACATGGGCTGCTGTGGCTCTGCAAAGCCAATGCAGGGACTATAATAGGTACAACAGTCACAGAGATGCTGGCAAGAGCCTGAAAGTGTTTCCTGGCTGCAGATGAGTGCCACGTACCAGCTGGTGACTGCTGTTACGGAAAAGGAGATTGCTTCTGGGCTTATCGTGCCCCGGCAGTCAGCAGCTTGGAGCCCAGTCCTCTATCTTTTCCACTAAATGGGTGGTGGGCTCAGTCTCCAGTTTGATTTCTCTCCTCAGCTGGAACAATTACGACTGATTAAGTTATAGAGGGAAACAAATGTGTGCAGGGTCTACACTAAGGTTACTGGTGGCACTGTGAGAGAGAAAAAACATGCTTTGACTTGGAGACTGGACAGCCGTGAGAAGTCACTATGACAACGAGGATAGGGCTCTGCAAAGCTGGTCTAGCTGAAACCAGAACTTGGGACGTGTGAAAGTGCATCACACGTCATCAGTGCACAAGGCTGCCAGCAGTGCCCACTGCAGTACATGGGGAGCTGTGGTGGAGCACTGCAAGGAGCTCAGGGAGCTGTCGGGGATCCACCTGGGAAGCAGCTGGGGCTGCCCGTGTTCCCATCCTGCTACAGTGCATTACGGTCCTTGCAGTGAGGTGGTATAACTGTCCCTGCAATCGCTCCAGCTCCAGGTAAATGAAAGTACCTTCATTTTGATCATCCCAAGGACCCCTGTCATCTGACTATGCCTGAAGCTATTCACCCTATTTGACGAAGCACAAACAGGCAGGGTAACTAACTTTGTAAAAATTTTCACAAATGAAAACCTGACTTCAGCCTGTTTTGGTTTGCTGCACAAACCAAATGAAGAAAAATAATTTGATTTGGATTGAATCAGTGGTTACTTTTACTACTTTAAATGGCAAAACAAATATCCTCCTTCAACCTCTACCCTAATAAAATGGATTCATTTAACACAAAATGTCCTCCCTGAGATGCCGAAAGAAAATCCAAACAAAATAGAAGTAGTTGGTTTTGGGGCCCTTGTAAGAGAAAGCCTTGGGCTAGACTCATGCTGACTACCCAGTAGCCTAGCAGTTAGGACACTCACCTAAAATGCAGAATCTGGATTCAGATCTGCTCCTCTTCCTGAAGGCAGTCACAGTCCCCTGTCCTCAAGGAAAGCCTTGGCTACCTGCATGGCTATAGGGCATGGAGATAAGGCTGTATGCCATTTTGGGGGGGACACAATTCTTTAATTGATGCTGCTCTGAGTGAATTGTTGAAAACAGGATCCATATCTTTCACCTTTAGCTCAATATCCTATCTGTCAACCCAGAGAGTTGTTTGCTAATACATTTGGAGGAACAGGAGCTCTGTCTTTCAGCATGTGCACTGTCCAAGAATAAAATTGCTCAGCTAAAGATTCAAATGAAAATCTGGACGAATTACTCAGCTTCCTTCTTGGAATTGGTTGGGGAATTGGTTGGAATTGGTTAAAATGCTCCACTGTGCTTTGCAAGAGTTTTGAGAATAAATTACAAGTATGGACAAAACTTCATCTAAACTTTGGTGTAAGTAACACTGCATTCTTATTATGGAGTAACTTCTTTTGTAAAGCAGAGTGTAACGTAGCGTATGTGTCTGGTTGTACTAAGAGCCAGCGTGTCCAGCCACAGAAGAGCCTGTATTCATGCCAAATGTTAAGTTCCCCTTTCCCCATGTCTCCTTATTTCCCTCTACTCTAGAAAAAGTTGGAATTCTTCAGAGAGTGACTTCCTAAGGCACCGTCTCTCATCTTATTTATTTCTCGATTCTGCTGTCGTTCATTACATTAAAGGTTATTTTTTTAATGAAGCACTGCGGGTAGGGAGAAATAACTTTTACCTTCTGTTCTAATTGATGAATGATGTGTGAACTAATCAGAAAGCTTTGCTATAGCCACCATTAAAGCAACAGATGTATGTGGCTCAGGAGAGATTTGTTGAACAGCTTCAACCTTTAAGTGCAGAGGATAAATGGGTGGTGACATCATTATACCTTGACAAATAGAAATTATATCATTCTCTTTTTTTCATTACTGATGGATGATTTATTTCTGTGGCTTTCATTTTCATAAGATCCATTCATTGTCTCTAAAGTTAAAACCTTTAAAAACTGCAATATGTGACTAAATGGGTTATAATATTTTGCACATGATCTGCAGCATGTTGTCTTCTGAGCTTTTCTCCTGAAAGCTACTTTTAATAGAATAATACTAGGATATTCAGTATGGCAGGACAAAAAAAGAAACATTTGAAATTCATACTTGGGTTCATTTTTCAACCAGCCACAAAACCAGCACATAAAGACTCAGAGGACACTTGATGTGGTTATATGGCATCTCCATCAGTTGCTGGAGGATTTTATTTTTGCAATGAACTTGAAGCCTGAGAAGAGAGAGGGTTGTTCTGCACAGGAGGTCTGTGCCATAATAAACAAGCAAATGTTCCCCTCTCACCCATATCTCACCGGTATATTTTGAGGTCTTGCCTTGTTTAATTGCACTTCTCATGTAGTCACTGAGATGGATCAGAATTTCCCTGAAAATTTCAGTTGTTACTGAAGTTTGCATTTTTCCCACATTTACTGCAGCTTAAAAATCAGAGACTAAAAATAAAGTGTGCTTCTGTTTGGATAATCTATTTCCCCAGAACAGATTAAAATGACAGAATAAATCTTGGAAGCTCTTGGAAGAGCTTTGAATGAATTACAAAAAGAGATGGAAACAAGGTGAGTTTCGCTTGGCTAGGACCTAAATAAGGGAATTAAGCTGATGCTGTGTCAGGGAGAAGTCTGCAAAATAAAACAGGAGTCACTACCATGTACTACAGAAGTATAAAGAGCAGATTAAAGGTGACATTTCTGCCAGAAGACCTGGAGGAAACAAGAGATCAAGGTTAGTTAAAAAAGAAAGTAAGTCAGGAAGACAAAATTCATATAGGAGATCTCATTGGGTGCTGACAGAGTTTTCCTGCTCTTGGAAAGCAAGGGCTGAGTAAGTGTTCATCCTTGTATCCTGGAGAGGGGCCAGGCAAGACATGGAGGACGTCCTTGCAAGTTCTCTGCTTCTTCAGGTGCTGGCCAGGAGCTTCTAGGCCAAAACTTTCCTATATGAGAAACCCTTAAAAAAGAGTCCCTGACTATATCATGTGATGTGGTCCTCAGAAAAGCTGATGTGCTAATCCCAGTATGCAACCCATTTTGAAGGGATACATGGCCCAGCAAAAAGCTGGTGGCTGCCCCTGCTTATGATGCCACCAGCATCACTGCTGCTCCTGCCAGGAGTGGTAACTGGAAAATAACAGTGCAGGACTCCTGTTCTGGGGGTGCTCTGCTGAAATTTAATTTAAATGTCTATGTGTATGGTTTTAGGAATCAGATTTTAGTGTTCTTGCTGTCAACCAGCTGCCTTAAAAATGGTCAGTTACCTTAAGTGCAAGAAAAGGAATGAAGATGCAATTTAATGTAAACGTAGAAAGTTCAAGTGCTGTCACTAAACAAAACCAACTACAACTAAATCCACTTCTGAAAAAGCTATGCTTAGCTTCACCAAAGCAATGCATTTGCTTCAAAGCAATGAAAAAATTTGTGGTGTTTTTACAAGAGAAGTGGGAGCAGATGATCGTTCAGGTCCCTTCTGGCCCTAAGATCTATGAATCTAGGAAATAACGCCTCATTGCACAATCTAAGTCATTAAAAACACACTTCCATTATTGAAGTAATCACATTTCTTGGAAATGTGGCTACTGTCTGCTAAGATGATATACCAGATGATCAGTGTTCTATTGAAATTCAGAAGAACAGTGTTTGTTACCAGAATTCTTCTTCTTTATTATTTCCACAAGCTCATTAGAACTCCAAAATATAGAAAACCACTCAGTGTTATAATATAAAACTGACATAAATTAATGCATACCAAAGTAGGTCCTTGTGTCACCCCCTTTCCCAGTAAGAGCAAGGAAGGCATGAAGCACACACAGAAAGGGAGAGGTATGTCAGGGGATCGCGGTCACGTATATACACCTGAATAATGCATACAAAAAGAATTTAGGGGGAAAGAGAGGTGCTAAGCATTAGTTATTACATTTAAATCATCTTAGACAGATTTCAAAATACTTCTCAATATTTTCTGAATACTGGGATCACTCCCATCATACAACTTTCTAACGGGAGGTCACATCCTTACCCTCCACAAAACGCGGAGACCTTGGGTCACAGCCGGGTTTTGATCAGTGGTATTTCCTAACGTTATGGCACTGCACTGGGCCAAACTAGTCTTTTCTATTGCATCCTCTAACGTTTTGCTGTGGAAGACAGAAAAGTGCTCTAAAAACCTCAGCAACAACTTAAAGAGATACTGCTCAATTCTGATGTACTCTAAATGTATCTTTACAACAAAAAACGTAGGCAGGCACTGTCCTTAATTTTGTCTCTTCCAGTGCCTAATCCAATTCAACTTGAATTTCTTGGTGCTGTAAAACATGATCAATTAAACACATGTGATGAGCCTCCCAGTGAGCTTCAGCGTTGGTACTGCAAACTAGCATTTACCTTCCTAGGCATGAGGCTGTATTGGCACAAAGCGCTTCTTCACAGAGGCACTTCTGGGTAAATAATAATTTCAGAGAGGATGAATAAAGGAAGAAAGTAATTTTTTATACTGAATGAGTACAAGGTAGGACCAAAGTAAATGAAACAATTTTCCTGAGAAAGTGGGTTCAGGAGAAACTTCTGGTTTTGATGAGCTGTCTCTCTAAAGAACGGGATGTGCTTTAACAGTATCATTTCTGATTTATCTGCTGTTGCCAGATAAATTTTCTTCTTGGGGGAAGAGCAGAATTCTCTTTATTTAATGTACCATGTCTGGAATGTGGACTAGATTCAGCTACATGTCGCTTATAATTATTTATGTAACTTATTAATCACTGGGCTGTCACTCAACTGTTTATAAAACACAAAAGAACACTTGGAGCCTGAAAAATTACATTTTTCCTCCCCTGCACCTCCCCAAAGGCCCCTCTGCACTTCTGAGGAGACCTCCATTTAAATGAAAATCTGTTGCCCAGTCTAAATAACAAGGAACTCTGTAATGATAATTTAAAGAACACGCTTGTACTTTGTGCTTGGGAATTGAATGATTTGCTTTAAGGTGCTGTATAACTTTCCTTTCAACTTTTCTGGCCGATGTCCTTGGCTCATCATTTAGTTTTTTTCCCAAACGGGGCATGGTTAGGGTTCCCCTCTTGCCTGCTCAGCTACCTGTTTTCCCCATATTCAATACTTGGGAAACCACAGCATCTTCCAGTTTGCTACCTGTGGATTGTGCCTGCTTGAAACTGGCCAATGCATTCAAAAGTTAAGATGCTTATACACAGACATGCACACACTGACGCACACCCTGGTTTCACACATCTCATTTCTCTTGTAACCCTTTCTGTGTTGAGTTAATCAGTGTGGTTTTGTGCAGCTCATTCTTGAGCTCCTGTGCAGGATAGCTCACAGCTTGCCTTTCAGGAGAAGGTACCTTTCAAGTTCACAGAGACCATCATCCAGTGTTGTAAATGATACACAGAAGAGCAATGACTCCATTCAGCTGAATTACATTTAAGATTTGATTATGAAGGGCATCTATGAGGCAGGCTATTCATCATTTGACGTTCTATGTGGGTCTCAGTGTCTTGAAGCCTCATAAAGGCAATTCATTAAACAGCTTTAGCCAGACCAGGAGGTGACTCAGCGAGCTGGTAAAAGCCGGTGGCTGGCACCCACTGCGAGGTGGCATTCCTGCATTATTGCCTTGGGCTGCAGTATACCAGCAAGGTGCTTGTCCTTTTGGTGCCTCAGTTTAGCCAGCAGAGTATTGGTTTTACTGGTATTTACCTGACTTCTCACCCATTTGGTGGGCTGACTAGCAACATGTTTTCAATCTCTGCATGAAAGGCTCCACATTAATCCATGCCACAATTTGCTTTGTTGGCTTCTACCATTAAAATTACTTGTTTCCCCCAAAGATCTGCCATCTGTCACTATTCACCTTTTACATTTTTATGCTCCACAGTTGAGCGAACACCAATGCCTGAGGAATCCTATTTCCCATTACAAGCCATTGGAAGTGCCCCGAGGTTGGGGCAGTTGCGAAGTCTCGCTCCTGGATGGATTCCCTGGGACACCAGGGCTCACCCTGCAGCCTTGTCCTCACAGCAGCTGATAATAACATTCCAGGTTTTTCATCGTAGGGGTTGGCCTGTCTTAAAAAAATGGTTTTGTTTTGTTTTCCCCACATTGCCATAATCTGCATGAAGTAATGCAGAATTGTAGGAAGGAGAGGCAAAGAGATGAGACATTGCCTGAGCGGATGCGAGCAGCTAAGGGGGACTGCTCTGTGCTCTCTGCATGGGTAATGAGATTGTTGGATTGTTGGGTATCTTTGTCTGCACTTGACAAAGGAAAGGGGCAGACCCTGGGTGATGTCCGGGACGCGCATCTGCAAGACGCAAGCCACCGTCTGAGTAGGCAGTTGCAAATGATTTTTGTGTTTTCATAATCTTTGTGAGTAATATCCTGTCAAAGTCTCATCAAAAGTTATTAGTGCCTCCATAAACTGGTACTTCAATATGTAAACTTGCCTTGTAATTAATTTTAAGAGCTACGCCCCTGGCACCATAGAGCTCTTATTTCATTTTAGGAGCATAATTGATTAGGCTTCCTGTAGCTATGATGTAGACCAAGGATGTCGCCACCAAACAAGGAGTAATTTGTGACAGCTTATTTGTGAGGAGATACCTGCTGTTTGCCAGCATTGAGCGTACATACAGCAAAGTAAAATATTTTGTATTGCTACTGCTGTGCCCTGCTTGAAGTTAAAAAAACTAAAGGAAAGACAAAGAGACTATCTAATTATACAGACAAATTAGTAAGGTTAATTAGTATATATTTGTACATCAGGTTTTATTCTCTGCTCTGAAGTTTTTTCTTCTCCACTGAGTTCCTTTTAAGATGTTTGTCTCACTATTGCATCAGATGACATTCCAATTTGGGCAACTAGATTTTGCATTGCTAAAATTTCCCTCTGTTTCAATTATATCAGATTTTTTTTTCTACTTTCTGCAACTGTTATGGCACAATAAAATCCCTCTCTCTGATATGCCTTTTAGCAATTACAGTGTCCATCTTGTTGTCAATGGATTAGTGATAAGATTTCCCTTCTTTTTTCTCCGTGTTTAATATTTGAGTGAACGTTACCTGTGACAAATGCATTGGACACTCAGGCTGTACTAGCTTAATACATGGCTAGCATCAGTATTTCCTGTGGATAAGGTCAAAAGGGCTTTGTCTTCTATCAATTAAAAATAGGCTCATATAGGACAATGCATGTACGTAATAAAGACATAATGTGTATTTGCGTGGCCATAAAGAAAAGGAGCGGGGTCATTCATAGACAACTGATCATAGCTGGAGTCTCGCCCTGACCCTGACAACAGAAGAAAAAAAAAAAAAAAGAAAAAAAAAGTATTATTTTATTTTTTCCATACTCTGCTTATGCTGGCTGGAGAAGTGAGCTGAATGTCCGAGAGAGGCAAATCTTAGGTTGCTGCAGCCTCTTAAAGCCTGTAAGTGCAGGGTTGAAACTAAAAGTGTCTGGAGCTTGCTGCCTCTCCAGGGGAAGCAATAGGAGCTCTGTCTGAAATAAAAAGAAAGCAAAATCTCAAAAAACGGATGGTTTAAAAATGAAACTGAGAATTTCAGAGGGAGAGTCAAAAGAAATGAGAAATGCTTCCCTCCAAAACTGCAACAGAATGATAAATTACTTTTGCCTTTCCGAAGCCAAGCTAGAAAACCTCTGCTCACCTCTATTATCTACTTCTGGTCTCTGAAGATACATTACCATATTAATTCATTGCGTTATACAATTTGAGCAACTAAATGAGTTTACCTCATGCCCTCTTAATAGCATTTTCTTTTAATGCTAGCTTTAAGTGATACATTTTAGGGGATAGTTGAAGCAGAATACATCACAAAAATTTATTTAAACTCGATTTTGTTTACAAATTATGACTTATCCTTTCTTGATGAACCAAGTGTAGAAAAACCACACAGCCTCTCTGTGGATACATCGTCTCTCAGCATTGGGACTGCTGCCATCTCCTGACTAACATGAGGTTTTACTGGGGCAAAGAAGCAGCCGGCCATGTCTCCAGAGGTCAAGAGGGATTGTTTATGTAAAAGACAACCATAGCATCACAGAGCAAATGACATGCGTGATGAATTCGGAGGGTTACATCGCAGCCCATCAGAATGGGTGGGGTGGTACCGTGCCACACATCATACCCAGCGTGTGCCAGGGTGGTCAAATGGCTGCATCGCGAGCGGGCTCACCAGGCAGCAGGCTGCTGGATCCACAGGGCATTGGCCAAAGGCCAGCCTGCAGCGCAAAATACCAAGAAGTGTTTTCCAAGTGTTGAGATTGTGGGAAAGAGGATCAAAAACAGGTCAACCCAATTGTTAGACAACACGGTTCCTATCGGGCCAGGAATTTTATGTCCTGTAGCTGTGGTACCAACAGGGGCACTCCACCCATGCACTGGCTGCAGTTTTTTTCTACATGCATGTGTAATTGTACTTACACATACATGCATATAAAATATGCTTACAAGCAGCTTATAAATAGAAGCATCAACCTGATCTGTGGCCTTACGTCTTTGCTTGTTCTTTCCCATTACGTAAGGGACTGAGCAACTTTGAGTTTCATTGGATTGCCCCAGGATTCATGAACTCACGAGCGTACTTATTGCAAATGTGCCCCACATCACACCCACAAAGGTTTCAAGGAGTGAGAAGCACAATAGAAGGCTCTTCATGCAGCTGGTCCCTAGGTCTGCTCGTTCTTGTTCCCGGGCTTCCTGCTGGTCAGTGCCTTCAGCTGTTCAGGAAGATTTCTGTGCACATCGAAAAGTTCTGAAATATTCCAGCGTTAGCAGAGGTGAATGTTTATCAAAATGACCATTGTGCAGGTCTCCTGTATTGTTCATTGGGGACTCATTCAGCAAAGCCTGAAGCATATACTCCTGTATTTTCCTGAAACACCGAGGATGGATGTAATTTCATTAAATAAGTTCCCATTTCAGTCATCCATGGGAGACGCAAAGACAATACTGTGCAATTTAGTCACCTAAATTTTTAACACATACATTTTGCAAACAACCTGAAAATCACTCATCCAGTGTAATGATTATCAACAGATTCTGACTATTAGAAATAAAAGAACAGTTTGACCTCCATGGGCAGAAGAGGACTACAGCTCTGCATTCAGTTGAACTACTCTCACGTGTGAAGTTAAGCACCTGTGTAAAGTTTGCAGGCTTGAGGTATACATCTGAAATTATGCTTTTGTCCATGAATGACTGAAACTCCAGTATTATGGACAGAATTATCACATTGTTTCAAAAACCAAATAACAGATATTACAAACGTAATTGCTCTGTTTCATATTCTTAAAATGTAAGAGTGAGATCAACCCAGCTCCTTTGGTTGGCTGGCTGGGTTGTTTACCACTCTTGGGGTTTTGGTTCAGGTTTTTTTTTTGTTTGTTTTTTTTTTCTTTTAAAATAAAAACATTCAACTATTATCTATTTACAATGACTGATAGAAGTAGCATTAACTTACTGCCAACTAGAAATCAGTTCCTATTTGATCTTCTGATATGTACTAACCACCTTTCAACTTTAAAGAGAATTTCATCTCATCATGGCATTGACATAAATTAGTAAATAGAAAGTATCTTCCTTTGACATTTTCCACTGCAAGTACATGATCAGCAGAGTCTTACATTCAGTGATTTTCATTTAATAGGTTTATCCCTGTGCTAGATATGGTATTCATTTAAACTGACCTTGCTTTATTTGAATTATTGCTCAGATTTGCACAAGTACAAATGACCTAATCTTCCAAAATACATTTTCTGATCCACATAAGCAAACAGTCTGAGGAAGCAATTATGTAAAAGAAGTGCTTTTAGGCAACAAATGGGTCTATAAATAAACAAGTACTTCCTAATCACAGGCTAAAAAAGTGTGCCATTTTTCCTTTTTTAATCAAAAAAAATAGTTAAACTCAATGAATTTTAATGTTCCTGAAAGTGAAGGGCCAGAAGTACTTTGGGAAATTGAGTACAGTAAAAGCAAAAGCTGCACCAGCTTTTTGCCAAAGTTCAGCCAACATAGCTGCATCTAACCGGTACTACCTCTGACTTTCCAGGTCTGCACAGATCAGCAAGAAATTATACGGAAAAAACTGGCTGTTTTTTTATTTTCAACCTGTAGGAGGGAAGGAGATTTTTTTACAAGTCAAAAGGCTTGGGGTTTTTTCCCAAAGTGAAAGGCAATGCAAAAATATACCACCCTACCCACCTTTGTGTTTTTTCTATTTTTTCCATTCCCAGTTCCTTGGGATCCCATTATTTATTTGGATTTATGCACTTTTTCCTAAATAAAGGAAGGATGCAAGGAAATACATTAAAAAATGTGTGCAAAGGGGAACTTTTATCCACCCTTGGTATTTGGGGAAAAAAGTAATTGTTAACAGTTGGAAAGGTATTATTAGGTGATGTATTACCAGTTGTGTCAATGTGCATGAGAAGAAAAGCAATAGGCGAAGCTTCATGCTGGAGAAATCAGCGTAGACAAATTATTTTCTCACAGTGAATAAATCAAGATTACTTAACTAAAGATGATGGATAGTTACACAGTTGTACATTGGTATGAGCAGAGTCTCAAGTCTAGGAAGAAGAAGGTGGGTGAAAAGGCAAAAGTCACTTGACATGAGAAGGAGAAATTATGCTGCTAAAGAAAGAGAGGAAGAGCAACATGACAGAAATAAAAGCAGGTTAGAGATATCCATCAGTAGAAAGAAGACAAAGAGATGCATTAACGGAGAGTACACGATGTCAGGGAGATGAGAGGGAAAGAATCTTAAATACAACCCAAAGAAACGCAGGAAGGCAGAAATGCTAAAGCTGAGCATGAACCCAAACTCCACATACTAACTCCTCCAAAAACACATGCCTGCTTTGCCCTGGCTTGTTTGCAGGAGCATGGCTTGGGCTGTGTCTCACACAAGGAGGTGACCCCTGCGGCTGAGGGACTGGCTGGCACTGGGACTTCACATTTTGTGAAGGTCATGATCCTCGGTTTGATGCTGGCTTCCTGTAAAGCAGTACATAGCACATGGCTAGGACAGCTGACAAGTAACAAGTTGCTCTGTCTAGCGATACTCTTAAATGCAAATGTTTTTCTCTCCTGGTTGCCTTTGTCCCAGAAGGTAGTATGAATTATCAGGAGGATATATCTTCCCAAGTCTATAGCTCTTTGGATACCTAAAACCAAGAATGTCTTTTCACATGCACCTTGATCTTCTTCCAATATCTGCAGGTTAGCATAACCCTTATGATAAAAGACTCCAGGAGAAGAGACTGTTTCCATCTTCATCGTGCTGCAGCTGCTGTAAGGGAAGCGCAAAAGGAGGTGTCCAGGTACTAAGTAACTTATATATTGTGTAAATGAAAGGCATGTCTCCATGAGGATTAGGGGTGCCAGCATGGTGTTGCCTCAGAGGGCATCTGTCTCCGAGCGGCAAGGTGGGCAGGTCCTTGTCTGTGGCACTGCAGGCCTCCAGGAAGGACAGGACATGTTTGTCACATCTCCAGGTGACTGCCTACACAACATGGGCAGAAGGGCTTTGTTGATGTAAGTCAATACATTGTTTATGTTGGTCATGGCAATGTCTTTCTAACTTTGATGCATTAAGATGAGAAGAACATATGCAGTGTCCCTGGAGAAACAAGTGCCTTTTAGATGTACAAATAAGGTAGTTGTTTACAAATCCGTCCCTGGCAGGAGAGAGGGAGAAAATGCTAGGCACGGGAGAAGCAGCGTGTTGAGCAAATGTTTAAACTTTGTCTCTAAGATACCTTCTGCTCTTTCTAAAATAAGTATGCATGTATGTTAGAGAGAAAAAAAGTATCAAAGTGCAAATACTTACAGGAGAGACACGACATAAAATGCTAGGTTAGATACTTGCTCATTTCCTCAAACTTCTGAGTTTCTCAAATACCTCTCCTTTGCATACTGTGGACCATGGAAGTTGTTTCCATGATGACAAATAGATGTTATGTTTATTTACTGGGCAGCGAGGAATGACAATGTCAGCTAATGGCATTTCTGTTCTTTTCTTTTTTTTTTTTTTTTTTCAAGGGAGACGTATTTTAATTAATGAAACTGGCAGCAGTAGCAGCAGCAGTTTTTCAGATACCCTTCCCAGCACAATTTTGGGGGCGTGTGAGTGAAACAAGAACAGACAGCAGTTACTGTGGCTGTGTGATACTCCCATCAAGCCTTCCAAAGCCTTTTGCTCTATTCGGTATGCACATAGCTTCTTGTGAACAGCACTGCCTGCGAAGTGTCAAGGAGATTTCAGGCTTTACTCATGGGTAAGGACCTAAATATTTCTTGCATTAGGTGCGTGGCCTTTTCTTCAACCCTCCCACACATCTGTTCTTGTTGACAGCTCTACTACATTGTCCATAAAAAATGATCTGATAGCAAAAACCTTGTAGTTGATACGGCTCTGGTAAAAATAAATAAATAAATAAACAAACAAACAAATAAATAAATAAATTTCATCTCTGCAGCAGACTGTGGAAAGTAGGAAAGAGAGATTTTCAGAAGGAGTCTTCTGAAAGAAGAGAACAGGGTCTGAAAAAAAACCCAGAGTTTGGGCAGATTGATTAGCTCATGGATTTTTTCCCTTTTGAAATTTTTCCTGAGGCTCCATAAAATGTATTTGCTTTGTAAGAGCCACAGGCTGCTGCTGAAATGAATGAACAATGAATTGAATACCACTCTGAATCCCTCTGCAGCCTCTTGGGGTTTCCTATCAGCTCTGCTGGGTGACGCGTGGTCTAGTGGGAAAGTGGAAGCTACTAGATCCAATCTTTATTCCTTCTCACATCCCTCTCTGTAGAAAACTGGTGTGGGACTTGTCTCTCCTAGCCCTGGGCAGCTATGGTGCTGGTGC
This sequence comes from Chroicocephalus ridibundus, assembly GCF_963924245.1. NCBI lineage: Eukaryota > Metazoa > Chordata > Aves > Charadriiformes > Laridae > Chroicocephalus > Chroicocephalus ridibundus. The sequence continues at coordinate 36,545,055 of NC_086285.1, forward strand.
TTGGCTTCACCTCGTCTCCCCCCATTCCCTTGGCAGGTAGTGAAGCTTCCCACCGAGATTCAGGAAGGGTGTAAAATTATTTCCAGGGATTTTTGTAGTTGATCCTTTCCTCCCTCCTGCCTTATGTGCTTGAACCAGAGCTGGCTGGTATCTGGCTGTATCTGTCAAAACAGTGGGACCAGCAAGGCAAACAGTTGCATGCAATATTAACAAGCTGGAGGTAGAAGCTGATGATAATAGTGAGGGACCGACTGGATATAAGTTTCAATGACTGACTTAAACGTTCAAAAACAGTGAACAGATAGACTCCTACTATTTTGCTTTTCCTCATGCAACAGTTTCGCAGATCTACTTCAGTTCTGAATGTGCTGTAACACCTCAAACTGTATTACTGGATGACTACAGAAACATGAGGATAAAGAGGAAGAATTACGTAAAAATTAAATAAATGTATGGCTGGAGGAAAACAAAAATTACACACACCCCCTAAAAAGAAACAACCTAAGCAAACAAACTGTATTAGCTCAAGAACCACAGTGTACTGGTTTTAGCTGGGATACAGTTAATTTTCTTCACAGTAGCTTGTATAGTACTGTGATTTGGATTTGTGATGAAAAAAATGTTGGTAACATAGGGATGTTTTAAGTATTGCTGAGCAGGCCTTATGCAGCATCAAGGCCTTTTCTGTTTCTCACGCTGCCCTGCCAGCGAGTGGGCTGGGGGGGCACAAGTAGTTGGGAGATGACGCAGCTGGGACAGCTGACGCCAACTGACCAAAGGGATATCCCAGACCATATCATGTTGTGCTCAGCGGTAAAAGCCAGAGGGGGAAGGCTAACAAAGACACACTAAAATGGTACCTGTATGTTTCACAGACTTAGCTGATTTTCTCAGCAGAAGCAAAATCCCGTCTCCAGTCAAAAGATACACAAATCTACACCAGTTGAAACAGAGTCAGCACTTTCCCACAGCTTTTTATAGTCTGGCATATGTGTGTGTATATATGTATACACACGCAATTATGGAGAGAGGAAGAGACTGGCCTCTCTATAACTGATTACAAAATCAGTGTTTCATTTGAGCTTGGAGATGTTTTATTTCTGCAACTTGGTTGGTTTTTTTTCCTCCAGGTGTTCTGTATTATGGACATTTCTTCAGGCACCCATCTGCCTGCTGGACCTTGGATCCTGGACCGGGATTTGCCGTCTCCACGCAAATTTGCAGAAAGCTAACCCAGAAAATGTTAAATACAAACAGAGGCCAGTTCATAGGCCATAGCAAAGACACACAAGAGAATATGTTCTCTACTTTAAGATACTGTAACCCTGATTAGGCCCTGTTTCCAACTGCCGGTGAATTTAATTATGGATATTTGATCCTTACATCTTGAAAATATATTTCGTGGTCTTTTTTCCCCCTTTCTGTCTGCTACATCAGGACCACATAAAGCTGCCACATCTCCACAGTCACAGGAATGTAAAACTCTCACTACTGCATGAAATTAAAAAATGCAAAGTTCTATTTGCATCAGCTCCTCTAAAACAGTTTTTGTGTGTTTTAGCAAGGAAGTTGTCAGACTAATGTCAGACACATCCCTGGGATGGCTATTACATTCAGCCTATCATGGGATCAGAAGAGTCTGTGTAGTTGACTTTGGCCCTGAGACAAAAAACCTTGTGGCATGGTATCAAGAAAAGGGGGAGAGAATAACAAGGAGAATGAAGAAATGACTTGGCCAAGCAAGAAAACGTGAAGTTGGAGCCAAGCCAAAGCCAGCCCCAAGACACAATTTGAACCGTGAACAGCCCTGGGGCAGCTGGCCCGTTGCACACCGAGCGTCAGTAGGTGTGCAGCAGTGCTGGACCAGGGAAGCTTGCACCCTCCCTCCAGCTCCTCCAGCCCCATCCACCCTCACTCAGGGCAGAGATGCCGGGCATCAGCCCCAAGCCAGACTGGAATCCAAAAGGGGGAAAGAAAAACATGCAGGAGAATTTATGGGAGTATTTGATTGAATTTTAATGACTCTGACAAGTGATGTGGTGCCAGGGCTCTCAGTGCATTTGAAGGAAAGAGCAGCTACTTGATTTTGGGATGTGGTGGACTTCTCTGATCTTGACAAAGGGCAGCAAGGCCTCTCAGGAGGAGGCTGACCAAACTTGGTAGGTGCACTGATAAGGAGAATCTCTGGTGCAGTCCTGCTCTTTGTGAAAGGCAATGCCACCATACAGTGAAGCTTTAGATAACATCACTGCTCCCGTAGCACTCTCCAGCTTCTCCCTCCCACAAAAAAATGTGCCTCTTGGAGACTGGGGACATATTGGGGAATTTTGTATTCCCACGCTTAGTGTTTCTTAAAGGTCTGGTCCAAAGGCCTTGGAAGTCTTTCAGTTGACTGCAATGGTTGATGGCTCCAGCTCAGATTGTCTTTTATATGGCTTTTACCAAGAACTTCGTAATGATGTGTTGACACCTCATAGTATCCCTCTGAGGTTAGGCTTCATGAGGAAACTGCTTTCCCAGCTCATTTGTTTTGACAGTCATGTTGTTTTTCATGCTGAAAAAGGAAGAAACTATCTGCACATCCAGGTTCTGTGAGCTTCATGTAAAGCTAGAAGGAAAAGATTCGCAAAACTGGTGCTCTTATTCCTCCCACAGCAAACCTACAAGATCATTCCTCTGCTGGTCTTTGATCATCCGTATTGGATCACATGCAGGCAAGGCCAGCCTGAACACAGAAAAGATGACGTAGGGACATGAGGCAGAGGTGGGTGTCACAACAGGAGGGAGGAGTGGAAAGTGGTCCAAGGATAGGCTGGTGGCACCAGAAAGACCAGCAGAGGACCATGAAATGGATCTCAGCATTGGACAGTGGCATGTTCTGATAAGAATCAGAATGGTACAGAACCAATTGTTTCATGGAATAACTAGACTAGACATCTAAAACATACTTGTTCCCACCTGAGTAACCACCTCACTACTCATCATTACAAAAGCTTTTGGTTTGTAGCATAAGATCTCACTGGCTGGCAGACTTGAGATGGAGGGACACTCAGGAAAGCCGCCTGCCCTTACTAAGTACCTAAAGCTTATAGAGTCTGAGGAATCAGCGTCACCCTTTCTCTGTGACTGAGCCATTGCAGTTCTTGATCAATAGAGATTATGGTTTCAAATTATGGTCTTTTATTTAGACCTAAAACCTGGCAAGAAAATACTAAGCTAAATAGGTAAGTGATCTATCTAAATTTTCTCACAAGAGCAAATGAAAAGGGAAAAAATGTCTTTCTATAGTGTACAAGCTCTCTTTCACCTACCGGTTCTCTTTTCTCCATCTGGGTTTCTCCAGCAAATGTAAGTCTTCTGTGTGACTGTGAGATTTTTCTCTTGCTGTATATTTCCAGATGCAAATTTGTCCAAATTGAATCTTAGGAAGCCAAAATCTTTATCAGCTGCATGTGAGCTAGCTAGCCCAATGGCTAGCATGACCTGCAGAGAGAGGATCCTACTACAGGTTGCCACTTATGTTGGACTGTGTGCCTGCAGGAAAGTAAGAGACCACTGCCATGCAGACAGTTCTGTTGTTATTCAAAAGAAAAAAGGTTTTTCCCTAACTTGAGTGACTTAATGAGAGTCCTTGTCAAGATGGTGGCTGAAGTTGGTAGGACTGGGCAAAATTGACTCTCTGATAGCCTTTAATTCGATCTGCCACTTTGGGAAGGAAACTACAAATAGCTGATTCAGTTTAAAGATGGCTTTTTTTCTGTGCGGACATCTGAAAGATAACTGTATGCCCCTTTTCTGACATCCTCAGTAATTCTTACAGTTCTTGGTCTTCACTGGGAAAAATAGGAATTTCAAGGTTCAAGATCCAAATGTGACTTCAGTTTCTATGCTGACAGGTTTTTTTCTTTCCAGTGTGCTGATGAGAAAGATCCTTTAAAACCATCTTTGTGAACAGAAGAATATATGTGCTGTTAGATGCTTTCCTTTTACATATTAGAAAAGGTGCTGCTGAAGGACCTAGGAGATTTCAGGGTTTCTCTGTCTCGATATAATAGACTTTCAGTAGTGTGCACTTTTGGTAGACACGGGCTGCAAGTCAGTGCAATATACATGATGTACAACCATCGCTCGTTACTGGAATTGCCCTTTGATATGTTAGTAGACCTGTGACCCTTCTGAAAACATTCATTTACACAGCAACTGCTGGCATAGATAGCCGACAGGAAGGGTTGAAATGAACAACATTTGCATTACACACAATCATTCTTTAAAACAGGAAGTTTGACGGTAAATCATGAAAAGATAGTATGCATGTGCATGAGTTGGGATCCTTAAGTAACCAAAACACCAAGAGATTTGTCAAATAACTTTAAATTCATAAGCATTTTCCAAATGCATTTCCAAGAACAGCCTCCCGTCTCCAGTGTGGAGCACGCTGCTGCAGCAGTCATTTAAAATTCTGCTAAATCATTCTGCGACTCTCTAACCAGTACTAATAGCTTTTAGGCTGGCTGGCAATCTCACGCCAATAGGAAGCCTTGCATAGGCTTCCAGACCATTTATGTGTGTGGGTGAGTGAGAGAGAGCACCGCAGATTTAATTTAGTGCCCTTGGTGGTTTTCAGTAGAATATATATATATTAATCACTTGTGACTTCTGGTTTGGGGGATGGGGGTTCATCTGGAGTCCAGGAAAATCAAATGAAACTCATAAAGATGAAAGTTGTCTTGATTTCGTTTGCTGATTTTAAGCAGCAAATTGTTTCTTACCCATCCCTGCATGATAATTGGTAAATGTACTGAAATGGGTTATTTGAATTTCAATGGACTCTCTGGGCAATCACACAGTAACTGGAGTTCAGAATGTGCCCTATAGGTACGATTGCTAATCGCATTGCTCAGATAATTTCCGTCTGGGAGAAACACATTGCTGGCATGTTGCAACGAGGAGGCAGGGCCGTCTTTAGCTGTGTCTGGCATGGGGTCCCCAAGCAGGCGAGAGGCTGTGGCACAACTCTGAAAATGTGAGCCATTGACTCAGCTGCAGGGAGCAAGAAATGGGAGTAAATTGCGTGAGATGAATGAGACTCGGTAGGTCTGTAGGCAACATTAGTCTGCAGATGAGAGTCACTTCATCAGACATTAGGCTTTGAATATTACACTTTAATTTGGTTGAGTAGTGGCTCTCTGTTGCTCTCAGAGGGCAATTTATCCTATCCGGTGCTAAGGACTTGCATTTCCAGAACATGAGTCATCTCCTTATCTGTGGATAAAATAACTCACCTTCCGCAGGTGCCTTTGAGCAGTGGATAAAGCCTGGCTTAGACTTGCACACCGAACTCCTCGGTGATCATGGTTAGGATCAGAGGTGTCATGCCAAGGGCTGAGTTTAATTCAAGAAGCTCCAGGGCAGAACAGTCTTGGGCAGGGGTTTGGTTATAAGAAACTAAATCTGGAGTGGGGACGAAACTACAGGTGTCTGTGCTGGTGTGGCTGAGAGCAGACCATGCCCATAGTCTGCAGATTACAACTGTGAGGAGACTTTAGCAATTCTTTTTATCTCACATCTACAGAAAGCAAGGAAGAATTGTGTTAAACAAGTGAAAAGAGTGCAAGGAGGCTTTGGGACTAGTAGGGACTGGGAGTGTCCTGTGCTCAGGGTGACAATACTGGTACCTACAGCCAGAGCTGCCCAGGTGGTACTGCTGGCAGCGGGGGCATCTGCCCTTTTATCCTTCTCACCCAGCAAAACAGTGCTATGTTTGAGCAGCTCTCCTGCAAAAAAGGGAAACAAACAATCACCCGACCACAGCTGGTGCCTCTCTCCGCCTCATCCACGTAGCTGCTGTTGCCATGGCAGCAGTCATCACCCTCGGAGGATGCTCTGGAGGGCCTCCTCCTCCTCGCCTGCTGTTCCCACTGCCCCAGGAGCATCAGGCTGCTCTCATGAAGGCATTGGTGGCAGGTTCCCTCACTGCCTTCCCTGGGGAGCACTTGGTCTCCCCTCCCCCAGGACTGTCTACAGTGGTACAGCTTTTCTGCTGACCATTGGCAGCACCATGCAACAGCAGCGCAATGGGCTGCTCTTATCGCACCAGGTGCAGTTACTTCCCGACCTCTTGGTACAGTCTTGTGCATGTCATTGCTAAACATGTTCTTGTACTTAGCATGTATAAGAGCATTTTGCAGAGTGACAGCATTTCTTTGACCCTTTCGGCTGCAGAGAACAAGTTTTCTATTCCTCTCCATATGACAATGTTGAAATCTGCCTGCCTTTGCCCATTTTTATGCCTTCATCAGACAGTGGGAGACAGCAAAGGTTGTACACTTAATTCTCCCAGTTCTTCCTGAAGACCGCAGTGACTGTTTCCTCTTTGAAGTGCTAAGCTGTACTACTGAATTTGGGAGCCCTGACAGCTCTCGAACACCAACAGGCACATACAGGAAATGTTCTGATGGAGTCTTGTTTGCAGAATTCAGAGTACGTGGGATGGGTGGATCTTGTGGACCGGTCAGCCCATGCCCTGCTTGATGTTAAGTAATGCAAACCAAAGTATGTTCAGGCTATTTCTGCAATTCAGTTCCAACTTTTCTCACTTTTAACTTCTTTTCTAATTAGCTGAAGGCCTGGATCAGACCTAAGTATAAGTTTTAAGCAGGCTTACGGTTGTGGCTATCCAGGGCCTCGAGGGGGTTTTGTGGCAGGCAGACATCCCGGTGTAGGTATTGTCTTTTTACTCCCTTCTCCTATGGGTGGTTCTTATGCATAGGGCATGAGAAAAGGATGACCTAAAAGTAATGATGGCAGCTATACAGCAACAGAACATTTCTCTGTACAGGAGAAATTCATGGACTTCTTGTCTTCATATTCAAGTGTATTTGTTCTCCCTCTGCCCCCATGGGGGGCAGCTTTAATTGAAATATAATAATGATAGAAGTTGACATTATCAACTTTGACTTCGTTTAAAATGAAAAAATGCTTTGAAATATATTTTGCTTTTTGAATCCAGACTAACACTAGACTGTCCATTCTCCAGGAAATTCAGACAAAAAAAAATAATCCCTACCATCTTATGAAATTCCCCTCAGCAGGGATTTTCTTAAAGGAAACAATTATAAAACTATCAAAAATGTCTCACTTCAAGGCTTTCAGAAGGAAATATCACTGGGGGAATTCAAGCTGTGATATCCATGCGGCACCTCTTCCCCTGCTTCCTACTGTGGGACTCCCTTCTGCCCTTGGACCCCGGCAGCCCTGCGAATCCTGCTTGATGACCTGCAGCCACGAGGGCTTTTGAGCTCATGGTCCCCGTCTGGGAAACCTGAAGCTTTTTCAGCCTCCAGGATTTTGATGATTGCTAAGTTTAGCAGAGAGAGGAGGGGAGAGGGCGGGCTGGCAGGAAAGCAGACGGTGCTCTGCTGGAGCCCCTGCAAGGTGAGTGAAAATCACCATCCCTTTTGCTGAATGGGCAATTTTCAGTGGAAAATTGTATTTGTCAGAATTTTTTCTGCCCAGCTCTTCCCTGTGGGCTTTTAGTGCCAGTTCTTCATGCCCCTACCCTCCCCTGCAGGCTGGGCATCCTGCCCAGCCTGAGTGTCCCATGGAGAGCAAGGTCTCCTGTCCGGCAGATCCACTGCATTGCAGAGGTCCGGGAAGGTGGTCCTCCAGGCAGAAATGGGACAAGCAACCAAGGGCTTTCTAATATGAAGCGGGAGCCTGGGCTTACGGGATACTCATCCTGCAGCACCCAGGAATATCTGCACCAGCATTTCCAGCTAAAATAATTTTGGGTACTGGACACGGATGTTGCTCAAAGGTTCCATTTTTTTGAATGGCAAAAACTTTTCAGTTCTGGAGTAATTGGTCGTTTGGGTTCTTTGTCAAAATCCACCTTTTTTCTCAAGGAAAGGGAGATATTTTTCATTACTATTTTCGTGGAGCTGAGAATTGGTCTCTCAAAAAGAAAACCAAAACTTTTTGGATTAAAATTGGGTTAAAGTGACACTAAGGATGTGGACTGGATATAGCTTTTACAAAACAGACAGTGAATCTTTAATGAAAACCTTTGTCTTTGCTGCAGCCAAGGTTGTATCTCAATAATATTGTCTCGCATTGAGGCTAAATTGGATTTGGATGTTATCTGTACTGGGATTTCTGCTGCCAGCTTCAAACTGAAATAAACCATATTGGTGCAAGGCATACCTAGCATTTACACTTTTTTTTTTCATATTGGGCACTCTATTAGTGCTGCTACATCAATTTAGTAAAGAACGCTCTGCAAGCAACTAGTAATTTAATAGAAAACCTAGAAATATTCAGAGATGGCTTAAGCCAGAAACTTTTATTGCTGCTGCTGACTGTACCGTCTTTAAAATGAAAGAGAGACCGTGTAGTGAAATGCCTGTGATCACTTAGTGTTGTGCCGCAGTTCTCATAATAAGGTTTGAACCCTGCTGTAGTCCAGAAAATCTCCTGGCAGTTCCAGTCTATGTTGTTCTGCATATCATGCCGCATGCTGTTAGGGAGCGTTTTTACCCCAGAAATGGAAAGGATGATAGTGGCCCAAGTGGTGCTGGTATACCCCATGCCTCTGTCAGGCAGGAGCAATTGGTTGAAGGAAATATGCTGAATGTTTCTAATGAACCCCATGTTCTGTGGATGGGTGGTGTTGGAAGTTACTAATTACTAAAACTAGTAAGTCCTACAGCACATGTTCTCTCATGTCGACATGATACCAATGTTATTGTGGGGCACCTGAGAAAAATCAACACCTTTGTTAAAAATATGCTGATCCTGGAAACTGCTAATCTATACGGCAGGGTAGATACAAATTAAATTAATTGATTGTACAAATTAGCCGTTTTATGAATAATATTAAAATGAGCATGATACTAGCCAAATTAAAGAATAACCCATTTCAAGTGATGTTTATAATTCTGAAGTGAAAGGGCTGGTGACATTATCGTTATTATGAGAACACTTCCTGTAGTACTTCTGCTCAGGAGGGGAAAAAGAGGGGAAGCAGTCCAGCATATCATGGATAGTTAAGGAATTTCCTGTGCCTTTATCAGCCATTTTGAACTGCAAATTTAGGTCTGTCTGGGGAGAAAGACTGGAATAGGTCAGATCATCTGGGAATCAATAAAAAGGAAAAGACTTTTAGTAGCCTAGCAAAAAGCAAAATCACCACCTCAAAGAAAAGAAACCTACTCAAAAAGTCACAGCTTAGGCAGGAGTGCTCATGCACAAGTGTGGAAGCACAGGAGGTCTCAGAAGAATTACCCAAGGGTGAGGGAAATAGGTATATGAGGTATTAAGTATTCTTTTCTGGATCACTCTTTCAAGCAGTTACATTTTAAAATAATAATTGAAAAAACATGCCTCATAAAAATTAGCCCTCCTGCCCGTGAACACAATTTTAAGACCTAACTGATTTATTTTGTTTGCTTAGCTTTGTTGTATTAATTGGTTGCTAATAGTCTGCTAAATCGAATAACAAGCCACTTGATGAGAATAAACTATATTTTCAGACCTGTAAACTGTTAGACATCATTTAGTCACTAAGATCAAGTCAACCTAGGCAGATTACACTGGAGTACTGAATATTCAGGCATTTGAGACCAAAGCCTCAGGTCTCAGGAATGCAGGTAATAGCATTGCTCTGCATAATAAGTAAGCCTTCTGCAGGAATCCAGTCAGGTATCTTGGAAAGAGCAACGGTGATGGGGTGGGAGACCAGGAAGGGAAGGGAAAAATGGGAGTTGGTACAAATGTTTAATTTCTCACCCGAAATATCTCACTCTGATGATGCTGAACAACAATGGACATGGCAAAAGTTCTGTTCTGAGCCCCTGAACTGTGATTTAGGTTTTAGACATTACCATTAATTATTGAAACTCAGAAGGCTGCAAAAACATCTTGATTCATTGGCAAACTGACAAACATATGGTGTGTTTTGCAAACCTCTAGGTTTCTGTTCAGAGAAGGAGAACATTAATTGCATACAAATTCTACTGGGAGTTCTGAAACCAGCCGTCATTAACATTGTTAGACATCGTATCTGGGAAGCTCAGTGCATTTTAAAATCTGAGTTAAAAATTCTGAGCTTTTATAAAACTTTTGAGAAGGAAAGTGCTGAAGTGCAGTAAACTCAAGAGCATAAAAGTATCTGGTGCTCTTTGGTATCTGGTGTTGGTGTATCAACAGCTTTACTTCTTGATTGATAGTCTGGACGGTGGGTTAATATTTGTCTTGGTAGGTTAATATTTCTCAGCACTTGGAAACTGGCATCAGAATCTGTTCTGTGTTGCCTGTGGCCTCCTACCAATTCTGCTTTGGCTATTTGATTGCCAGTTAGACATCTGAAATCTGATGAATGTCAAAACTTCAAGTCTAGATTCACTGTACACAGAGTTTAATCAACATTGACAACGGGCTTTAGATGAAGGGGATTGTGCTGTGATTATCAACACAACCCAGAGAGTCTCACTAGAGAATTCTGCAATGCATCATGTAGAAAACAAATTACCCTCTTTTTAGTCTAGGTTGTGGTATGGCAGCTGTTCTTCACCTGATGAAGCATTCTGTCCAGCCACCCCTCTGGCTGAGGATGGGTACATAGATATGGCACTACAGATAGACATGGAGGGACAAGATCATATGGGCTGTTTTGACCAAGGGCTGTAGGATTATCATGCTTGGTGACCTACCAAGCAGGTTTGCTGCACTTGCATTAAAGAAGCTAGTAGAGCACTCACCACCACAGGCCATAACTTTCAGGATAGTTATTCTGTTGTGGCATGACTTCAAAATCTGGAGTCATGGGAGTTGTAATGTCCCCAACTTAGTCCAGCTGAGTAGCCTGTGAGTTGTCCTGTAGCCCCAGCAGGCAGAACAGAGACTAGCTCTGCATAGGAAGTCTCTGGAACTCAGCGCAGAAAAATCCTGGGCCATGCTGTGACACAAAGGACCTGTCCCATTCAGCAGGTCATTCCCCCACATCGATTCGTGTTATTACTTTCCCACTTTTAAATGCCTTTAGTGACTCCTCTTTCAGAAGGGTTAAATTCCTCATCGTTTAGCAACTTGTGTGTAGCCCTAACGATTTCCCTGTTAAGGGCTATCACTGCTCTATTCAAGCCTCATATTTCAGTGCCACTGGTCAGACTCCAGAAGCAAAGCAAATCTCATTGTACTTATGTGCACACCCTCGAGAGAGCTCTTCTGCAGCAGTCTTTGAAGCTGCGACTGCTGGGTGGATTTCCTTGCTTTCATCTTCCATCTCACATTCTTTATGTGTGTAAAATAGTTCAAAACTGAGCCCCAGTGTGCTTATAAAATGCCAGGTCATTGACAATAGTGGCACTCATTTGCTGTGGTCAATTTAGTACTAATAAGCTGAAACTGTTCTGCGGGGATTCTTCTACATGGAACATAAACTCCTTTTCCCTCACTTAAGAACACTTTCCTATAAAATGATTGCAACCTAATAGTTTTCCTCCTCATTTTGGTAACCAGTCTCAGTCTATATTAGTGCTGTTTCCCCCAGCAGCTTTCCCTATAAGCTTTATTTCAAGGCACCAAATCAATGATTACATGGTATGCAGTCCATTGAACGGTCCATCCTGGGAACCCAGCATGTAATACAGCCCCTAATATCCTAGTGCCACCGTAAAAGTAGAATTTACTGCAATAGGCTAAATTCAGTGCTCAGATTCTTTTTTTTTTTTTTTAATTTATTTTCTTTCTTTTCATCCAGGTGTCTTAAAGGAGATGGGACATCTTCTCAGGTGCCTCTCAGAAATGCTAAGTCTCCACATGGGTTTCCTGACCCTCTGCAAATGCCGTAGCAGCGGGAAAAAGGAGGTTTCACACCTTCCTAAAGTCATTATTCACTCATCTCTGAAGACTTCACTCTGCATTTATTAATCACACTGATCACTGTATCTCTTTTCATTTTTTTCTTGTCCCGTCCCTATATCCAGTTGATTTCCCAAATTCATGCTCCTTTTTCTCTTTTCCTCATTTGCTTCCCACGTGGTTCTGATGCTTCATATTGCAGTAAATAGTTCTTCCATCCACGTTACTCTGAATCTCTTTCAAGAATGCCGTCTATGCTTATTCCTACACTGATTTGCTGAAATCTGCAATAAAATAATCTAAACAGAACTGTAAACAATACCCAGACATGCATAAATGAATGCAATTCATTCCCTGTCTCCTTCTGGTACCCTGTTTGCACAAGGCATTACTTTCTTCTCTGAGCAAGATGTGCGGCTGGTGCAACTTCATATATACTATTGATACTATATGTATTTTCACCAACTGCTGATCAGATCTCTATGATCATATATTTTGTGTATGTGAAGTCACAGGTCAATGGGGCTAGAACTTCTGGGTTAGTGGTATTATTATTAATAATCCAGTGTAAAGCTTTCCAGCAATGAAGTTACCTTGTCTGATCTCTCTTTTACAGCATAAGTGGGGTCTCTTGTCTACTTATACTCCAGGAAGAGAACTATATCATTCCCTGATAAAATTACTCTTGTAATTTTATCCCCAATAAATTGACTGTGTGACATCATTAACTTCCCGCACATTCTGTGTGGCCATAAATAACCACCACTTCCACATGGAAAATGGAGGAAGCACCATCTTTCTGTCAGGCTATGCATTGCTATGAATTATTTTTTTTTAAAGTTATTAATTTTATATTAATTAAACTGGTATTTTAACAATAACATCATTGTCCTTATGTTTTCCTCAGCAGTAATCAGATTCCTTCACTGTGATAAACTGCCCGGCCTTCAGCCTCATAGCTTACCCGCTTGGGAATTGAATTATTGCTTCATAAAACAGAGGGTTGATTACATAATCACTTAATTAAATGTTGTACTCAGTCATTGCCAAGCTATTCCTGAAATGCATTTGGCATCTGTACTCACTAGGCAAATTTAAACATTGGGAGGGTTATTTTTTTCAGATGTGCTTCTTTAAAGGTTATTATTTCCAGTGTTCCTTTGTCTGTGTGGTCTGGTTGTTTTCCATGTGTCAAGCTCACTCTTAATCACAAAGGAGATGAAATGCTCTTTGTGTTCCTATCTGACTTGCAGATTGCAGTCAGATTCTTGCTGTTATCATTTTGGAAACATTTTTCTTGCTTCTGTTTGCAAAAGCACTCAGAGGTTGAGAGCCCGCAGTCACCTATTTGGCAACTGAGTTCAGAGCAGATATTCAGGACCTCACCAGTGACCACTGAGATTACTGTAATGAGTTGGGCATCAGACCTTGGAAAGGAAAAATTCAGGATTAGCCACAGCCCCGGGTGAATCCCCGCTGCAGACAAGCACCAGCGAGGTGCCAGGGGGCTGTGGATGAGACAAACCCTTAGGTTCTGCTGCGCCCAGCCAGCACCTGGACCTGGCTCTGTATGTGACTTCCCAGTTCCTAAGGGAGAAATACCAATGCCAGCACGCTTTCCCAGGGTACACTCCAGCTGATGTAGGTCCCGAGCCCACAGAGGACATCACATATCCCTTCGTGAGCTCTTGCAGCCTTGCCCAGAGCTTCAGCCTGACAGGCTATGTGGTTTCACCCATCCGGGACCTAGTGACAGCAAAGGTGAATAAAACACTGGCCATTACACTACACTTCTGAATTACATTAACACACACAGAGTAAGAAGTGAAAGGCAGATTTGTGAGGAGAAAAACCTGAACATACTTGCGTATGGAACTTCTCCGTTTCCTTGCTTTACCTGGAGATTTCTTCACGCCCTAGATGATAGGTGCAGTGCAGAGTTAATCTCCAAACTGTCTCTGCTTCAGTATTTCCATCTTTCTGTCTGTTCCTGCCTCTACCACACTCAAGAGTTTCCCCTTATATTTAAACACGGTTTCATCACAGGTTAGCGTGACCGCGTGCCCTGGCCACACAGTACAGATGCATAACTCTACCAGGGCAGGACAGTGGACAAGGAAAGCCATCAGCAATCGATAATTCTTGCAGGGAAGTTCCATAGTCTTAGCAGGATCGCTTCAGTTGTTCGTTTTCCCTAAGGCTTATCCCTAAACACAGCTGTCAGTTCTGTCTCCCCTACCAGGAGAGAGAAGATGCTTAACTTGTCAAAGTTCATAAGGCTTTCTGCTCTGTCCTTTTCCAGCTCGGATTTTGCCGTGTCCTGCCTGTGGGTTGAGTGGCACAAACCAGATAATCTTACCTCTTTTCTTCATCACTGTCCCACTTTTTTGTGTATAACTCCAGGGTCTGACTCAGTCTCCTGCCAGCTTTAATAGGACTCTTTCCGTTAACACCCAGGGGAGCAAGATTCGATCAGTGCAAGGAAATAGGGCAGAAAGCAGAGGTTGACTTCATTTGTTTCACTGGTATAAAAAGCGAATGCAAGAGCCTTTGCTCTCTCTGTTCCCATCCCTCTCAGAAACAGGGATACCTAGGACAGGAAGGCAGTAATATCATTTATTCTGAAATGAATTTCCTCGCACATGTTTATTTTACTCGACAATAGGCAGGTACAGCCACTGAAATAGCATGATCTCATTGCTGAATTAGACTCAGTATTCCTCTCTCTATTTCTTAATTTAAAGAATTTCTCTAGATTGCAAGACTCCGTGACCAAGAGGACAAACTCCGTTTTCATTAAGCTGAATCAGACGTGTTTTGGCTAAGCATTGTATATTTTCAAATATATTTTTCCCTTGATGTTGTTTAATTATTTCCACAGGATTAACTACTTTCTATTGTGTGTCACTTTCCTCTGCAGGAAGCTCTACGCTGGGTAGTATGTCTTCTCTTATTATGCATTTCCTTGGAATATAAATTGCTTTTCAATCAGATCTTTGCATTTCTAACAACATCTTCTGTATTGCAGCAGGTGCTTTCCCTAGCGGTTACTTATGTGGACTCTAATGGCACGTCATCTGTCTATGCAGCCACTTCGCTGCCAAATATGTAATAGAGGAATTTTCTACTAGCAGAAGCTTCTGGTAATTTTGGTTCTTTTAAAGGCTGAGACTTTTTATGTATTTTTGCATAGCTCATTTCACTGAGCTTAAATAAACTAAATTAGGAAGGTTTAAAAAACCCTTCTGGAAGCCTGATCTCATCTCAAATCAAACTGCTTCCTTTTCTTCAACTTGGATTCTTGAGGGGGTTAAGAACTAGGGGTTTTTTTCTGTCCTTTTTTTTTTTAAAAGAACTCTAATAGATTAAGAGGCAAGGGATTAAAACAAAATAAAAGAACTACTTTTCCACACAACAAATGAAACTCCTAACTACTCTTAGCGTATGGTGGGTACTTCCTGGACTCCAGGTTTCTGTTCTGTCAAAAAAATGCTGCTGCCTTGGTGGAGCAAGCGTGGCTATTGGATGAAGGCAGGGGTCTGCTCTCCTCCAACCCAAACCAGGTGCAATACTGAGGGCATTGCTATCCAAGAGGGATGAATGGTGTGTCTGCTGTCAGACCACTTCTTTCTCTCATCAGCTTGAGTATCATTGATTTCAGGACACAAACTTACGGGTCCTTCAGTTAACCAAAGCAGTGAGATGATCACTGCAGCAACGCTGAGGTCAGGGGCTCTGTGGCAGTTTATTTGTGTGACTGGAGGCAATGGGACAGCTGCTCACGGTCTGCAGCGTAAAACCCATTTCCTCGCCAGCCATCAAAGGTCTACAATTCCTCGAAACTCCAAAGCGATCCTGTTAAAAATATTGTTGCTTCTTGTACACTTTCTGTAAATGAGGAGATTACTTTTTTTTTTTTTTCCTGTTGGGATTGCCTGCTTCTCATCCTGAAGAGGGCCATGAAAGACAACAACAACAAAAAAAAGAAGAGCAGAGGTTTCTAGGGAGGATGGGAGTAAGGCTGGGGGAGGAACAGAAATAACAAAGTAACGTGAACCGTGAGTGCCCTATGTTTCCATAACATCTCCTGTATAAGAAAGAGAGTGAATGAGTCTATTTTGTTTGTGGCATGATGTCAGCAATGACTATTGCCCTCTTCCATCTCTTTGCTCTGTTGCCAAATCTCCTACTACGCCCCGTAAAACACTTCTAAAACAGATTTGGGCTGTACATGGGATTTCAGCTGCTGCAGGTAAATTTACAAACACACACATCAGAAAAACACACATCAGTTCTCTGTAGCATGAAATATGCTCTTTTTAAGCCACATGTGACAGAGGAATAAACATTTTCCACATACAGTGGGACTTAAAACTAGCACTGCTGGGGGAAAAAAAAAAATCCTCCGTCCATGCAGGCACCACAATCACTCTCCCTCTCTCCCTGTATAGCTCCCAGAGGTCTGAGGCTGCGCATACACGTTTTATCCTTCCTAGGCTGGTGGCTGCTTGTGACCTGTTATACATCAGTCCCCGGTGAAGCAGTGCCCGTGCTGACCGAAGGGCAGGGGGGACTGAGATAAGCTGCTTAGCCCAAAGGGCATGCCATCGCCAACTGGACTTGCCTTGCTCGATTCTCGCCACAGCTTTAGACAGGGCAATGCCGGCGGAGAGCCCCGGGGAAAGCAGTGCCAGCAGAAGCCCTCAGAGCTCCCAGAGAGCTCTGAAAAGTTCATGTCTTCGCTCACTTTGCTCACCTGCATTAAATTGCATGTGTGTGTGGATTCACAGTTAATTCATATCAACTAATTCATAGCTAATGGATTCAGGGAAATAGGGAGGGATGTGAACAAATAAAGACTTTGGGTGCATAATATGAGGCCCAAATACACTGGCATGGGAGCAACTGGGAAAAGCCACACTATGGGCAAGGTTTGGGTTTGATTATACTCTGCTGCCAGGCTGATTTTGGCTGGGTTGAATTTCCTTCTGCTTGAAATTTACACTTACATACTGGATTTTTACTTGAAACCAGGGTGTAAGGAGCAAGGGCTGAGGGTCTTTATAATAAAAACAAGAGACAGATATGAGGCACTGACTTTATTAATTCTTTCACCAAAATGTTAGACTTTTCTGCTCGGGATCTGCCTTTTTTCGTATCCATGTCTTTCAGGAATAACTCCTCTTGATCTTAACAGAAATAAATGCAATATGTCTCAGAAAAATATTTTTGAATAACTCCTTTCTTCCATTTCACTGTTATCTCTTGGGACAGTGACTTCTAAAGATTTTAATGAGGTGTAACACCACAGAGTATGATGGGAGACTTGTAAAACAAAGGTTGCTCTTAGATCAGAGACAGAAGTTCTTGCTGGATGGCACACAAGGACAAGCTGAATGTTATCACTTACCTGCATTTACAGCTTTACCTTATAATGACTCTTATTTCAAATATGTGTTCTTACCTATAAAAAAAAAAAGTGAAGCAAAACAAAAAAGAACATGTATATAGTCCAGTGTAATCGAGGAAGACAAGCAATTCCAAAAACATCCAGGTGGTGGAGCTACTTCATTGCCGCTGACAGTCCAGCGCTGCACAAGTTTTGCTTCAGAAGCTCTGCAGGAAAAAATCAGCAGCAGCACAGAAAAAGTCGCCAGATGCCTCTGCCATCACATCCTAGATCTCGTTTTTCCTGAGTAAAGAGTATAAATCAGCGTGCACAACTTTCTGCAAGTCTTTCCCAGGCAAAAGTTTTGACTCTTCAGTGTATGTTCTCTCTCTCTTCCAGAAAAAATACTATTTACCTCTTCTTTTACTAGCAACTCTTTAACGAAGTATATGCAGTACACAGTGGTAAGCAATTTATTATACATTCTGTAATGACAACATCAATATTGCATCAGACCTTTTCCCAATAGCAGTTTTTAATATTTTTGGTGCAAAGAGGATGCTATAATTTGGCTCTTTTTTTTTTTTTTTTATGCAGAAATGCTAAGATCCATGAAAGCATATATTGAATTATGTTTTTAAATGCACCATATCAGGATGTTTTTGAAGGGAAATCTTTCCTCAACATAGTTTTATTTCTGGCTGTAATTCTAGGAAACAATGATAAGAAAATGGCAAATTAGCTACTCTCACTGTGAATTCCCTCAGTTTCAGTCTTAAAAAGCCCAGCTACCAGTGTCTGCTTGTAAATGTGCAGCACACATACTCCTGTGAGCTACAGGCTCTGCTCTCACCATGGCAAGTTAACTGCAGATGTTCCTAGTGAACCAAAAAGAGATTAAATCCTTAACGGGTCGAGGCAGGCTTTCCACATGGTCCAAAGGTCCTGCTTAGCTGAGCATAGGCTTTTTACTTGGTGCTGTGCTTTAAACACTTGCAAAGCAAACAGAGGAGCAAAACTGTCTTTTACTAGGGCTGAGTGGCGAAGAGCTGGGTGCAGGGGAGCAAAAACCTGGGAGTGCACAGCTCTCCCGCTCCTGGTATGCCAGGAGCCCCGAAACGCATGTCCTGCCAGCAAGGGCCATACCAGCTGCCTACTGGGGCTGGCACGGGCTTTCCTGGGGTGGCCAGGAAAGATGGGACATTTTCCCTTCCTCAGTGACCTGTCAGGAAGGTACTCTCCTGCTCACCGGGAGCAGAGAGTGGGGAGCCATCCATCCAGCCGCTGTCCCTCCACCCCTGTCCAGAGAGGCATGTCCTCTGCAGTTGGATGGGATGGAGGCAAACACCGTATCATGGGGTTTTCCAGCGGGCCAGCTGAGATATTGCATCACTGTGACAGCTCCCAGGGGGCAGCAGGAAAGCCTGGGGTACCTGCCGATGTCGTCTTTAGCTCTTATTAGGATTTATATAGTCATTTAGGGGATGGGCCCAGCTGGCTCCGGGGATTGGATATGGGATGTGAGCTTTTCATCTCCAGGTCACCTCACAGCTGTCGGATGGGCCTATGGCGTGTATGACATGAGTGATGGTCAGAGGAGGAGACATGGGTCCACATTACATGCACACATACGTACCCATAAACGCCTGTGCAATTAGCACTAATTGGCACTCCCCTCGGAAACCACCACCGAGCAGCCGGGGACTGAGTGGCCATGTAGGCAAGTCCAAACTGCTGTACATCTCTCTGAATAAAACTTGTGTATTTGGCCTGAAAAATCCATTTTGGAACTCTTGGAATGAAAAGGTTAAGCCTGCCCTGGAGCCAATGTCGTGTTTTCCTTTAGTATCAACATTCGGGGAATCAAGTAATTGGGCAAAGGAGGACCAAGTAATTTCCAGTGAGTTCATAGGACAGATGATCTGAAAGCCGTCTGCCTGCCCCTCAGGCTCCCTGCCATGTGTATAGAAATGAACAGATATTAGTGCCAATTAAAAAAAAAAACAAACAACAAGACAAAGAAACAAGCAAAAAAAATCCAAGCAAGTTACCGTCATCTTGTGGTAGATATCAGGGGACACAGAGGATAAACTGTATAATAACTTTAAAATGCCATCCCTTAAAATGGCTTCTTTATACTTACGTCTAGACTATATGTTTCCACAGCCTGATGAAGCAGCCAAAACCATCAGGCTCGCTCTTTCCACCTCAAGTCTCAGAGCCCACCAACCGGTCAAACAGAAATATCTCCTGCCTGGCCCTGGCCAGACTCCATGAGCCCTCTCTGCTCGGGTTCCTGGGGTTTCCCTGATCCCTTCAGCCCAGAAAAGCACCCTTTGGGCCAGGAGAAACCAGGTCCTGCATTCTTCTGCTCTACAGAACAGGCACTCTGCCCAGGTCTCACTACGTTGTGGCAGATACGTTTTCTTTGGGTGTTGCTTTGTTGACCAAAAGTACCTGATGCTCACCTGGAGCCAGAGCAAACACCCACTGCCATCCCTGCAACTCCCCGCTGGCTCTGGTGAGGCTTGGTCCCAAATCCTCTTGGAGAGAAGCAAAATGGGTCTCACACATGGAACTGCCCTGGGCTGACTTTGGCAGCCTCTGGGTTCAAGTTCTTCCACCTCTTGTTGGGTTTCTTCTGTCCCGGTACAAGAAGGACTGCGTGAAATACAGAGACAGCATCGTTCATGGATAGATTACCTGTCGGGGACTCCTGAGTCCTGTGTTTTATCTGCTTCCCCTCCGGCGCCTGACAGCACGCCTTGGTCAGGTCACTTCATTTTGCGGCGCCTTTAATTCCCCTCCTATTTCATATCAACGTCAGGTTTAGCAGCGCACATAGCCTTTTGCTCCTAAAGCATCTGACACAACCGCACACCAGTTATCAGGGGAGCTTCTGACTACTACTTTTACGTATACATTTCTTTTAATATTTATTATTATTATTGCATTTGATATCATTTCAGTTGCCATTATGTTGCTTTTCGAAGAAAATTGAAATATATTTGAAATTAATACCATTAGTACCAGCAACTCACAATCCTATGCGATGTTACATACGGATGTAGTTATGAAATTTCCTTAGTTCACGTAAGGTGAAGGTTAATTTTAGAATGCAGTAAGAGTACCAGAGCCATTAAAATAGTATGGAAAAATGTTACCAGATGAGAAATTGTTCAAAATAAATTAAAACCATGATTTCAGTCATGTCTTTCCGGACCACTTTGATACTAGGCTATATTTTTCCTGCCTGTATTCCTGCCAGAGATTTTCATAGCAATCATGCTCATTTCCAAGGAAATCATTCCTTCTTAAGTTAACAAGAAGGACTCTTTCTCAAGGTATGCAAAGGTACTTTGCAAAAGCAAAATATATCTGATCCTCTGAAAAAAAAAACCCTTAAGTTTTACTTTTATTTTGTGTTGGTGCAACTGCTGCTAATCCACTATATTATAACGGCAGTACAAACACAGTCTGCTGCATTATTTTGAGACTTCTGGATGTGTTTCTTCATTCCCTTCTGAGCTTTATTATGCCACTGTCAAAATAGCTACTGGGAGGATATTTTATGACTTGTGTGGCAAAGGATGTGGTGCCACAGAGATGAACAAAGAATGGGTCAGCTACAAGATAATCCATCTTCCCCCCTCTGGACCGCGCTCCCCCTTCCTTCTCTTCTCGGTGAACTTCAAGGCTCTGCCACAGCACCGAGCGCTGCTGCAAGACTCGGAGTCGCATTAATACTGTGCTGGATACCTTCCCGCACCTTCATCCTTGTGGGGATGCTCCTGATGCAACTATCACTTGCCAGGTCTGATTTAGCACGGTCAGTGTATAGGAAATTGTGAAAATAAAGCTGGCTTTATGTGAAAAATAAAGCTAGCTTTATGTTCCACCTCTGTTTTTCAAGAGTGCCCCCACTGATTTAGAAAGGTTGGGTAGATGCTTTTGAAACTAGGGTCCAGGCTCATCTGCCTGCATGTCCTTGTTACTGAGAGACAAAGAAAAGGTTATTTTTTATCACCTCTATAGAAGTGGTCATCACCCCATATTTTTCTGCAGTATTACGCGTGTTTGTTAAACAGTACCTACTGCAAAACCTTGTCTCAGGACAGTTTTTATTCTAGTACAGAGCCCATGCGCTTTGCCTGAGGAAGGCAGATTCTCATCTCCTGAAGTCTTCTCTTGCCTCTCCTGAGCAGCATCAGCATCAGCAACCTTCTAAACGGTTTGTTTTAAATCCTCTTTCCTTAAATCCCCTCCTGGAGCACCGTTCAGAGGGGCAGCCACCTTTCCCAGCTGCTTTAGCTTCTCGCAGAGGGTAAGGCATGTTTTACAAGGTAAGACATAAAGCTGACGGTGTAGTTGAGAGGTAAGACATGCAAACACAGGCTCGTGTCATAAGCTGTAAGGTGGGATACTCTGCATGATGATTTTTAATGTGTTTGTCTGCTTGAGTTGAAAGTACTTTAAATAGAGACGTATAGAAAAGCCTGGTCAAGCATTGGCCAAGGACATTCATGCAAAGCTTTACCTTGTAAGAAACGCTTATAACTAGTCAGCAGAAAGTACCTGTGTCTTGTAATACTTTCCCGCCTCTCCCCGATTTACATATATCAACAAATAGCCCATGTGGGAAAGCCAACCAAGTATATCCATGCAATAATTATAGTCACATTAACCATCACCAGTGAATGCGCACGAATGTGAGCAGCTAACTGAAACCTGCCCCTTAATGCTCACTTAGAGTCGCCAGGATGGCGGAGTTTCGCATCCCACGCAGGACAGTTCAGCAAAGCAGGAAGGACTCGACTCTCCTCCGCTTTTCCAGCCATAGACGGGTTTTGTCCATAACATTAACTAGTTCATTTTCTCTATTTCCTCCTCACCACGCTCTGCCAAAATGCAATTAGACAAAGACACTGCACACAGAGCCTGTTCCCTGCCAGAGGGCACTTCTGAGGAGACAGACAGCCTGTACTGAGGTTGCTTCAGGAGTTAAGACTCAAGCGATGATTTAAAGGGAAACATGTTGCATTAAGAAATGTTATGTGCTCCTTCGAATCCATCATTTTGCATGCGCTCAGTTATTCCCCGGGTGGCTTGAGTTTTGGCAGTTATTGCCTCCATTATTTTATCAAATTAAATTTGATCACGGGGAGGAAAGTGAGGATGGGGGTGTAACGAGATTACAAATCCTTGTTCTCTCCCTGCAATGCCGTCATTCCCAATTCAGGCAAAACCCATCCTGCAGCCCAAGGCCCCGGTTTTGCAGCAGCCCGAGGGCTGGTGCTCCCGGGAACGTGGATGGGAGCAGTGCAGGCAGCGGCTGCAGGGCTGAGCCCTAGCGCAGGCGGTGGGGATCTGGTCACTCCCGTCCTCGGGCGCTGGGGATAACCTTCCCGATGACGGATGATGGAAAACAAAGAGCTGTCACTGGGTGAACGGGATGTGGCTAATCCTAAATGGCGTTACAGAGTTTCTGTGGTTTTCGGTAACAGCAACTTCAATAGGTTACTGAGACTGAGTCCTGAGTAAAACGTCAGGAAGATTGAAAATTAGGTTTCATCTCAAAAGATGCAGACAATTTGCTGAGCACGTGAAACTCTCATTTTATTTCTGCAGAGTGCCGAAGAAGTCCTCACAGACTCAAGTTTCAAATTAGCCGAGGTAACAATATTTGGTAAGTCAAAAACCAGGGTAGACAAATGGCAAACATAAAAAAAAAATCACACACGGGAACTAACCGTTCGATTTCTCACATGTATTATTGATTCTGTATACAAACAGGATGGAAAATCCAATGTAGGGCCAGGTCTCAAGGACGTCAGACACTGGACCAGCAGTGTCAGTGAAGACCAGCTCCCATGCAAACCAGATCTTGCACT
Organism: Chroicocephalus ridibundus; assembly: GCF_963924245.1. Classification (NCBI taxonomy): domain Eukaryota; kingdom Metazoa; phylum Chordata; class Aves; order Charadriiformes; family Laridae; genus Chroicocephalus; species Chroicocephalus ridibundus. The sequence continues at coordinate 36,568,194 of NC_086285.1, forward strand.
GAGTTGGAAGAGAGGATGGAGAATGGTGTCCACCATACTGTGGTATTGTTGGATCTTCTTACAAATCATATTCACTTCGACTTGCGCTGCCATGAAATGATACGTTACCAGAAATAGAAAACTTCTCAGTAAAACAAAGATGAAGCGGGAGTTAAAGGATTAACAAGGGAATTACTTTGTTTGGAGGCAGTTGAGAAAGAACAAGGCAAATGTGTACAGAGAAGACCGGGTCAAGGAACACCTGGTTTTCTTTTTTGTACTGCAGGTTTCTAGTTTAGGATTCATATGCATTATTGTAAACAGAAATTATTTATTTATCCTTATAGCACAGAAACAGGCACATATTCAGTTACTTTAGGACACGAAAATTTAAAAGTGCAAATCCAATTTGCACTTATACCAAAGAAAATCTGAACTAACACTCCAGAAGTGTGAAAGGAAATCCAAACTTGATATATTTAACTTATTGGGCATTCTAATATCCTATGACCTTATGCAAAAAGCTTAAGAATTTTTATTATTAAATATTTATGCAAATATAAAAAAAATATGCAGTTACTCTATCTAGGCTATAAGTTCATAAGGAAGAGAAAATCTTTCATTTCAGTGTACGTATCAATTTCTAGCTGCCTGCATTCAGTTAGAAATACATTACTGCCAATTGCTCAGTGAAAAACTTGTAAGAGTTGTGTAGAATTTAAAAAGAATGAAACTCAGTGCTCTTATGAAGTTAATCTTATCTTAAGTCATCTGCTCCTAAAAGCTACAGAACATAATAGGGAATAGTCTCTCTGTAACTTTTCTGGATCTAGAACTACATGGTCAGATTGTAATTCACAATTAAATTTCATTCAATTGCTTAAAGGCCTTTAGAAGAGGTTGAAGATTTTATTAAATTCCAGAGGATTTAGCTGTAAGAGAAAATGGAACTGCATAGCATACAGTCCAGTACTCCTGTATATATTGGAATCGCCTTTCCATTGCTGGTGGCATCCTTAGTCTCCTGACCCTTGGACATATTTAGCACTTCATTTTCATCCATCCCAAGCTCTGCTCCTAATAAGCAAGTTCAGCAGTATCTGTGCATATGGATTAGGTAGACTGAATTTCTCTTCTTTAACACCCGATTCAACATCTATTAAAGAAAGCAGAGGGATTCCCACTGATTTTATGGGGAGCTAAATCAGGTGCAAATCAGGATAAAACTGGTGCAAGTGGGAAAGAGTTTTGCAGCCTCAGATGTATCAAAGCACTTGGAGCTGCAGGAACTATGTGAGTGCCTGAGTCCTTTTCTGAATAGGTGGTTTAGACCCAGGTCCTCAGCAGTATTTAAGCCCCCGAGGCATTTTGAGTACCTGGGATCTATCTGAAGGCGGAGGAGTTGTTGCCCACAGAGAAAAATGTTAATTACCATCACGGATGCAATTTTCTCCCTGCTTACGGGTTATCCTTTAGCCTTCAGCAAGGTGCCAGATCCTTCCCAAATGAAGGAGATTTAACATATATCTAGAAAACATCAGTCCTGGCTATTCTTTCCTCTCTTCAGCATGGCCCTGCCCAAACTAACTTCTCAAAGCGTCTGCAAGTACACCACGCCACATATTATTTGTACAATGTCTTAGGTCATCTGCACAATGACTTGATATGAACATTTTCACACCTTTTCTAAAATTAACTGTAGGCCTATTCTCTGTATTTTAATATTCCTTGGAAATACACATGCCTGGAAAATCAGCGGAGCTGTGCGGGACAGTTTTGTTTCTGTCCCTAACACTGGGACAGCCTAATGGTTGCACAAATAATTACATTGAGGCTGCAGAATGAGAATTGTATAAAACAGAAATTAAAGCAGATGGAAAGGATGACTCGGCTCCTCTCTGCTCCACTCCCACCACATCTCTGAATTACTGTTTTCCCCTAGAAGTGCTTTTGATCTGACGTGCATCTATGAAGAAAGGACAAGTTTTGATTAGTATTCCTTTCCCTGTGAGCACAGGTCTCCAAGCAGACTTTCCATCAGTAACGGCGTGGGCAGAGTCAATAGCAGATCAGAACATGAGAGACTTTTTCACAGATGTGGTTGCACATAGATTCCTCACCATCCTCCCATAGCTGTATTCTGCTCTCAGTCCCATCAGCAGAGATCCACAGAACTGAGCTGGGAACCACAGCAACATTTACAATTTACATCAGAACAGGTTAAGGTCCATGGACACTCCATTAGCAATATTTTTCTTTGCATTGCACAAAGAGATGGATCCCGTTCCAACCCCAATGTTAGTCCTTCACCAGTTTCTGTCTCCAAAGGCTGTGGTATCTACCAGTGAGGGCAAAAGCAGTCTTCATATTTGGTTGCAGGCTTTAGATTTGGCCACGGCCTCAGCATTGCTTCAGAGTTGCACAAGGACTGGACCCATCTCTACAGCTGGCAGCAGAGAGCTACTGCCAAGCTAGCAAGACAAGTGCCTCACTGTCCTGAAACTGGAAAGGAGCTCCTGTTCTAGCTGCCGTTGTCTTGGGTACCAGAGAAATATCAGTACAGAAGATTGGCTTCTGCTTTGGCGGTGTCATTGAGCATGACATCCCGCCACCCTAATCTGTTCTACACAAGCCGAGGCCTGTTCAGTGAAGAATCAGGGGACCAGATCTGATGCCTGTGTCCTCCAGTGCAAAGCAAAATGCATGTTCACATGAAAAGCAAGTCCTAAATCTGTTTTCTCCCAGTCCACTTTCCTAAAGCCACCTATAATTCCCCGGTCACGCAATATCAGCCCAGGACAGAAGGGCTGTTCCCATCACGTAACAGATCCATACTTTCTTTTTCATTCTGCTCTGTGCCCATCCTGTTTATCTCTTCTGAACTGCATATTGTTTCCACTTTAACAGCTCCTGCCAGCTGTTTTCTTTTGGTACCTTTTATTGCAGATAGAATTTCAAGGGCTTCCAGGGGGAAGCTGCTGAAAGCACTGCAGCTTTCGGACTCACTTCAAAGCAACTTTCATCATTTTTCACGCGCTCTTTTTAGGACTCCTCTTCTGTTCTTTCCCCAAAACAGATTCTCTCAAAGATCACACTGTGAGATAGCACTATTTATGGCATTTCAGCAGGAGACATCATGTTTTTTGTCTGATTTGGACACATCCACTGTCCTGTAAAGGTTAACAACAGAGAGGTTTCCTCCCCCTCTCGCTTGTAGTTTGTTGTTGGTAGGATTTTTTCCAGAGGAAAGGGTGGGAGGGAAGGTTACTGCTGGAATTTAGCTGCCAGAAGCCTGAGGGTCAACCTTAATTTAGTTGAACCTCCCATCATTAAAGAGATTGTAGCTTCTGCACTGGACCAGGCAGACTCATCCGTGGGAGGCCCTGGCTTCACACCAGCGCTAATTGTGGCTGAATTACTCTTACAAGCTGCAAGGCTTTGTTGCTGAACTTAGAGGAGAGATAGCCCATCAGTTTTGCAATTACCTCAGGCTGAAGAGCAGGAGGGAAATGAAAATGCCTGCCTAACCCATGCCCTCAACGAGCAGCCTGCGGTCCTCCCCAGGCCAACGGCCGCAGGGCAGGGCTGCGACCCTGAAGAACTGGAGGCTGTGTCCTGAAATGTGGGGTGGGAAAAAAGAACAGTAAGTCTTGAAAATAAAGGGTTGAATGGCTATGTTGGATGGGAAAGGCCAGATCCAGCCAATACATAAAGGGCTGTGGGCCTGCGAATTCAGTGCAGGTACACTCCTCCAAAAGGGATTCTTTCAAGAAGGCCAAATACAAATGAGGAAGTGGTTGGAAGAGCAACTTATGGCACCACATACTGTTGTATGAATCTTCTTCAGTGGCATATCACAGTTTGAGTCACTCAAGTTAAAAAAAAAAAAGAACAACAACGCACTGTCTAGAGGTTTGTGTATTTAAAACCTGGCTCTTCTGCTTGACAAGTTTTCAAAACCCACCTGGACAAGGCCCTGACCAACCTAATCTGTCAAGCTGGCCCTGCTTTGAACAAGAGGTTGAACTAGGTGACTTTCAGCAGCCCGTTTCACCCCAAACTTATCTGGGCTTCTGTGAGGACATCCGTTTCCTAGAAAACCTATTTAGACCAATAAAATTCTTCTTGAAGATTAGAAGATGTTAAAAACGATGAAGACTCATTTCCCCTCTTTTCTTTGTGGATAGGTATCTATTGCAAATCTGCCTTCCCTCTTCTCTCCAAACCACCTCTAACACCACTGAAAAGAGAGGAAGACTAAGGCTGGCTTGGCATGCTGGTGAGGGCTAGCACACCATACCGTTAGCACAGTACAGAAGGTGGCAATAGCAGTGAACAGTCAACTATCCCATTGTGCATCCAGCATTTAACAAGGTGTCATTGGTTGACAGCACAATCCCACATCTCTCTCTCTTCAACAAGCACAGCTCAAAGTATCACAGGGAATACAGCCCTCCACTGCCTGCAAAGCCAAGGATAGATTTCTGTATGTTGTGATGCAAAACTCTGCAAAGAACACAGGATCCAGTCAGGACCTGGGGCCAGGACTGAGGTAGAACTTACTGGTCATTTTTCTTGCTCACTGGCAGGCAGGAGGAGTTCATGGCTGCTACTTCTTCTCTGATCTGAGTTAATGGTTATAGAACTGATAGCTGCCTCCACCAGCGCCATGGATGGTGGCATCTGGAGGCACAAAGAGGTCCTGGATGAGCTTTGCCCCGTACTTCTGTGCTTGCAGCCATGATTGCCCGATTGCCCATCTTTCAGTTATTTTATCTTAAGTCTTAAATAAATAATTAAATAAGTGAAAAGCAACCTCTATTTGTCCCTCCTTGTTCACTACTCAAACAAATGAGCTTAACAGTTACAGAACATCTTGTTGTTATAGCTACCAAATGTGCCTGAATGATATTGCCCACACACCCAAGTGGAAGACTGCCAAACATATCATAGATTTTTTTTTTCTTAAGCGTGGAAGGCTGAAGGGCATATCCAAGTTAGTTGCTGGATTTGTTACTTTGGAGCACTTTCTTCAAGTCATTTGAAAAGCAAAGGCAAATCTTTTCCTGAATTATAGCTGCAAAGAGTGGGGTAGAAACCTAAGCTGAACTTGAGACATTCGAGATGGTCTCCTGGCTGTTTGCTGGCATGGGAAGGTGGTGTGATGTGATAAAGGAGAAGAATTTTAGAGGAAGCTGAGCTTGCTTCATGGGTATGAATCTCCTGGGCTGTGTTTGAAACCTTCTACTGAGTTCCTTGTGACCTCAGTTAGTCTCTCTCTGGACCAGCAACTCCACTGAGCATGCTGCCTTACAACCTGTTTGGTAAAGCACATTAAATTTGTCACCTCTAAATCTCAAAAAATGCAAAGAGTTTTTATGGTCATTAATAAAACACTGAGAACGGCATCATTTTGAGATTTTTTTGTTTTGTTATATAAGCAAAAATTTGTTACATAAACAAAAAATGTGGGTCCACAGTGAACTCGCCATTTACTGGCCTCTTACCAGCCTGAAACAGCCTTCTTCAGAAACAACAATGAACCTTTGGCAGAAAAATGCTTTTCTTGCTGTATAATCCCTGCATACTGTATAGGATGTAGATTACTCAACTCTTTTCTTGCATAAATAAACAGCTGTGGGGAAAATACTAGACAAAAATTGATGAAACTCACAGAAGCTATAAGCACATATTACAACTAATGGAGGCTTTTCCCAAGGAAAGGCAGCAGAAGTATCATACGGGCAAATTGATCACATCATTGGACTATGAAAGTTGTAAGAAATATTCTAGGATACTCCGCTATATTAGAAGAGGAGGCCTGTGGCAATTGTAGAGACTACGAGAGCTTGTAGCCCAAGGCATACTCTGATTGCAAGGAAAAATGATCTTGTCTTCAATTTCTCAAGATACAAACCAAATGCCTTACAAATTGGTCACATTCCATTTAACTCATATTAATCTACATCGAGTTGCCTGGAGGGTCAAACCCATGTTTTTGTTGTATTTTTCTTTTTTCCCTCTAGACTATATCTCTTTTTTGGGGGGCTGTAAAATATGCTGAAAGCTTTACAAGAGACATGCACAAAGAGGCTGCTCATTACTAGCATGCTCTGTACAGTAATACCTACACAGTCATGCTAATGTGCTCTGCTTCAAGTTCATGTAAATCAAGCTTGTGGATCAGCTCATTTTAGCTGTATTAGCACTGTAAGAGACTTTGGTCAATGAAAGAAATTATATAGGACATACTTTGCTTTTTCTGACTCAAAAGACAAAGAGATCCCTTAAATGCAACAACAAGGTCATTAACTGCTGTGTATACAGTCAATTTATCAGGAATTTCCAAGACTCTTAATGCAAGACCATGCTTGGTCCCGTAATTCAACCTCCGAGGAGCAGCCTTTAGGACTGGAAGGTAAGCACTTTTCCTCTAACTAGCTTCCTTGTGAGGCACGCAAAGGACTCAATTAAAGCTGAATTAAATGCTTCAGACTAATAAGAAAAGCTTTATGCCATTTTAAGATTAAACTGGGCATGTTTTGTAGGCGCAGGGAAAAAACTTGCTCTCCTTCATGCCAGTGAAAATAGAGAAACCTCCTAAACTTGTCTTTCGGATGATAAATATTTGATACAATCAGCTCCTACGCCTTTACTGAAGAAAATGTTGCTTCTTGCTCTACCAGCTGGGATTTCTCTCCGGTGCGGTCAGAGCAGCGTGGCCAGGACATGCCTTTACAGTGAAAATCTGAGCACGGAGTAGAGATACACGGAGATACCCACAGCTCACTAATGCAGGCTTTGCCCAGAATGCACAGTTTAACTGTATGTGGAATGGCGCATCTCATACTTCGTGTCCTGATGTTTTCAGGTCCCCTCTCTGTGGTTTCCAGCCCCCAGAAGACCCTGGCTCAGGCAGACATGCTTCAAACCATCCCTTTTTAATCAGATGCTTGGAAGCTGAGCTATCTTAGACCTTCCCTGTCAGAGGCCCTCCTCCTCGTGCCAAAGATTGGTCCTGGTGTCCTCCTCCTGGCGTCCTCCTTCCTTAGCTACCCTTCCCAAGCCTCTGAAAGCTGATGGTATTAGATGACCTCTATTGCAGGGGGAAGGATTTCCATGGAGGTGGAGTGCAGATAGGGCTCACCCGCATGAGAACAGCTCTGCTGATGTGCAAACGCCCGCTTTGGGGGCTCCAGGAGAGGAAAGAGTCTCTTACCTGGGGTGCTGTGAAGCTCATTCACCTGGATACCACCCCCCCCCCCCGCCCCAAGAAATGGATTGTTCACCGACAGGTTGAGGGGCATGCTGAGGTGCTTCCAGGCTTTGCACATAATCAACAAACCCATGAGTAAACCTCCCCTGACACAGCTCATGGGCTCCCATATGTCTCTGAATGGAGGTGTGTACCAACATGGGATTGATCTCAGTGTTCCTGGGATGATGACCTGCTGGATGCAAACGTACCGCCGAAATTTCATAGTTGTTATTATGGGGTTTTTATAATACATTTTGTGACAAAAATTGACCCAAAAACCTCACAAGAGGAATCTGATATCACGTATGGATTCAATGCGCCTTCACCCTCCTTTGCAAACACCGGCTTGACTGAATCCCCTGCCGTCTCCCTGCACACTGGTACAGGGTGGGGGAGAACCAGGCTTGTCATCTGCACACTCCGTCCCCTGATGCGACAAGACGTATTTGCCTTTAACCCAGGCAAAGGTTTCACCTGCTCCCACTGCTTCTTGATAAAACAGTCGGTGCATGAAACCATCGCCGCAGATATGAACAGATGCAGGGAGGAGAATGGGAACAACAGCAAACATTATGTTCCTCCCAGAGCGGTGCTCCTGTCGCTGCCCGTGCCACATCTGTGTTTTTGAAGGGAAATGTCATAACATTGCTAATCAATAAGAAGAGTGACAGGACCATTTGTCAAGAGCGAGCCAGCAGTGCAGCTGTTGCAGTCATCCTCTCCCTGGGCTTTGCGACGAGAAGCCGAGGGAAGGACCCCATCGTTTGCCTTGCGGTGGCCCCCGCACGCCCGCCGGCAGCCACTGTGCGAGGGCAGCTCCGGCCAAGCTTGCCAAGGCGCCGCGCCAAGCCTTGCAGCAGTTGGGCTGAGCGAGCGGGCAGAAAGCCTGGCAGGAAGCGCAGCGTCTCGAACAATGGGATGTAAAAGACACCAGACACCCTGCGAGGGAGAGAGGGTCCTGGGTGTCGGAGGAGTCTGTTGACCTTTAATCCTGAGACCGCTGTTGCATATGCATCACGTTTGAACTGCAGATGTTCCTCGCTGCTCCGCCGGTCAGGGCGACAAGCGGCTGATCTTACAGAAGAGGAGGCAGGGCTCAGAGAGAACTTAATGAAGACTTTAAGCTCTGGGTTGCAATTAAAATGGCCCGGTGGTGTAAGTGGTTTTTTTGGGGGGGTGGGGGGTGTCGCTAAGCTCCTGCAGCTGCTCTGCCTGCAGTAACGGCTGAGAGCTAATGTCGGTGCTGATAGGCAGGGCCCTCCTCCACAATGAGAGCAGTCGTGCATGCCGGGGGGCTGTTGGCAGAGGTGACAAAACTGAGCTGCCCTTTCCCACCCCATCAAAATAATTCTTAAATTAGGAAATTTATCTTAATCTGATGGTCTATCTGCGGGTTGCGCTGCCACGGATAATGCTTCACCATTTTCCCCTGGACAGCTCTGGCCAGTAAATAGAAAACGAATAAATATCGATATAGTGAGGCACAGGGAAACAGCCCTTCTTTTTCAGACCACGACCTGCTTTTTCATAGGCAGGGTTTGGCTCTCAACGTGGTCCCCACAAGGAAAGAAAGCTGCCTCCTGCAAAACAGAGATCTGCTTCTCTGTTCCTGTAATCAGCCAATTAAAAGAAAGTCCACATGTCATTCACGGTGTCGGTACCGAACTGTCAGGACGCCTACGGGCTTACAATGGTACAGGCTGGAGCTTTGTTTGGTCTTCTGAACCATACCCACCGAGGTACGAACATAGTATTAATCCCACACGAGGTTCCTGAGTTCATCAGTAAATGCTGTTTAACTAACAGCAAGGGCCAGGATCCTCACCCAGTGTCACCTCAGCAGCAGCTAACTTCACCTGAAGGTGGCCTCCTGACGCTCAGGTTCAGAGCCTGCTGCTGGAGCCCAGTGAAGTACAGCCAAACTATTTGTTTTGCAACCCAAATTTCTTCTAAGTGAAAAGTGCCGTTTTTTTTTTTCTTTTATTCACACTGTTTTGAAAAAAAATTGTCAGTTCTGGCAGTATTTTGTTTCCAGAACTTCTTGTCCCAAAACAAAGCATTCCCATAAGGTTGAAGTGGCCCGTGTGAACATTTCTGGAATGGAACGTTTTCATTTTTCATTTGGAAATGATTTTTTCCCACATGCAATTCATTGTTACTATTTTCACACAAAAACACATCGACAAGCTTTCAAAGGGCAAACTTGGACCAAAATACTTTGATTTCATAACAGCGGAAAGTTTTGATTGACCCGAAGTAACATTTTATCGGACCTCCATTTCGCACAGAATTTCGCTTGCGCATACATGTTTCTGTTTTGTTGGGGAATCAGGAAAAATATTTCCACACGTGGCAAGATCTGGTTTACCTCGATCTTACGAGTCCTTCCTGGAGCTGGTTCCCCCTCCCTGGTTCTCCAGCCCGGGCCAGAAGCAGGCAAGGCTTTGGCACTGCCGACCACAACAGCCATCGCTGGGTTTCACCCCCTCGCGAAACCATTAGTATTGCCCTCGCAGCCTCCACCAAGGGCAAATTCATTAAAGCTGAGAGGTCTGATCAGAATGCGTGAAGCGCTACAGAAATGGCCGGGCTTGAGAGATAATTCGTCAAAGTATTTGTCGTTTCTCATCTTTTTAAACATGCTGCAGATCTTCAGGCATCTGAATGCTGGGCTGGCGGTCCAAGAAGTGGTCATATAAAGAGATGAAATTTTGAAGAAAAGGGGTAGGTCAAGAAGGTTGAATTCATTTTAAGGAATGATATAGCTTTCATAACAATATATCTACTGCCTGTAATTTATAACCCAGGCTGCCATCATGCTCCTGTATCCCTTTTTGTTTCTGTGGTTCCAGTTCAGTGAAGAATTTCAGCATGCACTTTGATTGACAGGGCAGATGGTAACATTTTTTGCCATTAATGTAAACCTATTATTTCATATATCTGTTAGTTTTATTATTTTTAACAGAGTGCTTGTGACTATAAAGTTTGATCGACCTTTTTTGCCAATAAATAAATCGTTGCTGGTGTCAGTGGGGTTTCTGCTTTTATCTGCCAATAAAAAGCTGAAAGAAAACTCTTATCTACACTCCTTCCTCTTTCCTTTCCTCTTTCATCTCCTTAAACCTCTTCTTATGAACGGCATCCTGGAAGAAAAAAAAAACATGCAGAGGTGGAACGAGCACCTCCATATATGCCAAAGTCAGGGTTTACATCAGTGAAAGAAATGGGGTTTAAATTGGGCTCGTGATAAATTCTGCCTCTCAAAGTCCTGATGCCAGTGGAATTGGGATTTTATCCTGGGGGAACAGGGGCTTGGTTCCCATTTTACTTGCACCGGGCTTTGAAACTTCAGGGCCTTTGATGACACGCTCGTGCTTCAAGCAGGTGGAAGGGACAGCGGAATCAGGCTGAATATATTAAAAAACGGGGAACTTAAATCAAGAAAAATTGATCGTGAATGTGTTTGGAATAAGCTTGGCCCGCTTTATTTATGGTTGTGTGGTAAAAAGAGTATATGCTTCACAGATTTACATTTTTTCACCAGGATTACACGATTAACGCGGGCACTAGATCCCAGCAGAGCCCAGTGAGAGTTTGGAGGGGACGGCCAGCTGCGCTTCACCAGAGCGGCCCGGTGTGGCTCCTGACTGCTTTTGAATGGCTTGCTTCCTCTCGGTTTTCTCATTTCCCTGATTTAAGGCTATCACCTGGCAGATTTTTATTTTCCCTCTAGGCACTTCAGGCCAAAGCCATTAGAGAGCAGAAAGAGAAAACTTGGTTTGGTTATCTGAACCTTTTTGTTTAGCTGGCTCAGGGGGTAACTCCATCCAACCGGAGAAAAAGAAAAGTCTCTTTTTCAAAACTGTGAATTCATTAAGGAAACTCATACAGAAGAAAAGTAGTGAAGCTGGAGAAAATGTAAATTTTGCTGGCTGAGAAATATTTTCTTATGTTGTTATAATTCTTTACAGCTAAGACACTGCATTTCCATTTGAGTTGGGTTTTTTGGTAACTGCCTTCTTAACTATGCACCTCAGGTTTTCTAAGGGGTGGGGTTCAGGAAAGGAAATTTGTAGCTGGGTGTGTAGGAGCAGTAATGAAAAGTCTGTGAACTTTTCTTTGTTGTGAATACACAGCTTGTGCTGTGCCACCATAAAATTATATGCTCCTCTGGGTAGAATTCCTGAGCTTTTTGCTCTGCCACGCATCTGGCACAGTTCTGCTTGCTTGAGAAGTGACAAACTAACATATATATATTACACACGCGGACCAAAGACACAAACAGCATGAGAAAAGCCAAAATGGGCAGTGGGATTTCCCTTTCACTGCAGACAAGCACAGAGCAGAACCACCATTTCCCCTTTCCTTGTCCTATTCAGTGGAGGAAATTAAAATCGAGAGCATACTTCATTGAAGGTGAATCTGGTGGCAGGCTAACCTTGGTGAATGGAGCCTAGTCTGGTTATTAATAAATTTCTGTGTACAGTAATCAGAACACCACATCTTTTATGTGCTACGGAATTGCTACATCAGGTGAGATCAGAGGGGCTGCTTCAAAAGCAGTGTTTTGGGGAGCTGGAATAGAGAGTCCCTGTTGAATCATATAATCATAGAATGGCTTAGGTTGGAAGGGACCTTAACGATTATGTAGATCCAAGCCCCCTGCCATGGGCAGGGACACCTCCCATTAGATCAGGCTGCTCAAAGCCCCATCCAGCCTGGCCTTGAACACTTCCAGGGATGGGGCCTCAACAACTTCCCTGGGAAACTTGTTCCAGTGTCTCAGCACCCTCATAGTGAAAAATTTCTTCCTAATATGTAATCTAAATCTACGCTCTTCCAGTTTGAAGCCATTGCACCAAACCTTGTCTGTACCAGTGACGGCTCCTTCAGAAATCCCTGGCTTTCCACCAGACAGCCAGAGCATACTCCTTGACAGTACAATCCCAAAGAGAGCAAGGCTCTGACATGCTAAAATGAAAAGCCTTTTCAGAGGTGAGAACAGAATTATTAATTTTTACACCACGGTTGTGATGCCGTTTCTGGTAATGGTGTCAGGCAAACAGGCAGGTGGTGTAGCTTCATTGGTTTTATTTTGGAAACCCATCTGTGATGGGCAGCAGGGAGGATGGACGAGTAACCCGCTTAGACCTGCATACAGTAACTCCGCTCCTATGGCAGATTTCATGCTGTGTTTTGCCATCCAGTTAATGGTGTAGTGGAAGCAAACGTGGGCAATAATGGTCGATAGCCTTGGGATGGGTCAGAGTCTCTTTTCAGTAGTTTTTCTTCAAAATTATTTTCAGCGTTATTGGAATAATTTTTCTCCATCTCTCCTACGGGCTGGGAATAATTAATCCTAAAGGCTGCTATAACCTAATTAAGCAGGCTTGGGTAAGTATGGGAACTCCTTTTCTGTATGCAGTTTTGCAGACTTAAGTCCCTTATCTTAGCATATTTGTAGAAAAACTTATTTGCCCTTTTGCCTTGTCTGCGAACTTAAGTGATACCGGTCTGGTTTCTTTCCTGTGGACCTGGAAGGCCTCTTGCTCTTGCAGATCAAAAATAATAAATTTATTTCTCTGTCAGAAATGACTCATTGCCTAACGTGCCTTAACACACACGCACTATATTCTTTTGCCACTAGAGTCTGCGTGGAGGTGGTTGTGTCTCTCCTCAGATTAGAGCTGTCTCCTCTCATCATATTAGCTTTAAAGCATTAAGGTATTCCTAGGACAACTCGTCTCTTTAACATCATATTAGCCATGAAAGGAGCCTTTGCTAAGCAGAGATGACAACTTATGAGAGCTTTTTCTCATGCCAAGGAAGCCAAATTAGAGGAGGAAACTGCTTCAAGATTGTTTGGGAAGGTGTGGAGCTTGCTGGCCTTGATCCACGAAGGCAGGAAAGCAGCGTTTTACCTTCAAGCAGACAAGACTTCAGTGGGACTATGCCAGCCTGTAACATATACGTGTAGGTGAAGACTCTCTGGTTCTCAGAAACTGCAAGAGCAACAAAAAAATAATTCCTCTGTGATTTCCTTTTCTTTCAGGCTACCTACCAAAATCTCAGTTCATTAAACAGCTCCTTGCTGTTCTGGCAAGTGACATGATGTACAGCTTGAGACCCAGAGTCTTGAATCTGTGGCTGACTTGAAAGTATTTCTATTTCTGTGCTCAGCTCCACTTCACCTCCGGAGATCCATTCTTTTTGTTTGCTCTTTTCCTTTTCAGTGCTTCTCTTTTTTAGGAGCAGCTCTGAGACTTGCAGAAACAATGCACAAAACCAACAGTGTTCCTGTAAAATTCAGGTTTTCCATCTTGCCACAGCACAGAATTTTGGAAAATCGCCTATAAAAAGTAATATTAAATATTTTTACTTCAGTTTACAGGGGAGGAGGGAGGAAGACATTAAAAGATTAAGCAGCCCCTAGGAGCAGCCTGTTCTGACGTGTCGGCTGGTTTGAAAGTGGTGGGACTGGCGACCTCATGCTATTTACTTCAGTGAGACTGTGCCTGAATCTACCACTACATCTCATTAACGCTGCGCTGAAATGCATGAAACATTTTACCGTCCTCACACCTGCCTTTCGCAGGTGAGAAAATCTGTTTTACATGGCTGAGGAGCAGCTCAGTATCTTGCTGCCATGAGATGGCAAATATCATTCTAAATAGATATAAATTGCCAGAGGATCATTGCAATAACTTCCATTTGTCCCTCTGATGTGACTGGGCACTCTATAGGACAACATTGAATTGAGGTCTGTGTTCACAACATTATACTGTGCAGTTTTCCTGTGTCAGCTAGGATGATTTGAAAACAACACATCAGCTTTACCAGTTTGCTCTGAACAGCGATGGCAGCAACTCTCTATAGACCAGTTACAGCTTTGGGCCTGTCTTCCGAATGTTTCTGCACCAGGCAGGCATTTAGGGAGCTACAGAAGTGCTTATGAGATGCTTTTGTCAGCGTGGGCTTTCCATGGGATGAAAATGTGGTGGATAAGTTACTCTGAGAAGACGACTGAGATAACTACATTTAAAATTAAACACACAGGAAAATTTGGGCCACAGTATTTTCAGTCTTGAGAACCGCAGGGATTTGCGAGCACCAGTGTAGGACACTTCCTGGGGATGGGACCTCTGTTTTTTAACTCATTGCTGCTCACTTACTGCTTAATCCGTGCCACCTAGAACAGGGAAAGCCCTAGTGACAGACATGGTGAACACATGAGTACCTGCCGCCTGCGGTCCTTCCTCCATTGTCCTGCATGGCAGGGAAGCGCTCTCCCATCTCGCAGCGAGCCCTGCAGTGAGCTCACCTTCTACCTCTCCTAGACAGTCTCGGAGAGATCTTAACTCTACACCTGCAGAGGTGCAAGGAGAAGAGCCTAGGACACAGTAAGTAAATGTTCACAAAAAATGAAAATACCGAGGTATTTCTTTGACAATAGTAACTCTTCCCGTGACCTGCATCGCCTGTTCCTTACCTCCAATGTACGCCACTCTCAACAGTTGAAGTGATGAGATGCTTGACATTCATTGTGGGCAAATTCAAGGCTAAACCTGATGGGTATTATCCCTCTACCACAGAGGAAAAGCGGACAGTGAGACTAGCCCATAGTCACAGGGCACGTTTCCTGGCATCTGTCTACTCATTCGTGACTTGTGGCACTTTTAACAGATGTAAGTTGTTGACGCAAAGATACATGAATAAAAGAAGTTTAGAGCAGTCTGGTAACTTTAGCCATCACTAGCCTTTGCCATATCTGTATGCCTTTTTGCAGGGTGAAATGAGGCTGTGAGGACTGGGAAAGGCATCCCGAGGGTGCCGAGGGGGAGGTTGTATCGCAGGCACACAGGGACACCCTGCAGCCATGGCAGTGGGCATCAGCATCCCAGAAACCATTTTCCCTGTCATGGCATAGTCTGACACCTGAAATCAGGCCCACCATCTTTGGCAGTTCTTTGACAAGTAATTTTCTTGCCTTCCCTCTTTACAAGGTCTTTGAGACAGAACAGCCTAATCCTCTCAGTTAACATGTGAGAAACTTAACCAACCAACCTCTAATCTCCCAAGAGCACTATAATATTGCTACAAAGCTCAGAAAAATATTCCCCAAGGTTTCTGAGATGGGTTTCTGGAGAAATAATTTTCTCAAACTGTCTTCTCCTTTTCCTGGCAGACTCAGCTCAACCATGAATCCGAACAGAGATATCAGACTAATCACCAGCTCCTGGGAACAGAAACCTTCTCCCTGTTCCAAATACACCAATCCCTATTTGCCTACCAGCTTTTTCTCTTACACAGGAATCTCAGCTGGACATAATTGGTAGCCTGCTCTGCTTGCTGGAGTTTTAACCCTGAACCTTCCTGATCAGACTTTGCGAAGTATTCATCTCATAGCTGATCCAAGTAGTATTTAAAATCAGCAAACGCGTATTTAAATTGCAGAGAAAGGCAAGGGTTTGTGTTCTAGATCATGTTTTTTCTTCTGTAGAATTTCTTTCATGTTCAGTTATGTGAACCTAGCACGACCTGTGTGTGGTCTTCTTTAGGAGAGATATTAGAAGCCCGGGGCTCCAACAGGCCTTGATCAATTCACTCTACAAAGGACTAATCTAATCAGGCACCACAGCAGAGAAAACACAGGAATATATACTGTCAGTGAACAGTGAACAGAGGTAACATAAAATCCATCCTCGTAGCAGAAATATTGCCAATGCTACTGATAGGCAAGAAAATCAATATAGAATAACGTATGAGTATTACATTACTCCTGCTTTAGGTAGTGGCTGTGCCACTGAGTCATCTCCTCCCCATGAGGAGTGAATGCTGAAAGGGGATGGGAGCGAGGAGGGGGACATAGCGTTGGAAGGACTTGAACGTGCCTGCCCTCCGCGTGCGAGGTCTGTGCGTCTGCTCTCCTCAGACTCAGCCTGCGCTCTCCGTATGCCTCAGACTAACTGGTATGGACATAGGCACCTTGCTGATAATCCTGCTCTTCAGGCAATTTTTTCCAATGTGGAGAAACAGATTCAATTATTTCTCCCCACCATCCTGTCTCAGCTGAGCTTTCAGCTACTGAAGTGTTTCTTCTTTGGGTGTAAATTCCTTGGTGTTGTGCTTTATTTGATTTGTAAATGATCATAAAAAGTACAAATTCATAAAGTAATAACAGTAAGTGTTTTTTCTGCTATCTCAACGTTTATCTTTTTACAGGCATATCAGCATGCATGTGATCCGATGGGTCACATTGGATTGATGAGGTGGGCATCTTGTTAGGATACATTTGACTTTTCAGCTGGACCAACTAGGTGCTTCTTTAGAGCTGGGTCAAGTGGGAGCGACTGTCAAGTCAAGTCTGAAGCAAAGCTCAGATGGGCGTTTGCAACTATTGCAAAATATCCCTGCCACCATATCCCCCAGAGAGCAAAGCACAAAGCAAATTTGCTTTGTGAAGGTGCAGTCATGTACTCCTGTACCTCTGAGAATGCCCAGATCTCCACTGTAATCATTAGGTTTCAGAGTTGCTTGTGCAGTAACTATTTGCAGAGGAGTGTTCCGGAATAGAGTGCTCTACAGATACATAAGAAACCAACAGGTAAGAAAAGGGAAATGCATTTATATTGCTATCTGTCTATAAATAAACCCTTCTTGTGCAAAGCATTCCAGTGGCAACAGTCGCCAAACACAGATGGGGCCAGATGCTGCTGCTCAAGAGTACATAACGTTGTACTCTTGGCCTTCTAGGACTAATTGCATTTCTTGCAGCTTCTGTATTGCAAGCAGCTCATACGCAGGACTCAGGTGATATCCTTCCTTCTTCCTACGGCTTGGACTCAAAGGCGCATGGGAGGGAGCGTGGAATGGCTCAGAGGGGCAGGCAGGTGCCCTTGCATTGGGAGAGGGGGCTCAAGGTGTCCGCGGCTTTAGGGAGACACACCTGGGAGGCAGGTTTCACCAAGAGCTCTGGGGTTTAGCCGCAAACGTGACTGCCTGTTGGACCAGTCGAGAGCGCTTCAGCCCAGCACAGCCCGGTCTCCACTCTGCCTGGGCAGCTGAGCCGCGGGCTGGCGGCGGGCACGCGTGGACAGGGGCGTCCCTTCCTGTCACTCAGGCTTGCTCTGATCCCACCGATGACACCTGGGACAATGCAATGACCTCATCAGACAGTCCGTTGAGGTCAGGTTTGATTTCGGAGGAATTTGGAGCAGCAATTTCCTATTGCATTCTGGCAATGAAATTACTCAGCATTTTGTGCCTCCTGCTAATTAAAAGACAACTTTTCGCACTTTGCTTTATATTTTCAGAAGTTTTCATCTGGGAGACCTGTTGTATTTAGTTTGCCTCATCATTATCATCACCCCTATTATTCTTCTAGCCCTGAGTTGTTAGGGGAAACAGCCCTTTGCCCTGTCTATTCTCACACCTGAGTTGTAAAGGGAAACAAAGCCTTATGTTTGAAAATAGTCCGTGCCCTTCTGAAATGTGGCGATATAATTGATCCAAAAAAAGTGAAAAAAAATAATAATACAGTGATAAAACAATAGTCAGTCACAACGTTTGCAAAGCAGAGATGGTACCCGTCCTCACTTAAATTAGGAAAGAATTTTTTGGGTCCAGCAAAAAAAAAAAAAAGTAGACAAAGAAAAAAGCTTCACGCTTTTACAGATGTATTTCACAAAATGTGTTTTTGTTCCTAAAGTTTCTGGGTAAAGTTTGCGCTCACAGCTCTGATGAACTGCCCTTATGTTCCCAAAGGCAGAATTTCTTTTTCCCTTGAGGGAAGTAAAAAGTCAACAGAAGACACTATTGAACCATTAGATCAGTGCCCAGATCTGGCCAGGCTTTGAAAAAGGGAGCTATGCAGCAACACTAGCCTTTAAAGACCCCTGCTTAAAAAAATTTCTGATATAACAGGATAAGGATAAAGGTAATAGTGTGAAAAGATTTCAATAGAGAGAAAAGAATCAAATGTCTGACAGCAAAATGCTAGTTAAAAATAAAGATAATCATGGAAAGATAATTAGGCTACTGCACAAAAATGATACACACCAATTTGAAAAGGAAAAGCAATTCTTACTCTATTAAACTGTTTTTTTTATAACATTTCACTGCTTCTAGATTTGCAGAAACATTTCTGTACACTTCAAATCCCTAGCTATTCATTGTCTTCTATGCTTGATGGAAATTGAAAAGACCATATAAACCTATGAATAGGGATGTTTGCATGTATTTCCTATTTCTCATTTCGCTCTATGTTGGTGATTGTATAATCAGGATATTTCATCTGAAATTTTTTTTCCCCAGTCAGTACAATAAGTACATTTCCAATCAAGTTTGGTATGCACTTCCTGATTTTCTTTTGGAGGTCATTCAAAGACAATATCTACATTGTCATCTCATTTCATTCTTTGAGGAGAATCTATTTTGTTTGAGCCAACAGAGATCTCCCACCAAGGTACAATAGAGAAGAACATTGTCCTACTGTGATTAAAGCTGTGTTCAGGGCAGCAGTTCCATTTGGCAAAGGATTTTGAGACTTTGACCTTTATCTTCCGCTCAGATTGCAATTGCCTGCATTTGCAGGCACCACCCCCGCATGCGTGAGTTGTCTTTGAAATAAGAGAGAAGCAAAATAAAACAATGTTTTCAGGCAGGCTAATAATCTTAATTTCTTTTTTTCTTTTCTTGAGATGTAGTTAGCGCTGGATGAGAGTTTTGTGGAGCAGACGACTTTTCACGATGAAGCACTGGCTCGTCGAACCAAGCAACGTCCCAGACAGGTGTCACTGGGAGAGGACCTCCGCTGTGGCCTCTACTTGCCTTGTTTCCCGACAGCTTATTGGCACGGCTGGTGGGACACTGAGTCTTCCCATTCCCAGCGTTACTTTTCGGGCTAAGAATTGCAGAGTTTCTGTGCTCTGCAGCTTCCTTCAATCCAGGATGGGAGCCCTCAGGGTGCTCGTCCTCGCTTTAGAAACCGCAGGGAAGCTGGTTCAGCTCCACAGCTGGGTGTCTGGACGCTGTTATATCCTCGGCTTGTGCTGGGGCTATCAGGGCTCCCAGGGGCTCTGCCTGAAAGAGTTTCCTCCAGGCAGAGGTGAGAGGGAACGGGGAGCCTGCAAGCCCTGGACGCTGAGCAAGTGAGTCAGCTGCCTCAGGGAACGCGTCCTCTCCAGTGTACACGCTCGCTCAATACTTGTAACAAAACGTTTAAATTACACCTAAATGAAACCCTGCCTGATTTGCTGTAGGTAAATTGAATGACTGTGTCTTTCATGCTGAGATTCCCTTCTTTTCCCAAAGTGGCTATATTTATCATGGAATGGATATCCTGACTTTTGAACGGTGATATTTATACTTACAGCTCTCATTTTTAAAAAATGCCCCCCCCCCCGCTTTTTTTTTTTTTAATTGAGACGTCAAAAAAGCTCATTTAAAATGTTGAAAATGTAGTGAAAAACTATTTGCCATTTCTCTTCCAAAACCTTATTTTGGCCAAGTCAGATCCGTTTTGCAACACGTTTCGTATTTGATGAAACTGCACATTCTGAGGGAATGACAGCCTGCCAAAGTTTTGGGGACCAGCTTTAGCTGCAGCTCTGACAGCCACAGCCACGCTGGGATCTGAGAAGGGCCGAGCTGGGCAAAGTGCCATCGGTGGAAAATCCCGTAGATTTCTGTTTCTTCCATGGGATTCGTCTGGCCGATGAGAGGAAAATGGAGCTCACTTTCTATCCAAGTCTCGGGGTTTAGATTTACCTCTACAGAACCCTCGCTAATGTCTTTGGAGCCGTGCGGGTTTAAAGTCCGTCCGGCAGGACGCAGATCGTTCTGGCCCCTGCCCAGGAAAGCGTTTAAGCACATGCTTAACTGAAACCATTAGTCCCCTCGCGAGCTGCGCAGCCCAGGCGGCTGAATGGGACTTTTCTGCAGTGCCTGGTCCTGGGGAGCACATCTGGGGAACACATTCGGCCGCGTGAACTGTTAAGGCTGGGTGCAGGTAGGGCTGCAGTGCAGTCTCAGTCGGGGTTGTCTCTAATGATGTACATGTATATCATCTAGCATAATGGGGCCACGACCTGCCCTAATAACTACACACATGCATCCAGAGCCTGCATAAGAAGAACGTTGTTTGAGCCGCGGTGTAAAAGCACACAGAAATAACTTGCGGCGTGCCCTGACTGAAGTTACTTAATCCACTGCCAGAGGGCAGAGGAGGTGTAGCGTAATGGGGTAATTTATCTTTAGCCAGGGCAAAGGAGGCACTGATGCTAGGAGTCAGTCTGCCTTGAGGAAGCTGAGAAAGGCTTTTCTTTGCCCGTTTTTCATAAGCAGCTAAGAACATTAAGCCATTCGTGAATTATGCCATGTTTTGTCCAGAAGAATGTCAGATAAGTAATTGTATTGCATAATACGCTCTATTTACTGTACCACTTCCACTCATGGGCTTTTTCAACCTCAGCTTACTAGGCAGACAGACTGCAGCTGGCAATGTCCTTTTCCCTCTGACATTATGGTCTTCTAATAAAAAACCTACATTGCTACTTTGCCCCCAGCTGCAGCAACACAGATAAAATCAAAGGTCAAGTCATAGTGATCCTCTTCAGATCTAAAATTAATGAATGCCAAATTCACAACTAGTTCTTAATCCAAAGACTTTTTGGAGTGAAAAGCTTGGGGTTTGTTTTTTTTATATCGTGTCCCCGTAGCGCCAAGAACTCAGTCACAGACCCTTGGGTCATCGAGGTCCTTCTGGCTCCTAACGGTCACATGGACCAATGGACGGCACGTGGTCTTTGATGAAAGAACTTGTTTGGAAATGAGTAATTAGCTGATAGGAGTTGAGGTCAGGAGCTGATTGTAAGCAAGTGGTAACTTGTGGATACCACTCCAACGTATGGTCGTGACCTGCTTAGGTAGGAGAGTCATCTGAGTTATAAAGCCCTTACAATCAAATAACGCCAGTTATCATTCAGAGATGCTCTCGCTGGTCACAAATATTTACAGCCCGACCCCCCAGTGCTTTGCATTGTATATCGCCTCCTGTTTGCTGGGAAGCAACAGTTTGAAATGTCACTAAACCAGAATGAGATGACGTGCCTTTTGCGTTGTTGTAAGGGGTTTGCAACCCAACGGACAGGATCACCAGAGTAATTTTTGACAGAGTATGGAGACCTCCTATCCTAAACAGCTACTGTGGCATAACGGAACTCTCAGCAAGTGCAGTCGTCTAGCCACAACCTGGGACCTCCATGCTAGTAAATGTGGAATCTAGAGACCGGGACGAAAGTATTAAAGACTCGATATTTTTTCAGAGTTTGATTTCAACAGGAGACACAGGTGATCCCTTTCTCTCCCAGGATCCGTCCCATTTTGTTTTAATATTCAGCAGGTGGCTTGCAGAGTTAGGGTTGTCATCTTGGCTGTTACAATGAAATGTCAGCAGAGAGTCTGTGAGAAATGCCCTGTTAGCTCTCTGAGTCCCAGACCCAGCTGCTTGGAATTGGCTGGAGACATTTTTAGCTTTTGAAATTAATAATTTGAAAATGATGCTTTCCCTGCTCATAATGCCTTCGTTCTGTCTTCGGAAGTAAGAGAAACTGTTCAAAACAGCAGTTGCTACATCAAAGTAGGTCTCATTAAGTGATATTGTAATGCACAAGCACAGGTACTGGTGTCACGGATGCTATTTTATAACTACTTAACTGCAGAAGTAATGATACAACAGAAGGTAGGAGTGAACATTAGCAGTGATCTTTATTCTGCTGGATGTTCTCAGGTTATATCAGATTTTCTCTTTGTTTTACATTTGCTGCAATGTATTAAACCTCAAGAGCAAAAATTAAGAGCAACGACTGTCACATGCATAAAACGCGGAATAGATTTATTTTTGACAAGGACAAGTTTCTAAAAAGAATATTACGCTGTGCCTACAAAAATGTAGTAAGCTCTCAAACCGGATTCAAGGCAATCTCTTCAGTAAAGCCCTGGCTAAGAGAAAGAATTGAGGTTGCCATGTTAAGAAATAATTGCCTTAAATTAGGAGGTAGTGTTGAAAAGGGCGTTTCTCATTTAACTTGTTCTTTGGGCAGATACAGTAACTCCTTGCCAATGCACTGTATTAAAGACATCGTTTTATAATGAGATGTGAAGCAAAAGGAAAGACATTCGCAGAGGTTATGGGAAGAAGACCTGGAAGGCTCACATGGAATTTCAGATCCACATCAAACACTGCA
The DNA here is from genome assembly GCF_963924245.1 of Chroicocephalus ridibundus. Taxonomy (NCBI): domain Eukaryota; kingdom Metazoa; phylum Chordata; class Aves; order Charadriiformes; family Laridae; genus Chroicocephalus; species Chroicocephalus ridibundus. The sequence goes on from NC_086285.1 coordinate 36,590,676, forward strand.
AGCAATAGAAAGTTCTCTATGCATATTTCACAAACAGCCAGTAGCTCCAGTTTTCCAGTGCCCCGGGTTACGTTTTAATCCAAAGGCATAACACTCTCACTGTTTAAATAGATGATCAATCAGAAAGGCCATTCTTGGGTTCACTTACACTCCACATAGCCATGGTCAACCATTCAGTACCTTTGACCTGACCTTTGAACGGAAAATTGCAAAGACAGCAACAGCCGGCTTTAGAAAGAAAAGCACCTAACAAAAAGGCAGAGAAACATTTTCATAACAATAGGAACTGTTTCATAAAATGCTGACTACAAGCTAGATGTAGAGATTTGCCTGTTACGAGATGAAACTGTTCAAAGGGCTAGTCAAATTCAAGGAAATTTTTAATATGCAGCAGCTGCTGAAAGCAAAACCTTGCAGGGGTTAACTTACTGCCATGAAAAAATTATTAGGTTAATGACTCTGGCATGTGATGGAGACTGTCTTTCTGTTGTGACTATGCTCGGATATTGCCTTTGCCATTTTTAAAGGCAATGTTCTTGATCTGAAATTGGAAATGCTACGTACATGCGGCACAGAAATATGGAGGTAATTCAATCGGTCACACACCAGCCAGGTTTTCTGAAATCAGCACTTTGAAATGAACGTGTCTTTCAGATCTGGCATGTGTTTGTTATTTGTGTGGTTTTCTAGAGGCATTGTGATTAAAATACCTGTTTGCCAATTGCCTCATTTGTCTTGGTTTATCAGATTACAAGATTAAATTACAGTCTTCCAACCTTTAAGGGAGTTTGGATGTAATTCACTTCTTCTCTCTGCCTCTCTCTCACTGAGATTACATTAATTTCTAATTCTGTGAATGAACTTTAAATTTATTTCATGAAAAAGCAATCAAACTGTTGTTCTCAAATGAAATACCTAGGAAATTATACAGTAGAGGTTTTCAGTCATGGGGGTCTTGGTATGGGTTTGGAAACTTGCACGTCTTTTTGTATGTGCTATTCTTATGTACTTACTAATTCTACAAACAGTTAAACTATCAGCCTTTTGAAAATTGGGGTCCAAAATTGCATCTATCCAGTAAGAAGGAATTCAGCAAAAAGTTCAGTAGGGCACATTTCTTGCAATGCTGAAACACTCATTTGTATTTCTTAGCCTAGTTTCTGGGAAGCATGTGATGATACACTCTCAATTACATGTAAGTGGTTTGTACAGCTGGAATCTCCCCCCCCAAAAGGAAATAGAATAAAAACACAAGAATGCTGCAACGCACATAGTAATTTAAGATTTAATGCTGTGGCACTAAAAGAGTCTGGTGGGGAAAAAAAATCAGCTTAAAATAAATCTTCCAAAAGTCATCTTCAATGAGCGTTCAACTGTTCGTGTTTTACATGGATACATATTGTTGCATTTTGGGAAAGAAAATTTACTTCTTGCAACATATGGCCTCTCCTTTTATCTCTAATAGAGTTATTATTTACACGAATATCTATGCTTTACAAGATATATTTCAGGAACTAATCTGCAAATTCTTCCGTTTGCACCCGCAATGAGGTATCAGAGTCGCTTTACCACCAGCCTCCCCACGGCGAGTCTGTTCATAAGGACTAGTATGCGCAAAGGCGTGTCACCACCTTTACCGGCCATTTTTGAATATTCATTCCTCTCCCTTGAACAAACAGATAAATCAGCGATACAGGCGCAACACATTTTTATTCCTCTCCATCTGCTCAGTTTTGCTGCTGCCAGCCTCGTGGCCCAGTGTCGGGATGGGGCAGGGGCAGGGAGGAGACGAGGCGCTTCGCTCCCAGCCCGTGCCCTCCACCATCACCAGCACCTCTCACGTGGGGCCGCTTCCCTGGGGCACCCCGATGAGGACAGAGTGGGCGACACGCAGCCCACGGCCCCCTCCTCTCCATACCGCCATCCCCTTGAGGTTGCTGCTGCAGCAGCTGGGCATCCCTGGGTGGTGGTCCCCTGCTATGCCTCCCGGGGCGTCCCTCACTGCCTGCGTGGCAGCAGCCCCCGAGCCACACAGGGATGAGAAATCGCCTGGGCACCTGCGCATCCCCGGGAGCGCCCCGTGTGCTGTACAGTGCCCACCTACGCACAGGAGCAAGAGCAAAACAGCAGCTCCAGCCAGCAGCAGGGCAACACATCGTCGTTTTGTGGTCTGCGCGCTCAGATAGTCTCTGACAACCCTGTCCAAACAAGCCCGTTGGACAAAAATGCAAACAGCTCCACGCACAGGAGGTCTTCTTAAAAATGCCTTTCATTTCTAGAAGGGGAAGGATTTGGGATCTGGGCTGTGGTGAATTAACATGCTGACCTTTTATCTTGAGAGGCCACCGATGTTTGAAGACAGCCCAGCTCTTGAATGAAATTACTTTGGGTGGTCCAGGTCTGCTTAGGAAAGAAATTTTTTGTTGTGCTGCAAATAAGGGCATGAGAGTACACAGACATAAACACTGCATTCAATCTCTCTGCGAAGTGAGGGAGGGGGCCTTAGGCCAAAACAGAGGTGCATTAACGAGCTTACATCAACCAAAAGAAATGACTAAGTACCTGTGAGTTATATTGGTATTAACTGAGATTGTCATGTATGGCTCTATTGATTTAATGTAATAGAAAATGCACAGCATGATAAAATAAGGTATTAACATCCTTTTATCAGCCAAAAGTAATTTTCAAGCATGAATATATTGTGAGTGTATGAAATTGAAGCTCACTAACAAATTCTGAGAAAATTACTCTTATTATTGGCAATTTCAAATAAAAGCAGGAATAATGATGTGTTTTACGTCTGTGTTTGCAAAGCTCCCCCAGCAGAAACTTTTCAGTATCACGGACTTGTAACAGGCAGGAAATAAGAAACTTTGTACTAAATCCCCAGCCTTGCTTGTCTCCCATCCAGCACTCCTGAAAGAGAGAATTTAGGAAACAGGAACTTCTGGTCACAGTGCAGATCTTTGCACAACCCAAACTACTTTTCCCTGTTGTCAGATGTTTGGGGTTCTTGTTTTGTTTTGTTGCCCCCTCTTGCCATGATGGATCTGCAGAGCGGCATCGCCTGATCACATTACTTTCTGCTACCATATGTCACTTAAAAAACAAATTTTTAGAAAACCCGAGCCATACAGCAAGCCTGCTGGCTTCTCAACCTGCTTTGACATATGCGGGAGAAGATTTAAAGCTGTCAGGTTGTTGGACGGTTGCCATGGGATTGCAAAGGGAGGGGGAGAGAGAAATCCCTGGGCAAGATGCAGATGGACGGCCTGTCGGCCCGACAACGGCCGGCTACGGCGCATGGGCTGACCTTGTTCTCAGGGTACCCAACTGAGAAAGCACCCCTGAAGTTCTTGTTGAATATGATTACCTTTAAACTTTATTTACCTTGACATTTGGGGCAACTTAGATTAGGAAATCGGCATAGGATATTGGTCTAAATAAACATGCAGACAAACACCTGGGGCGTCTGAGCTCTCTGCCTGACCAGAGCCAGCGTAACTCGTTACCCCGGGGTAAATATACAGCGCGATACACGTGGGAGCTGTACATGTGTGCCCTTGCCATGTCTGCTTTCTATTTGGCTAAACACACATGAAACTGTCACCGGTGCTCCTGCTTTGGTTGACCTCTGTGCTATTTGAACTATTTGTCTTGCCGGTTGGAAATTTTCTGAGCAAAATAGACTAATTGGCCTTGATTAACAAGCATCTGGTGTGAGTACAAATGGTTATTTGAGCAATAATGAGAAAGAACATGGGGAAGCGAGTTGGCAGCCTAATTTCTGGCAATTGATCCGTTCCCCAACCCCAGGCTGCTGAATTCCTTTTTCTGGCAAGGTGGGGGAGGCGTTTCTCCGCAAGCAGCCTGTAATCCTGGCTTTTGTAAACCGGGCTGCTTGGCACGCTTTCCCAGCGCTCTGCCACGCAAACTGGGGTCTGCAGCCCAGCCCTTCACGGTACGCCCAGCGTGAGGGCATGTGAAACTGGACCCAGTCCTTTGCAGCCGTGCTCCGCGGTGAAAATGCTAAATATTGCAAAAACAGGAATAGTTTCCCCCTTATCTTTCTGCCTGATGTTCAGTCTGGGGAAAGGCTGTTCTTCAATAGTGCCTAAAGCGTATGTGCCTTGGATGATTAAAGCTCGGTATTTAGGATTATATAGGTAAATAAGCTTTCTGAAATTCCCAGCTACAGATAACACAGCATGTGTTTAAAAATATATTTCCTATTCTTTCCTTTAGCTGGGCGGGCTATTTCCCATTGCTTTAGAGGCAAAATAACTTTATTCTCTCACATATACACAAAGTTTTTTTGTTCTTCCACTGGAGTGACTGCTTTATAAAAGTCGTATATGTTCTCTGTGGTGCAAGACAAGCCTTTGCACTGCCCTAAGCTTATATCAAATTGTCGGCAGGTACGACACAGAAGGAAAGTAATGTATTTGTATTACACCTGGTAATGTATCCAGCTAGTATACGTATATGAAACTGGTCACCTTTGTCAGACAGCATGGCCACGGGATGAGGATTCTTACTGAGAGCTGATTTCATTATGAATGCGCTGTTATAGCGTAGGCTACTAGTACAGGCATGTAGGTGCTAGCTGGCTGCACTACTCCTCCTCTCAACAGCAGAGGCACAGAAAGACAAACTTGAGAAATTTCTGGCATTTTGTCCAGCGGAAAGTACAAAAACCTGAAAAACGTCTTTTTCAGAAATGCTGGCCTTTGGAAAAAAGGGACGATGATTTGATTTCTTGATGAAAGCCAAAATTGAAAACTTTAAAACCTGGCACTCATAAGGAAAAATGAAGTTTTTCTGAACTGTCAGCATTTCAGAGCTGAAGCACATCTCCCTGAGCAGCACTGATCTCAATGTTCGCCCCCTCGTAGACTCACACCTTGCATTATGGGCCAGCAGACCCATTATGGGTCTAAATTACATTTTTGTAGCTGCACAGGTTTGCTTTTTTATTAATTTTTCATCCAGTCTAGGCTTTTGCAATGTGCGCTTATAACATTGTTAATAAACAAATTTTGCATTTCTGTTTAGTTTACGTAAAAATATAGATAAGAAGTCAGTCTGAGGTGCTACATGGGAGAAACTGCTATGGAGGAAAAATGGCAAAGTCCAAGCTTCAGTAAGTACCATATATCACCCTCAAAATGCTAAAAGATATTGATTTTATCATAATCACTTTGAAAATAAAATAAATTAAAAAAAAAATTCTCAAAAACCAAGCTATTCTTCAAATATCTAATGAATCTTAAGTTAAAATGTTCAGGTTTAGCACGTTGGCAAGACGGTTACACCAGGCTTCAGGTTGGCGCAACCTTGTGCGTGCTGGCACGCGTTTCTTCAGGGGCACGTTTTAAAAAAGCATGTGCAGAAAGTGCTCTCTACAAAATTCCAATAACTGGAACCGAGAGCAGATTTTCATCCCTCTCTCCTAATTTTTTTTGCAAAAGTAAAGCAAATTCAGCTGCATGGAATAAGCTCAGATATGCGTTACTCCTAGAGATGCTGACCACGGTGTGTATATTTGTTACAGCATTCCTTTAATTGCTGCTTTGCATGAATCAGGAATGGCAACTCGTTCCTCTCAGGAAGCAGGTAAATGCGGGGGTTACCAGTACCTCTGTGAGCGCCAAAGAGCATCCACTGCACTTGCACCGAGCGCCCCATCTGGAACATCTGCTGTGGTACAGGACAGCCATTGCTCCATGCTGGTAACCCAACCTGAGGTGTGATTTTTAACGTGTGCTAACGTTGACACTGAGTTAAGGGCTCTTGGTTCCTCCGCTACAGCATTATAAACCTCTCTGTTCTACTGCCGCCCCCATGCTCTACAGAAGAAGCTGACAAGTAGCAGTTGCGGCGCTGCACGATGATAACCTCAAGTATAAAATTGCCATGATAACATTTAGCCATGGTAGGCCTACAAGAGACAAAAATGTGCTTCTGTGTTTGGGAGATTGCCAGCTGTGGAAGGCAGAGCTGTCAAGATAAAATATCTAAGGAATGAGGTGTTTGAAAGAGAGTATGGGATATCCATCTTTCACTAAGATACATTAGGAAGCCATTAAGGAAGAGGTAAAGGAGTTTATAGTAGAATGTGCTGGAGACAAAAATGTGTAAACCCTACCATTTAAGCCTGATAATTGACAGAGCAGCACATCTGCAGCAGCTGAAAGATGCCTTTCTAAACAACAATTCACTAAAGGGACAGAGGGGCTGGGAATTGAACTAAATGGATCACTTCAGGAGCAAGCATTTTGGGCCCTTTCATTTGCTCTGCTTCTTACCAGTCAAAAAAGGAACATTAAGGGTTTTCAAAGAGAAAAACCTGCCTCTCGAAATTCTTTCTCAAAAGGCCTGAGGGGAAATTTGAAGGGTGTTTTGTAGTTGATTCAAAAACTAAAGGAGATCATCAGTTTCCAGCTAGTAACTGCACAGAAGCAGAATATGAACTTTTGTACATGCAAGACACTCCTCACCTTCCTCGCCACCACCCCCACAATGGACATGATGCATGAATTAATTCACTTATGTGTAATTAATTTGCTTATGCATGCATATATGCCTATGTATAATACAACATGGCAGAGTGCAAGGTTTCCTTTAGACAGCAGAGAAACCCATGGAGATAACAGAGCTTTGCCCCTCCAGCCCCGATCTGCCCGTGTTCTCTTCATTCCTGTGCTTTTTTAGCTCTAACAATGTGAATCCCCTGCTTTTAGCCCGTGGATTTGGAAGCATCACATCTGATTTTCATTGTTTCCTCCAACCTTAAATCCCAAGTGTAACTTAGCTTCAGTTGTCCTGGAGAATTTGGAAATAGAAGGAGGAAAGTAAAAAATAAATAAATGCAGGTAATGATAAAAATCTGCTGGCTTTCATTAGGGAACGCCTTTATTTCTGTTGTGTTCCTACATCAGTGACATCGTCAGGGGAGTCACAGGAAGGAGAGGTTTCTGTCTTCCCGAACTACAAAATTCACTCCCACCTTTGGTCAAAAACAAGCCATCCCAAACAAACTTCAAGATCATGTGTTTGTCTGGACTGCCATACAGGGTCGAAGTAGATACTTTGAATTTTTATCTACCAAAAGGCTGAAATGGGCCCTACAGTTTTCTTTAGTAAAACGAATACAATAATAATGTATGCAATCAGTCTTCACTCTGCTCATCATTAATGTATTTTCCTACACAGCTGAAAAACTCAGTATCACTCAATCAGCTGCGCTATCCATTTCTCCCATTATCAAAAGAAATGGTTCACAAGTCTAAAATGCAGGGAAATATTTGTAGTGGAGGTTGAGAGCAAGAAATCAGAATAAGAGCTTAGGGAGCGGACCTTGTTTAGCCATGCCTGAAATACGATGAAATTTAAATGACAGCAGCCTGAAATTTATTTTTACAATCATGTGTTCTTGGAGTTAATTATTTTTTGAGCATTAACTTCCTATCACGTTACCTTTTCTTTTGGCATCAGCTGGAGCCATGATTAAGAAAATATTCTTACCTATAAATATTGTTTCTTGATTACAGGGGAATGACACAGCATTTTTATTTTTGACCTTGTGATTTTCATTTTGTTCTAGATTTTTAGGAGACCCAACTATCTGAAGACCGTCTTTCAGGCAGCAAACCGTTATCACTCCAATTCTGTGCTAAGGTATCACCATGCTGATGACTTTCTATCCATTTAGTTGACTGTATCTTTCATCTTCAAGACGCTCGATGGGACAAATCCTCAGCTGAGACAGCTGGAGCCCTGCCAGCCTCCATCAGCTGAGGATATGGTTCCCCCCAAACAACGCAGCTCAGAACATTTGGGTTTAGTGTCGCCCCAGCGTGAAGGATCATTCAAAGCCAGCAGGACCAGGGTAAGAAATGCTGGGCAGATGTGGGCCTCAGAGGATTTGCTTTCTCTTCTTGGGGAAAGGCTCCATTTGGAGTCAGCATGTCATCACATCTTCTAAAACTACTGAATGCTGCAGGGCTTGCTGGAAGACTTAAAAGACGAAAGCAAAGGCAGAGGCTAAGGTATGCAGCAACCAATAAATTGCCTGACAAAACAGCAGCAAACAGGGTCAGCTAGAGCAGTTTGTGGGGCAATGGCCAGTGAGAGAGGTTAATGACAAACGCAGCAAGAAGGAATGACTTGCAACGGGCAGAGCCGGGAGAGGAGCCGTCAGCAAGCTCAGCGAGAGGGAAAAACACTGCTAGGGATGGGCGATGAGCACATTTAGCAGAACAGTGGTTGAGACCTCCCTTGCCAGCAGCAGAACAATGCCTGCCTTGATTTTGGATGGTCCCAGAAACCAAACACCCTCTTCTGCAGTGCACAGCATCCCTCTCACTCGTGGGAATCCTCTGCGGCAGCGAGCGGTGGGGAGGGCAGGTGGGGAAGCAAGGCTGGGGTCTTGTTTCCTCTGCAAACCTCCCAGCGGCAGCGAAGCCTTGCCCTGGCTAAGGCTTCGCAAGGGCTGCTCGCCCTGGTGTGTCCAAGCTTCCTGAATGGATGTTATTGTCCCCTCCCTTTACCCCTCTTCTGATAAAGGTCTCTCCGTTAAGCCCATTTGCTTAACTCAGTGCTTGGGATCAGAGGGACTAATCCGGTCTCTGAGAGTGCTGCACGGGGGCCTGAGACAGGATGGTTGATGTTTATTTATTTTAAGGAAGGTTCTCTTAAAAATTGAACTCCAGCCTGCTGTCATGCTGCAAAAGGACCACAGTGTGATGCATGGCCTGCAAAAAAAACCGCGTGACATTAAGAGAGATTTTTAGAAGCAAGAAGCTTTGGCCAGCGCTCTTCAGAAAACTGTATTTACAGTCGTAAGACCAAGGCCAGGTCTAGGCAGAGCCAGAGTAAGCACTTGCTCAGCTGTGGGAGGAAACGAGCCCACATCCCGCTGCCTCCTTCACCTCTGCCAGAGAGCTGGAGAGCTGGGCTGGCAGCTCTGCTCTCGCTGCCGATGCCAAGAGAGCGCTCAGGATGTGTGAGGGAGCAGCCGCTGCTGGCAGGGAGGAGCGGAGAGAGGGACCAAGGACCTCCTGGCACCCTAGTGATGTCCCCCGCACCTCTCGTCCCAGCCGAATGCAGCAGCAGCTGCGGGAAGCCTGGGTGCCCACGGCTGGGTGCTCACCTCAAGGGTGCTTGTGCTTTTCCCCTTCCTGCTCCTTTGGCAGAGGTGGACCGTTTTCAGGCTTGGCACAGTGGAAAAAGTCTTGAACCTGCTTTGCGAGGAATGTCGGTAAGGTCTGGCCTAATCCTGTGTGCTCTGGAGGGGTCTGTTCACGCACGAGGAGGAGCAGCCCAGGCGGCACGCACCGGAGTCGCAGCCTGCCTCTCTGCTGGGATACACTGATGTGTGGACTCCAGAGAAGCTACACCAGCCACCTGTCCTTCACTAACAAATTGGAGACAAAATCATTTTTTGGGAGCAAGGACTTGCTCCTCTGTCCTGGTTTGAGGTGAAACAGAACCAATTTTCAGTAATTTTACTTTTCAGTTAAACCTCTTAAATTAACTCCAAAATTAATGGCATATTCTTCAGGCAGTGTTTGCTACCAGAGTGATAAGTCCTGATGTTTCTAGTGAGTACCAAGGGATGGTATGCAGAAAGGCTCCTACTTATAGTTATTGCTATAACAACCAAGGTCAGCTAACTTTGATATGTACCAGGTCGGAGGTTCGGAAGTACAAAAGCATAGAGGGGTCACACCTGTGGGAAGGAGCGGACAGGGCAGGTGACCCAAAACTGACCAACAGGGTATTCCATCCCATCTGCCCCATGCCCCATATAAAAGCTGAGGGATCAAAGGGGTCAGTGCTCTTTCTTCAATGGCTGGCATCCAAGGAAGACTCTCTGTTCGTCTGCCTTCGATCCCGATATATGCGTTCCAGAATCCAAATCCGGAATCCAGTTCCCATCCATCGCTGAGTCCAGTCTAGGACTTTCCCAGTGCCTGATGCGATCGTCATCCTGGGAGCTCTATAAGGGTTTTGTATATATTCTACATATTTCATTATTTTCTTATTATTATCTTTTCTTTTATTGTTATTATTAATATTTCATTAGAGTAGATTAGTTTCTTTTTCAATCCATAAGTCTCTCCTTCCTTCTTCTCTCCCTTCTCTGAAGAAGGGAGAGAGGTTAAAGAGAGCATCTGTCGTTCATTCAGTGGACAGTCCAGCCCAAACCACAACATCTTCATAATGCTACTTGTGCACTTGAGTAACTGCACAGATTTCTGCTGAAGGACTCTTGATTTGCACCTCTTAAAACCGACACAGAAGCAAAGGGAAAGGGACATCTCACCAGCTGACAGCTACAGAAGTAGCTCGGTTGAAATCAGTCTGCTCCAAGTGGATGGTGAGCTCTCAGAGGGTGGGATAGGCCAGCACGGTGTTTCACACTGAGCAGCAATGTTCTTGAAACTGGCTCTGAATTTCCTCAATCTGATGTACAGGAATGACTCCCACACAGTAAAAAACAGCAGGTTGGTGCCTAGCCTGGGACACTGGGACAGTCCTCAGGAGACAAATGCCCAGGTTATTTTATTGGAGAACCTTTGTACTCTTTGAGCAAACTAAGTCAACGATTAAAGATCCTAAAGTGAACTACTGCATATACAAAGGGCACCAAGGAGGAGAGCTTGGCTTTGGGGCCCCACTTCTGTAGGAAGGGGCAGGTATCATTTGGATGGTTTCCACCTCAGCAGCAGCAGAAGCAATCTTCTCTGGGTGCAGTCTGCTTAACCTGGAGAGGAGAACACTAAATTAAGAACAAAAAGGGAGAACAAAAAGAGGGGACAAATGAACATTCATTTAGCACAAAAATTAATATGTCAAGAACAAAATTAATCAAGACACCCGGGGACATTAAGAGAATAAATTCTTTAATTGCTTGTACACTAATGCCAGGGGTCTAGGCAATAACAGAAAGAACTGGAAATGATCTTTTATGAGCATATATTCAACTTCAAGATGGCCTTAATGAAACTAGGGGGAAAATTTTACTTGATTGGAATGTTAAAACCATCAGTTACAATCTGTTTAGGAAGGGTCAGGTTGTGAAATGTGGCATTACAGGTTCTGAATCACTGACAACTCAGCAGCCAAGGATTGTCAATGTCTATGGATCAGTGACTTGAGACACAAAATGAGAGATGAAGTATAAATTGCAATCCATTACTGACCATGAAATAACACTAGAAAAAAGGGAGACTAGCTCCTTCATCGATACCCCACACTGAGGAGAACAACATTCCCACCGGAGAAATCACTGAGAGACACAGACTGAAAGTTTCTTGCTGCAATCACTGTGACAGTCTTAGAATTTTTAAAAACCTCTTAGACATAGGCGTAATTTAGGGAGAAGAAGAGGTATTGATCACAGAACTGGTATGAAATTCATCTTACTTGCTTTTATTTTTAAAATAGCATCTAGCATACTTATGTCTTATCTAGACTAGACATCTCAGCTCCTTTTACAGTCAATGGGTGGAGCTCGGTATCTCCTGGAGATGATTTATCTTGTCCTGAGAGGTATGCAAGCTACAAGGGATGAGTTCCCTCTAGTATGACCAACTCTTTTAGACCAAGTATGGTCAGAGCCGTCCAACTTGTTGGGCACACCCAGTCTTCAGAAGGCAAAATCTGGAGGCGGTAAATCCCATTCAAACAGACCCCAGGGCCTGGGTGCGCCTATTGCTAGTGGGACTTTGTCAGAATTTGGTTTAAATCCTGCTAAAAGAAAACAGAATGCCTTCAGTGACCATTTAGACAATTTCTTTTGTCTGACAGGGAACTTTGGTCCCCTTCTTCACGTAAGTGAGGGTGACAGATGATAGTTACAGCAGCTAAAATAAACAGCATCCTCAAGAGCTCAAAAGATGTGTAAAATCACACTACCTTTTTTCAAAACTCATTTTTTAAGAATGCAATATTTTTGTGTTAGGAACACAACTTGAGAATAACAGATTTCTTGTTGCTCTCTGGAAATACTTTGGGGTTTTTTTTCCTATCAGCAAAGACAATTTTGCTGCATTTTTTTTTTTTTTTACGTTCTGCAAAATCTCAGACCTCTTTTCTGTGGTCTGATGCTTTACTGACAAAGTAAGGCATTTTTTTCAGAACTGTTCTCACATATGTCACAGTAACTCTTGGTTCTCCGGTTTTAGCATTTGACAAAAGCCTCTTATCCAGGGAAAGTAACACCATGCAGGAGGGGCTGCCTGGTGGCACATGCTTCTCAGAGAGCCTTGGGATCTTCCCTCGGAATATTCCCTCTCCTTACTGATGGCATCTCAGAGCAAAGTGAGAAGGGTTAAGGCTCCTCTCTTCTGTGATGCTTTTTAGACACTATTTTGGCCCCTTGTTTCAAGCTAGTCAGCAGCAGGACAACAGGGAGGCTGCTCTTGCGCAGGGCTGCGGGGGAAGGAGGGGAGCGCTAAGATGAGGTTTATTCGGTGTTTATTCGCCATCTCGCTGGTCCAGATCAGGTGCTCCCCAGGCTCTGCCCTGAGGGGGAGTAGAATCATAGAATCATAGAATGGTTTGGGTTGGAAGGGACCTTAAAGATCATCTAGTTCCAACCTTTCTGCCATGGGTAGGGACACCTCCCACTAGACCAGGTCGCTCAAAGCCTCAGCGTTCAGAGCAGCCCGCATTCAGTCACAGCGGACTCTCAAATGGATGCTTGATTTTCCATTCCCTTTCATCTTTACATGTTTAATTATCTGCCATTCCACAAATCTGCTTTATTTTTGCTTGCTTTAAGAGAAACAGGAAACAAACATAAAAGTGCACATGTAATTGGTATAAAAGGGGAAAAATGGGATTCAGCTCTCATAAACTTTGTTTGTTTTAAGCACTGAAATGAGAGAGACCTTTTATAGATGGGGCGATGGACATGCACGTCCGCAGACCCTCCCCCCCCCAAAAAAAAAAAAGAACGAAGATTTTATTTTTGTGACGGGGGAAAATTCAAACACGCACCTGGTTCCACACTTATCTGATGAGCCAAACCAAGGCACAACTTGTCTTTCCATCTGGACTTTCATCTCGACTTTCATCTGGACATTTCAATTTCCCTTTGAAGTTGAGTCTGTGTCTTTTGATTTGTAGTGTTTGAACAGGAACGCCACTGTTGTATCAAATGATTTCGGGGAGGGAACAGCACAGCGCTTGAGCTTACCATCAGTTCAATAATAGCAACATCACTCACGTATAACTTTGTTTCGCTGGCTGATATTAAGAAAAATGGTTGCTTGCAGGATGATGCACAGGTCTGTCAAGTATACACACACATGCCCTTTGGACTGAGAATGATTTTGTTTTATAGCACCAATTTGATGATACAAAGTTCATAAATTTGTATTAGGAATGTGATTGCATCATTCTGATCCTGTGGTGTGAAATCACAAGAGGAAAGAACCCAATTACTGCAAAAAACACTGGAAGTTTTGCGTAAAAATCAATGGCAGGATATGACCCATAGTTTGAAAACTTTAAGCATGTAAAAAGGACTTAAATCTTTACGGTGAAGATTATGGTTCTGGCCTCTAAAATAATAGCAAGTATTAACTGCACCATCTCAACAGTTTTATGAGACAATAATCTGGTTCTGAAGTGGATAAACTACGAGGTCGAAGACTGGGCAGTTTATCTCAATGAGAGACCTGGAATATTGCCCACTAAAACAGAAAGATTGGTAGTATTAACAGCTGACTGTAATAAGTAATATATATTAAGCTAAAGTTTCTAACTAAAGTAATTCAGCAGGAGCAGCCGTAGGAAAAGTAGCTATAATCATTAGCGTAGCCAGAAGGACAGGTCTCTGGTTTTGGACTCAAAGCTGGAAGAACATTAAATTTGTAAATATCCAGTAGGCAAGAGGCCACACCAGAGAGCTGATTTATTTGGGTCTGCTACAATGCCCCAAGTTTGTCTTAGCCTGCAGAAAATATTGGGGGGTGCATGATGGATATACTCCATGTAAATAGAGGATTAGAGGCCATGAAAGGAAACAAGTAAATGATACCTACGTGACTAATTTTCTTTGTCATGCCGTAGACAATGCACTGCTTTTTTTCCCCCTCTGGATAACACCCTCCCCGCCGTGTCCTGAAGCAAGCAGGATTCAATCACTGAAATGATTTCAACAGAAATTCTCAAGGAAAGGGAAACCTTAAAAATGAATTTGAGGTAGCAAGTGGTTAAGCTCTGCGTGAGAAGTCTCTTATAACATTTCTCTTTTGTGGCTTGAAAATATAGCAGGTATTAAAAAAAAAAAAAAAGAAATTACTGTAGAAGTGGTGGAACAAAACTTCTTGAACGTGAACTTCCTAAGACTTTTTACTGGCGGATAGGTTCTACTTTTGTACTTATTTGCCTGCAGACATGTTTTTTACATAAGGAATGTAGTAAAAATAAGTTTAATGAACAGGAGCGGTAAAATTCCGGAGAATGCTGAATGTGCGGCAATAATCGGATACAACAAAACCACAAAACCTTCTGAAGGTGTCGGAAGGGCTGTGATTTCTCTTTCCAGTACGTTGAAATAAACCAGTCCTATTTTATTGCAGGATGAGAATAACATTTAAAATGGATTAATGTTGCTCTTCAACTTAAAGAAAATGATGAGGCACTGAAATAAAAGGGGACAGGACCTGGTTCTATCCATGCCACAGTACTCAATGGGAGAAAAGACATTTTCACCGTGTCCTTTGCTGAAATTGGTAAACTTGCTTATCAGAGTAATGAATAGCAAAGGCTCAGGATCCCACTCTCCATCTCCAGCACACTCTGGAAATGCCACCGTGCCATCAAGGGTCTGGGGCACAGTCCTGCCGAACTCATTATTTCCTTCCCCTGCAAAGATCCACAATGAAACGCACTTTTTTATTGCTTGTTACACAAAGTTACACATAGAGATGTGTTTTGAGCAACCTTCCCTTTCTTTCCAAGCCGGGAAGGGCTGCAGTGCCGTGGGGGTGGCTGCTGGGGTGTGGGGAAGGCAGGTACGCAGCCACGGCACGGCCTCTTCTCAGCTGCGCCGCACAGCCCCGAAGGCAGACTGGGATGCTGGTTTCCAGTATTAATGGCATCGTTTGCGTGCAAGTAGGAGAAACGAGGCGTGGAGCAGCAGTACAGCTCTCTTTTGCCATGCCTACTAATTAGCTCCAGTGGTGGATTAAATGCTTATCATTAAGAAGTAAAAAATAAAAATTAAAAAAAAAGAGACCTTGCTGCTTTCTGTGACGGTTCATTCCAGGTAACTTATTACAGGAGCACCTGCTGGCATAGGCATTCCTTGGCATGAACATGGATAATTAAGGCCGATACCAGCCTACCTCGTCATGGGTTTGTTAGGTTATTTATTATTTTCTCCATTAATGTTGGTGGGAGTCCCATCTGCACATGGAGAGGAGAACAGACCCTGGCTTGAGTCTACCGCTTGGCAAGCCTCCAGCTAAGTTAAACCTCAGAATTTGTCTTCAGACTGATATGCGACAACACATTCGATAATGACCAGTTCCAGCTTCAGAGTGAAGCTGAAGTTGTACAGCTGCATTCCCGGCGTCCAAAGAGCAGCTCACATGTGCAAAATATATTAGCTGCAATAATAGGAGCTACTTACATTAAAGCATCCTGAAAGCCTTATAGGAAACCCTTCCTCTAATGTTAGCAAGATGATTTATATATGTATCTGCAATGTGTCCCTAAGTTCTCTTTTCAGGAATCAAAGTGTACTAAAGTTTCACATTCCCAAGCTCCTTTTATTTCAACATGAAAGTGATTAAAGATGTTTATCTGAGCTAGAGAACCTTAAGACGGTACCGTTTTCATTCTAGGAACAATTAAATCGATCCCAGAGGGACCTCAGCCACACAAGAGAAGTATTTGAGAACTCTCCATTAACCCACTTGCCATTTTCTTAACAAGAGCCCCTAACGCATAAACAAATAGCATAAGTGTGACAGGAAATACAAGTGAAGGAACGAGGAGATTTGCTGGAGGAATCGCCTTCCTGATTTTAATGACTGTGCAGGACTTTATAAAGAAGCTTTGCCCCCCCCACTACTCCTTTCTTATGGTAAAGAGCAGGTATTCAACTTCTTTGCTTTAACATGAAACATGATTTGGTGCAAATTAAAGTCACTGGGTTTGCATGCAGAAAAATAATATGTATTTGTAGTTAAATTATTTGTTGTGCATTTTCAAGAACAGAACATGTTAATTTTTGCCATAATAGTCTGAAGGCCAAAGTCTTACCCACTGACCACGGTTTTTGGAGGAAAGCCATAGCTCCGCTCTGCTGGATTTACAAAAAAAAAAAAAAAAAAAAGTTGGAATTACAAATGCAAAGCCTCGTTTTAGAAATCCGCATGCCCAAGACCCCCTTCCGTGGCACAACAGCTATCTCCCGGCGTGCCACTCTGGGCTCCGGCAGCCAGATGTACAATTGCCTGCTCCTGTTTTCCCCTCTTGTTTCCAGGGTTTATGGAGGGACACAGGGGAGAGGCCGAGCACAAAGTTGAAGCTCACGTACTGCAGTAAAATGGACAGGAGAAAGAGCCTTGCGCTGAGCTGGCAAGCAGAGAGGCGGCAGAGGATGTATTGCTGAGAGCGAGCAGCAGCCCTGGGACTGCTGCAGCCCAAAGGCTCCATTTGTAATCACTCCACTGCCTGAATGTCAAAACCATTTTGGCCCTCCAGGGCTTATAGAGTGATAAACAACTCTGTTTTGTCATTTCGTGCCAAATTCATTGTACTTCTGCAGTGGAGGGTATAACTAATATGTAGTTAAAGGAGATGGAGACACTCCGGTCTCTTGAGTTGGCGGCAGGAGGGATTTGTAGAGCAGCTACGCTCAGCTGGGTGGGAGGGTGCACTGCGACCTCTCCAGCTGCAAAGGGAACAGGGCTAATGGGCTCTCTCTGGGAAGCCCCTGGAAATCACAGCTGCAAAGAGGGTGAAACTTAGGTGGATCTAGGCAAAGGAATATCGAGGTTCTCTCTTCATCACATAGCAAACCGCAGGGATGTGAAAAACAAGAAAATGAAGGTCAGGAAATGCTCGGACACTGTGGGCTCACCTGAAAGCTGGCACAAGGCGAGCAATAAAGTGAAAGTCACTACCGTGGGCTGAAAGGCAAGGCTGCGCTTGCAAAGGTGACCAGAATTAGAGATGAGACAAGCAGCAGGTGTTTACACCATCTGCAGTGGTGGTTATAGGACAGCCCAGCTCATTTCCAGAGCAGGATGGGTGCCTAATTCCTACTGAGTTTTAATCATATCTGCTTCCAGGGGAGTTAAATACTTGTCTCGCACTGCTGTTTGTTTGTATAAATCCCACCAGTGACCTGTCTGCAAAGTGGAAAGGAGATTTTACTAGTCCATCCTCCCTTGATACAGCCCCAACACAGTGACTGCTATGACCTCTGGGAAGCTGGCCCCATGCTACCATCTCACTTCAGGGGCACCACTGAATAACGATGCCTGGTAAGGGGAAGCGCTTGGGACTTCTAGGTCCCAGCCACTGCTGCCCACTGATTTTTACTAAGGTCTTGCCAGGCTTGTAAGCTTGATAGGTTCTATTTTTGCGTGTAGGAATGTGTTTCCTTCATCAGGTTTCTGCAAAGCTCTTACAGCTGTAGTTTGTTTCCGAACTCTAACCTCACTGTGGTGTCTGTAATGTTACATTTAGACAATAACAACACAGCATTCATCTGTTATTGCATAGCTCTTAATTATTTTGCGTGGAAGAAGTTGAGTGCTTCACACCATAGGATAAGAAGTTTTGCTGATGCTCCCTGTAGCACGATACCAGTACTTCGTGATTCGGGGGCAAGTAGTAATCCCTATATTCACCAGACATTCATTTAGACTCTTTTATAAAGCATTACAACAAATTGGTCAGCAGGCTAAACTCCAAAAGGGCCGCAGGCTTTGAGCAAATATAATTCACTTGCATTTCAGGGACCCCAAGATTTGCCCCAGCGTGACTAACAGCAAATGAAATCAGCTCCCCATCCAACCCGTTCACTATGTCGCTAATAAAGACAAATACATTTGATCAGATTCCCAGCTGGATCAATAGCAATTTGAGCAGCTGGGAGATCTCCCCCACCTTGTTACTCTGAGCCCAATTTCCACGGGGATTGCGGTCCAGCTTCCCTCAACCCTGTGCCATTCTGTGCGCCCAAAAAATCTGCTTCCTCATGTGTGTGAGTGGCAAAATCACGTGCTTGAAAATTAATCAGTGAGAAGTTATTCAGATTATATAAATCAGATTTTCACAGGGCTAAGCAGATACGATTCCCTGCAAATCAGTATTGTTGCAGCCATTTGAGCCACTTAAAGCGAAATTGCTACTGACTTGTGAGTAAAGGCTGTATCTGTACCAGGATGTTAGCTCGGCGTGCGAATTCAGGCATTTGGGGCCCAAACTCCCTAATTATCCAAACTGCCTGAGGGCTGGCAATTACCCTTGCTCTAGCCACAAGTGGATAAATTGGCTTCCCAGGCAGGAAAAGACCATCACTGGGGAAAATGCGTTCGCCTTTGAGCTCTGCCGTTACAGGCAGAACGGCCACAGTTGTCTCGGTTGCAAATTTCAGCACAACTTCCCCCCAAAAATATGGACGTGAATTCAGGGTCCAAAATTATGCTTACCAACAGCTCCGTGTTCCTAGTCTCCTGCACACACCAGAAACCCTTTCAATTAGCTTTAGTATCAGTCGTAGGTAAAATAAATGAGAAGCAAACATAGCTGATCCAAACCCCTGTCAGACAGACGATAGCGATCGCGGGAAGTACAGGGAGTTCTGTTTCTTTATTTAAATTTTCACTGGCTGGTTTGGATGGGGGGGAAGGGAGAAAGAGGGAATGTGTCTCGAGTATCATAAAACACATTATAATTGTAGTATCATTGGTTTAGCTGCAAAAAAAAAAAAAAAAAGGGAATCTGGGGAAAATGTATAGAACAAGCTAAAATGTGATATAGATCCACAAATTCCCCAAAACAGAATTTCAGAAAAGTTCTTTCAAGGACTTTATATTTTGTGACTCATCAAGTAAAACAGACTAAGAAACACCCAGGAATTCAAGGTACTGATCAAATGTGCGCGACTCCTCTCCTGTATCAGCTGTGCCTCCTTTGATTTGGCTGACGTGATATAAAATGCATAAATGAATGTAAAATTCCCATAAAATATCTGTAATCAGCTTGACATAAGGAGTATGATTTAACATGTGTGTGCCTATCAGATAACACAATGGAGTCCAATCCCGACTGGACCCTCTGTCCTATTAGGATGCAAATAAGTATTACCAATCAATAGTCATTTCAGCATCCTCCTGCCAGACAGCCTTGTGCCCAGAAAATATTTCCAAGCCATATCTCTTGGCTTGGACTAGATTTTTCTAGCTTTTAGTCTGACTGTGAAGCTAGAGGCTCTGTGTTTGCTAAACTTTTGTAGATGCACAAATGTCCCTGCTGCGGGCTGTGTATCCAGTTTAAGCTGAGGTTTCATGACAGCACATTGGCTGTAGAAATACTGGGTGAAAGTCTGCTTCTCATTTTTATCCAGGAGCTCAAAGATAACCACAGCAGTGTTCTCTTTTGAACATAGGGACAACGAACTCTAAACATTATGACGACTGCCCTTCCTCTTCCCAAAAGCTCCCTCCCTTGACCAAAGAGAAATTCTCCCAAGAGGGCTCTTCTAAGTTTAGAATTTGCTTTCCTGTCTTGGCAGATACCACTTATAAGTAGGTAGAGTCGCAGTCCTAAAAAGAAAACCTATCTTGCCCTTGAAACACTGACAGCTGAATGTCCAGAAATGCTGTATGATTAAACAAGTGATCTGTGAAGGGACCCTGAAGCCTGGAGCATATAAGACATTGTTCACATCTATTGGCCTCTGCCCTGGGGCTTACACAGTTTTCAGCTTTGGGACCAAGAAGTATGAAATAGCCCTTGCCCTCCTATGAAAAAAGCAGAACTAAATTCTTTTGTCAAGGAGCTGAGATGCAGAGATGAGAGGATTTACACAAACATAAGCGTCCTTTATGAAAAAGAAATGGAGGCCGCTGAGAACCACTTTAGGTTGCTTCTCCAACAGGCTCAGCACATCCATGCAAGCTGGGATGACTTGAAGGGTCGTTTCTTTTCAGCATTGATATCATGCTCTCGTTAAGGGAAATGGCACTTTACAAGTGACCACTTGCACAGGCTGCATGGCCGTTCCAGCGTGCTGAGCCTGCCCTCGAGCCCGCTCCCTGGCAGGCTATGGAAGGGGAATGGCCTCATCAAGCAAAGCTGCCCAAATTGTTCTTCTCGGTGCGTCACAGGATTCAACCACCAAAAAGACGCGGGGGCGGCAGAAGGTCAGCTATGCAGCGCTCGCCACACTGCCTGCACGCTGCTACTTCACGCTGGCTACATAGGTGGGCGGTGAGTGGCTGCCTGGCAATTTTTAATAACAAAAAATGATATCATAAAATATATAATAATATTGGTATAACACCATAAAATAATTTTTATTATTTTATTTTTATAAAGTATCAACAAAATAGAATCATAGAATCATAGAATTGTTAGGGTTGGAAGGGACCTTAAAAACCACCTAGTTCCAACCCCCCTGCCACGGGCAGGGACACCTCCCACTAGATCATGTTGCTCAGAGCCCCGTCCAGCCTGGCCTTAAAAACTTCCGGGGATGGGGCTTCTACCACCTCTCTGGGCAACCCATTCCAGTGTCTCACCACCCTCATGGTGAAATGTCAACATTACAGTAAGTTTTCAGGAAATATTTTTATTCAATTTTCAATCAGCTAGCTGGAGAGGGAGACCAAGGGATTTCTGCTGTCATCTACAGGTCACAATACAAAAGGAAAATATTTGTGTTTTCTCCAGATGTTTTTAGTGCCTGCACTTCTTTGCATTCCCAAAGCAATTGCTTTGTTTTCCAGCTGGGTATTTTGAAGACTGTCATCATTTGTTAATCTAAAAAGCTGGAATAACCTGCCCTTGTCACCATCGCTGTCACTGGTATTTTGATGTGTCAATATTGTATGCTGCAGATGATTGTCCTTAAGAGACAGCTCTAGTTTTACTCTGTACTGATCATAAGCTACTCCAAGGACACCTTTACGAAATGGCGTTTAACTGAAATTGTTCCCAAGTGATGCTCCATCTAGCCCAAAAACACCTTTAAACACTTTCTTTGAAACTTTTCCAGAGCCCAGCTTTTCCCAAGCTTCCTATTAAAATCTTTACCTGAAAGGGATGAATTGCTTAGCCCGTGTTCTGGCTGCTATAGTATACAGATCCGTGTTTACATCTCCACTTGCACCGAGTCTAATTTATAATTTAACACTGTTGAGACCAGCCTGACAATGTAAACATGGTATATTGATGACCTGCAAAAAAAGAGAAGCTGTCTTCTATGCCAAGTGCCTGTGGCTCTGTTTATGTTGGAAATGCATTATTAAAGAATGTGTGTGGTCAAGCTATAACCTTTCTAGTACTGAGGTATCCATTTTACTCTGGGTCATTTCTTTGTTTCTCCTCACACAGTCTCCTAATCCAACAACTGATCAAGTTTCAGCCTTTCACTTCAACTCCCCCAATTAAGATAGCACGATACACAGTGTGACAGCCTTTTCGGGCTCCATGAACCATGTGTGGTGGGGCTTGTACTCGACAACTGAATTAGACTAATTCTGGGAGCAAATATACTACCCAGGTAGTGCTGAGCAATTTATTATCAAAGCAGCAATTTATTGTCATTCCAGCCTCTGTAAAACAAAAACCCTGGAACATTTATTCTTCATTAAAACCGACATGACAACTGCCTGAGGACATAATGTCAGTCACACTTGGACTTCTAGGTAGAAATAGCGAGGGGGGAAATTAAGATGCTATCTCAGTCCTGGCCAGGTCATCCACTTCTCTGTACTTGGTCCTGGGTCACCTGTTTTTCTGAGCAGCCACGGCAATCGGTGGGCTCAGTAAGCTATGGAGTTTTCTATGAGAGTGCTTACTCCCATAGCCTGGGTGAAAGATATAGCAGTCTTTGGCAGCAAATATATGTAAGGGACCTCCTAAATAGCCTCTTTCCTTTTATCGTCCTCAGAAGATATATATATATATGGTGTGATGACCTACCACAGATGCTCAGGGAAAAGAGGATGCTATGGTACTAGCACTAAAAACTGGGCTCTGAATGTCAGGGACAACAACCTAAAAGCCTTTGGCAGCATTATGCCATAACTAGGCTGGTGAAGAAGAACAGTTATTATAGAATCATAGAATCTTCATGGTTGGAAAGGACCTTTGAGATCATCGAGTCCAACCATACACACACACACACAAAAAAAAAACAAAACCTAAACCAACCTACAGTCTTTGCCCTTCAGAGCATGCCCTGAAGTGCCGCATCTAGACGTTTCTTAAACACCTCTAGGGATGGTGACTCAACCACCTCCCTGGGCAGGCTGTTCCAGTCCCTGACCATTCTTTCAGTAAAGTAATTCTTCCTAATATCTAATCTAAACCTCCCCTGCTGCAACTTCAGACCATTTCCTCTGGTCCTGTCATTATTCACCTGGGAGAAGAGGCCAACACCCACCTCTCTCCAACCTCCTTTCAGGTAGTTGTAGAGGGCAATGAGGTCTCCCCTCAGCCTCCTCTTCTCCAAGCTAAACACGCCCAGCTCCCTCAGCCTCTCCTCATATGACCTGGTCTCCAGACCCCTCACCAGCCTGGTAGCTCTCCTCTGGACACGCTCCAGCACCTCAATGTCCCTCTTGTACAGAGGGGCCCAGAACTGAACACAGCACTCGAGGTGAGGCCTCACCAGTGCCGAGTACAGAGGCACGATCACTTCCCTACTCCTGCTGGCCATGCTATTCCTGATACAAGCCAGAATGCTGTTGGCCTTCTTGGCCACCTGGGCACACTGCTGACTCATGTTAAGCTGGCCGTCCACCAGCACCCCCAGGTCCTTTTCTGCTGGGCAGCTTTCTAGCCACTCTTCCCCAAGCCTGTAGCGTTGCTTGGGATTGTTGTGACCAAAATGCAGGACCCGGCACTTGGCCTTATTAAACCTCATACAGTTGGCCTTGGCCCATGGATCCAGCCTGTCCAGGTCCCTCTGTAGAGCCTTCCTACCCTCAAGCAGATCAACTCTCACACTTAGTTTGGTGTCATCTGCAAACTTACTGAGGGTACACTCAATCCCCTCATCCAGATCATTGATAAATTCATCCTGCCTTGGGAATCTCATGCAATGAACCATCCTGCAAAACAAACAGAACACCCTTTGCTTCAAAATGCACAAAACATCCCATTTGACACCTCTCTCCAAGCTGAGGATTTTGCCGTGCCAGTGTGTTGGTGACAACATGAGGAAGCGTTATCCTGCAAGACAGAGAGCCTGCCAGATGTTTCACCATTGGCTGAAACAGATACTCCTTGTTTTTCTGAAGAGGGACCAGCCAGATGACCGAGAGGAAAGAGTGAGGGGATGAGGGAACTGGTGTCCTCCCCTGCAGCTGCTGGGATTGCCTTGCTTGTCCTTGGAAACAGCTACGTGTCGCTGCGCTGCTGTACTTGTGGCACCCGAAAGGCCTTCCCCCCTTCAAGAGGGTGACAACTGTCTGCAGCAGTGATGGTGTGTGATGATCGCTTCTGTCCTACATCCAACATTATATAATTCACTATTTCGATGCATATATTTTATAGCACAAAGAGATTTTTTTTAAATGAAGCCCAAGGTATGCCAAGAGATATGTGGTGTTGGGAGCGCCTGGCCACAAATAAGCAGAGCCATCTGTTTTGTTTGCCCAGCTCCATTTTGATCAGTCATGCAACAAACAGGCTTCAGTTCACAGCTCCGAACCACAGAAATTGAGCATATTTCTACACTTCTTTATTTTTTAAGAAACGTCTACACCTCAACAAATTTACCCGGTGATATAAATAAGAGTACAAGGAGAGGAATGAACAGTTTCAGTTTTGCAACGGTGTTTGCAAGCAATAACAGAAATGTAGGTGATTAATGCAAAAGCACTTTTTCTGCGTGCGCGTGCAAGCAGTAAACGTATTTAACTCTTCTGACAGAAAGATAATAACAAATCAACAGTGAACTAACCTTACCAGCATACACCCAGGTTCCCAGGCATCTAAATTAGTAGCAACCTACCCAGCAGTAAGGGCGTCTTTTTGGTGAGGCCGCAATATAACTGCATCCTGGTTTTGCTGTTGTTTACTCTGCGTGACACCTATTGACTCAAATGAGCCATTTTTTATTCCTTTGTAGACACGAGAGTGAATTTAGCACAGTATGTTATCACAGAGCTCCTCACAGACAGTGCTGACAAATAGCTATGTGGACAACCCATTCAGGCTGTAGGACTATCCATCAGCAATGACAGTAGCTGGCAAACCGGGGCTGTTTATATCAATTTGTTATTTTCTAGGAAGTTACCCAGCTTCATTATTATTGGGGGAGATAAAACTAAGATGAGAGGCCAAGACCCTCATTTGGTTCTTAATGCACTCCCATTGCTTTGATGTATTACAGAGAACAAAATTGACCGATGTGGTAGCTCATTACACAGGGAAAAACATACACTGAAATAACATATTTTCTTTACCATCAGTTCAGCGACAACTAACAGTGCTCTAGGAAGGATCCAGGGACAATTATGTAAAATATGCCCTCCCTACTTGGTCCTGCAAAAAATGCCTGGGTTCTGTGATGTGCCCTAGTCTTTAGGTGCAGAAATTCTGTAAGACACGCTTTTTTAAATGAACAAGTATATAATTTTAACACCCCTTGTGAGCCAAAGCATTTCACTGATTTTCACATAGCATTGCATGGTACTGTTATCACAGCCCTTCTTCAGGACATTCTTCCTGGCTCCCTGTGATACTTGAGCGACAAATCCTTCCCATCTCTTGCACAGTAGGTGGAAACCATAATTGCTACACCAGAGATGGGGAACATGAGTCACGGAGAGGCTAAGTGACTTTCCTGGGGACCCACGAGACCAAAAAGACGTATCTGGAAAACCCAACATTACAAGATTGAATGCAGATTCTGCCCTGAGTTATACTCTGGCTTGAGGGGGGTTGTAACTCAGGGCATAATTTATTTGTTACTAGTATGTCTTATCACTCACATGGTAATATCTCAGCAAGAGAGATTACCAATCTGTGACAAGAGTTGGAGCCCCAGCAGACGAGGGTGTGCAGCCAAGTAGTAAGGAGAGGTGACTGGGGTGTCTGGGGGATGCTCAGAGGACTGCAGTTGCTCACGGTGTCTATGTCAGTAGGGCACAGAGCCCATTCATGAACTGTTTACACTGTACATAAAATGGCAGTTATATTGCATAAAAAAGGCCCCAGACAACCAAAACTAAAGTGAAAAGCAGTCTAAATCCATATTGGCTCATTTCAGATTTAGCCCTCGAAACCCATGTTGTGTCCATCATGTACACCTGCTGTCAGACTACCGGTGTTACTCTCTTCCAGCCATGACAGGTGACAGAATAAACAAGCAAATGTGGTACTTGATTCCCTAGGAGTTTCCTAGTGTATGTGTAGACTCAGCTGTGGCCTACATGCCCTCAGAAGCGAAGGGCTCTTCTCACTCATTCAGTTCCTATGTTGGAATACTGGGCTTCGAATCCTTGCGGGTGGGATTTGTCTTATCTAACTTTAGACTTGTAAAGACCTGGGACAATGTAGAAATGTAGGCAATGATTCCTCTCTCCTACTTCAGATGTCTGCCACAGGATGCGTTTAGTCTGTTGAATCCCATCTTATTTTATCTGTACTCACACCTGGACCGTTACCTTTCTCTCCATTTGGGAGACAAACCCAGGATTCGACTTCACTGATGTTATAAATAATGTCATATCATCACTAACAACCAGAAATACACAGAGCCTTGGGTTTGCCTCTGATCACAAAGTCACCCTCCCGGGTAAAGTCCTAAAACTCTTGATTCACTACTGACTGAAAGAGGGAAGAGCTGCCTATTAAATCACACACATCACTCCCTCACGGAATGGATGTTTCTCAACCTCTTACGTTCATGCCGGGACTCGCTCCGTACCTGCTTGTTTGTAAGAGACAAGAAGCTCCGAGTACAAGGTTAGGGAGCAGCTAACACGCACAGGTGCTGCTGCTTCTCTCAGCTGTAATTAGGCAGCTCTCCTAATGTGGGGACAGAACCATCCTTCGAGCTGCAAAATATTTGTCTTTCATTATCTGTCACCCTCTGACTTTTAGTTAAAGAGATGCTCCTTTTCCTGGAACATGCACATAGTTAGGATCAATATCATAATCCTGTCTGACAGCTACTCGAAAGCTCCTTTGTGTTGATTAGGTTTGGCAGCTGAACAGAGCTGCCACTGCGTTTTCTTTTAATACTGACTAAGCGATAGGCTTGACAAGAAGTAAAATAAGAAAATAAAATTCTCTTAAAAACAAAACCCAATTAGCCCTTTTGTTACTCCGGTGAAGTGGAACAGATACTTCAGCTGCCGGTGGTGGGGCAAGCAGAAACCTGCTCCTAGTCCCCTGCCACCCTCCAAGGACAGATGGATGAATGGTAGCGGCTGGCTTAAAGATGTCTTCATCTGTTCTGTTAGGAAGGAAAGCAGGGGTTTGGCACCAGCTTTTAAAGAAAATAGAAGGTGCTAAATTCACGAAACTTTATTGGTTCGAATGTATAATAATGATAGTTTAATGGCAGGAAAGAGGCAGATAATTAGAAGTGAGTAGCTCTGATTGCCCTTGTACACCGCTCCAGATAGCTTCTCAACACTCCTGTATCCTTGTTTGCTTTGTTTGAGGCTGAAATCCCACAAGGTCTGGATGTTACCAGCTGTCTAGCTAACTAACTGCCAGCACTTTCCCTGAATGCAAGCTATCAGCTTCCACAACATCAGCCTCCTCCCTTGAGCTCTTCCTTGCTGTCTCTCCCGGTGTGATTGCTTTTATCTATTGCTTGCAGGAGCTTCTTCTAATCATATTGCTTCTTGCCTCCGAGGGTCAAACACAAGACCATTCCTACCTACACAAATGGGGAAAACTGTCACCTTCGCTAGACTGATAAGCATTTGGCAGGCAGGACACTGTGAAGTGGAAGAGCAAACAGCCAGCAATCTGCAAACACCATAAATATGTTACAATCTCAGCAGGAAGATGGGCACTATATGTACCAAGAGGCCTTTGTTTAATGAGCTGTCAGAAAGCAGGCATGAAATTATGTTTGAAAACATGTGCAAGCTGCAGAGACAGAGCCGGGGCACTAAAAAACCTCTTTGCCTTTTCTGTGGATGTTTGGAACGTCTTATCAGTTTGAGAACTGTCATGCGATGAGCGCTATCATTAGCAAGGTAATAGCGTTTGAAAGCTACTGATTTTTCTCTCTCAGCTCCATTTTGTGACCTAAATGAGTCAGAGAAAAACTTAATGCTTCTTTTCCGCAGAATGTTTTGTCCTGAAAACATAGCCAGAAACCCCAAAGTGAGCATACCGGTAGGAGATAAATCAAAATCACTGTAAATCTTAAAGGACTAACCGTGGAAGTCAAGAATATTGTTACTAATCTTGTGGAGATTGCATTTGTATTACCCTAATGCATCTCCTGCCACTCATTTATTTCAATCCCACCCACAAAAAGCATCACAGTGCAGGTGACTGCTACGTGTGACAGCTGTACGAGGGCTACCAAGGGTCAGGGCAACAGTCTGCAATTCACTGGTAGTCAATAGCAGTAAAACTCTGTGAAAAATATGATCGCTGAAGTATATTAACAGTGTCAGGGTCACTTTGGGTAGGTGTAATAGGGTGTGCAACAAAACAGAGCTTCCATTGCTGTTAAATCATGCAGAACAAGTTGCTAAAGATTTAAAACAAATCCTCAAATATCCTTCGGGGTCACAAAGCTCTTTCTTTCTAAGACAAATTGAATGGTTTTCTCCATGCCCAAGCATCTGTGTTTTCTTTGCTTTTAAGAAAACTTTTTGCTGATTCTTTAGTTGCTTGAGCATTTGTGGTCCACCCCAGAGCTGAAAGAAGACTGTGAACACCAAACTGAATAAATGTCAGTCAGGGAGGTATTAATTCTCAAAAACGGCTTCTTTTTCTTTCCTTTCTTTTTTTCTTAAGGGTGTGGGTCAGAATCCAAAGCTGCTTGGTTGGATTCAGTAGTAAGTAAAGAGAATATTTTGCAGAAGGGATTAACTCTTTTTGGATTTTGCCTATTCATTAATTGAAACTGAAAAAAAAATTGGGTGTTGGTCAACAGGCAAAGAAATGTTTCTGCCATGAAATGCCTCTCTGAGTGTCCTAACATTTGTAGTTTGGTGAGCTCCTTCTATGTGGGCTGCATTTATCTACTTGCCCATGTGTCCCATGATCTGACCGCCCCTTCTTGCTGAGCCTCCCCATTGCACCACGGAAGATGTAGCCTAGCAGGGAACCACATTCTTAAAGGATAATACAGATGTAATAACCCCCCTGCACTTCACCTATCACAACCCTGAGTGTTTCCAGATAGGAGGGTTCAAGCCATAAATCTCTGGGCTAAGATTTTTCCCTTAACGGTCAAATACTTCTGTGGGGAAATGTTCAATGTTTTTCAAGCAGCTTTTTCAATGTTAATACTTTGCCAGTGTAAAGCAGATGAGGGCCATAGAAACAACAGCTAAACTTTCATTCCTCTGCATTCTATTTGGTCATCTGAAATACGCAAAGTTCTTCAAACGTGTTTCATTTTACCCCTGATAATATGCTTCAGCGCATAAGCCTACTAAATCACTGTTTGATTATAGTAAGATCATAAAAGCATGGATCCCATAGAAACCAAAAAATATCCTGTTAATGCATAGAAGAAACTATTTTGTCTTGCTTTGAATAGATCATATACTACACACAGGAAATCCTTTGTTACTGCGGCCTTCTCAATGATGCAAGATTTCATAAAAGACCACACCACTTCTTTCCTTCTCCTGAGAAGGGCGTCTGGCTTCCTGCGACATCCCGCACTGTTTGAATCAGTTAGGTGCTGAACTGCAAGGAGACGGGCAAACAACTCTTAGGACCAAAAGAAAACTGAAGACCTTTCCATTGTGCGATTTTTGAAATTGAAGGATTTTACATTGGTTCATAAGGTGTTCTTTCTTCACTTTATTTTCTCTATTCCATGTCATCTTTGCTACTGTGTTCAATATAATAATTAACACATAGTATTTTGCGGAATTTTGCCTTTTTTTTTCCCTACCTTTCAAAACTCACTTTGCAGGGTGCTAAAAGGAAAAATAAAATTGTGATCTGCCATAGGTACAAAGAAGGATATTTAAATACCCTTAATTTTTGAAAATGCCTAACATCATAAAAAAACTTCACAAAATACTGAATTAAGAATCCTTGGGCAAGCCCACCAGCACCTCCAAGGTAACTACCTCTCTACAAAGAACAGAAGTGGAAATGATAGCGACTGACAGGGAAGAAAGAGGGACAAGCAGAAAAAGAAAAGAGAACTGTCATTCACAAAGCAGTGTTTGCCCCCCCTGTGATGTTGTGGCAGGCAGGAACAGGATTTAAGCCAGGAACAAGAGGTAGGTACTGAACTTAAGTGTTTAGTCCCTAAACAAGATATGAAGTGCTCATATTTAGTGACACTGGTGTAGCTGGTAGTGGAATAATGCTTCAGAACTGGGTTTAGAGAAAGGACGTTGCAAGACTGGAACATTAACAAGAAATAACCTAAAAGAGGTAACACAAAATTTGGACACCAATACCTCAGTGAGAAACTTGAGGAGTTCAGCCTGTTGTGTCTCTTCAAAACTGGACTGAGAAGTGATTTGGTTGTATCCAATAGGGAGTAAATGCCTCGTACAGGAAAAAAAAGCGCCTTTTGAGATAGATAGGTAAAGAAAGTGCAATGGGAAATTGTAGCTGGAAACAGAATACAAAGTAATTCAGAGGAGAAACACTAGGACTTGCTGAGGGCCTCAATGCTGAGGCAGCAGTTCTGAGTGACATCCATGCTTCCTATTTGTCTCCTCGGTGATGGTCATAGCCTCCAAATAATGGAGAATAACTATGAACAAACCCCTCAGAAATCTGCCCACTTATGATCAATCTTGTGCAGAGGGTGTTTCAACAAGCTTGAACATCAGCTGATGGACTGCTGACTACTCGGAGATTACCCATTGTGGGCAAGTCAAAAAGGAGCTGAGCGTTACTAGCATTTTTAAAATCATATGCACGTACAGTTATTCCCCGTTTCTTATCATGCAGCAGCCCTTCACAAGCCAGTGACACCATATTTCTTCCTTCATGGTCTCTACCTAGCTTTCATAATCCAGAGGACAGCAAGAGGGGACAAAGTGGGACCCTTGTGCTTTCTTTGAGTAAAACGCGTAGGCAAAACCAAGCAAATTCCCCTAGACTTATTTGAGCTTCTTCATTCAGAAAAGAGGGCACAGCTGCCTGGAGTCATCCCACCTACCCCCTGGGCTTGCCAAGGTATTGTCACCAGCTGGAGACTGTCCAACTCGTGGAAGTCGTAGCACTGCAGGGCTGATGCGCTAGCCTTCCACCCCACACCAGGGAACTACTGTGTGCTGTGTTTCAGTCAGGCAGAACTGGAAGCAGGAAGCTTGAGAGAAAGAAATAGGAAATTATGAGGAATTTTAGGGATCATAGATCACATGGCATGGCAGATATTAACAATTCCATTTTGGCCTATTTTAGGTGCTGCAAGTTGGACTGTAACCTCATCAGGATGGTATCATGAATGGTGAACTGTGATCCGTTCAGTCACTAACTTCTCCCACCAGAGAAGGGAAGGCACAGGGAAGGGGCTTCAGCCCGTGGAAAACCACACGTTCCCATGAAGGCACAGAGCCACGCTCCAAGGCTTGAAATCCCACTTAAGCCTATTTGCTTAGTCAGTGGAAAGGTAGGTACTTTTGAAGGCCTCTGAAGAGCAATTCGAGAGCCCGAAAAAAGTGCTGAGCAGGGAGCCAAGGGCACAGGCACTTCAGCCGAGGGAGTTTTCCAGCCTCGCTCGGTGTGAGGTATTGACCACCTCCACCAGGAGCGGGGCCAGGCTCCCCCTCCTGCCGCTCTCAGCAAGGCAGGGCATGGCTCTGCAGAGCAGGTAGGAAAGGCTGCCGGGAACCTCGGCCGGCAGGGACCAGGCATTTTTCCCATCCTGCTTTGACAGATTTGGCCAGGGTTGGAGGCATCTTTCATTTCCCACTTCTGTTTTTGCTACAGAAGACACAGCTTCTTTCTATTTTTCTAGACTGGCTGATCCCAGCATGCTCCAAATCCATGAAGGGAAATAGGAAATGATTTTCTTAGTCCCTGAATTGACCCATGGGTCTGACGATCCTGCTAGGCTCGGCAGTTTCTCCACTGGCTTGAGGAGCGCATGTTTATGCACCTGGGATCATGCAGCTTGAATTATTCTTTTAAACATTTTCATAGAGAGTGGCAGCGTAACAGAAATCACTAAACAAAATGTACATTGTGTGTGACAGTTAGCAACGGGCCGGTTCACAGATTGTTAAGGGCTATTGAAAGTCACGCTTATGTTTTTCTTCTTTAACATTTTTCAAGGACAATTTGATTGCATTTCCCATAAAGGTTAATATAAACAATCTGCTCCCCTCGTTTTTATGAGAAGCCTTTAAAAGTAAAACGTCCTGCTGTTATTTCACTATTGCCTGTGTTATTGATGGCTGAGGATTCCCAAATAGGTTCTGAATTTTTGCAGCTTTGCACATTTCTGGGAGAATTGCTCAAAAGTCCACTATCTCATTTTCTATCTGCAGCAGCACCGAGAAAGACACAAGTTTCTTCAATATTTCTTTGAACACAGAAAGGCAGGATTCATCCTCTGAACTTTAGCCACACGAAGGATAGTTGTCACCTCTAAACTAGTCATTTAAATGCCCTCAACAGCCACTGGAGAGGCAGAGAAGCCACTCCAGGTACCAGTTTGGCTCATGTCTTGTAGGTGACGTAAGAGATTTGCCCTTTTGAAGTGGCTGGCTTTCTCCACCAAAAATAGAGCCAGTCAAAGCAACTTGCTCAGACCGAGCCATCCCTGTCCCATCCTGGTGTGCTCCCTGCCTCTGCCTCGCAGATGGCATCTTTAGGACCCCTTCCACTGCCACCATCTCCCAGGGTGACCAACTGGCTCCAATGCTTACTCATGTACTCTGTGCTTACTTAAAAAAAAAAAAAAAAAAAAAAAGGTGGACATATTCCCTTCAAAGAGTAATTTCTAAATGCTACTCATGACTATTCTCAGGGTAAATTTGCCAGTCTGCTGTAAGTCTAGAACCACAGGCAGGTTTTCCATCTCGTCAGTACCTCTGCTTGACCTTTCAGGTTAATATTGATATTTATTTGGATGCTTTGAGCAGGAGCTTGGACTAGATTACCTCTAGAGGTCCCTACGATTTTCACATAATCGAATGACCTTCCAACATAATTGCCTACCCACCAGTCATTCAACACATGCATCTGAATGTGCAAGTTGGGTGTTATTGGTTGTGTTATATTTAATTGCATGTGCTTTTTTCCATGCACAACTAGCTCGAATAGATAAAAATGTTTCCTCTCCCTAGGCAAGTGTAAAGCCTCCCCACTACTTTCTCACCCATAAAAATAGCCTGGACGTGTTGCATTAGACTGTACTGGTGGTATTTGCAGAACAGGTTCAGGTCTGTGTCCTTGCTGCTGGCCAAACCGGGGGACTATCCTGACAGCTAAAACATTGGATACTGAGGTTAGCAGCAAACCTGTCACCGGCCTTAGTGGGACTAGGCTCTGGGGTATTTTTTTGTACGCATGTACCATAAAGCTACCCACCTTTCTGCTGTAGTATCAGCTGAGGTATCCCTCAGTTTCTGTCAGAAATAGCTGCATACCAGGTTGGCAATTTCTAGCACTGAAAAAGCTGATTTACCCACAGGAGGCGCCCAGGTTTCAGAGTAACACAAAATGATCCCTCCACAACAAAATCTTTTAAGCTTTACTTAAGTTTAGCAAATTTCTCTATTTTAAAACCAACACTACTTTAAAAGGACTCGACTCATAAGGCTTATATTTGTGACAGAGTCAGGACCTTTTCCTCTCGGGGCAGGTCAGGAACAGGTTTTGCTGTCAGACCCACATATGCATTTCCCATTTCCTCCCGTCCTTTACTTTCAAACAGATGCATGCAGCACTTTCATTTGGATTTGCTGGGGCGTATTTCATCCCACCACTGCAGCCACAGGTGCATAAAATATTTTGCAAGTTTCCATTAGATACTTGTTGGCTGCAGGCAGTTGAACGCAATTGATCACTTTACAGTAAAAATTACAAGTGGGCGCAGGAACGCATGTGTGCATGTATGTGGAAGGATGCCTGATCATGCATTTAAAAGTGACCTTTTTTTAGAAAAGAATAATGCTCCTGAAGCTGAAAAAAAAACCAAACCCAAAACGTACCTGCTCGCTGCCACTCTGTTAAAGGATCTACTACACGTGTCCCAGACAAAAAGAAAATGCAATAAAAATTCAACCCCAAAAAATCCAGGGTGTTGAATTAGCTAGGCAAGTGGGAGCCAAAAGCATTCCCTGTGTACAACGTGACCGGTGGTGCCACGCCACACAAGCCTGTTGTGACAGATCCCATGAGGACACCGCAGCCTGACACAGGGGGTGGCAGCAGGGAGCACCCCAGGTGCACGTGCAGGAGAATATGAAGGAAAGAGCAGGTTTTGCAGCAAATCTTCATCGGGTGATAATGCTGCTGTGGATGTTTCCCTGGCAGGTCTGATTCTGAAACGTATTCACCCCAGTGTTGTAGGCAAATCTCTGGGCGTATGCTCTAAAGCACAGTTACCGAACAAACACAAGCCATTTCCCGTGTGCCACCAGCCCACCTTGCTGCTCAGCCTCCTGGTGGCATTTCTGCACGGCTTAGGTGTTTATGGCTGAAGGGTGAGCTTAGGGTGGGCTTAGCCCCTGCCTCCTCTCTCCCTGTGCCCCCTGCCCCAGGCTCTCCACCTCACCTCCCTCATCCCTCAGCTCCCCAGCACCACCGTGGTGGTAGGAGAAGGAGGAGGAGGAGGAGGAGGAGGAGGAGGAGGAGGACGAGGAGGAGTGCGTGGAGGAGGCACTCAGGCAGTGGTGCAAGTGCCCAGTTCTCAGTAGGAATCCCTTCCCCAGCCCTTCCCAGCCCTCTCCTTGCACCCACCCATGGGATCTCTCAGATCCGGAAGCTGCTTTTCCTCCATGTCCACACAGAAACACATTCAACATATATGCACACACGCTCAACGTGTTGGTGTGAGCATGATAGCATCATTTGCTCTTAGGACCTCTCAGCATCTTTGGCGGTTGTCGGTTTATACCAGACCCAGGTTAGAAAAAGTTCCCATTAAAACCCTTCTGTGAAGGATGTGCCAGGCCAGTCATTCAAGCCCTAAAATTTTCAGAAGTGACTAACGGTTTCTGATGCCCACAATGTTTTGCTGTGCGGCTTGAGACACATCGTAAGAAACTAGTTTTCTGAAAAGAGGTGTTGGTGTTCTCTAATAATTAAGTTCCCAGAAGAGGCAAACCCAAAATTAACAGCCATTTTCCAAAATATAACTCTCCAACATTTATAGAGCCTTCAAGTGGAGAAACGGAAGATCTTAACTTTATGCTGAGATTATAGCCCCCATACTGGTGAGAAACTCAAATACATCTTGGTAAACGTTGCCTGTATAAGCAACATTTTCCAGAGTCTTTCATTCACTGTATAAAAGCCCCACTACAAGACAGCTAACATATCTAAAATACACTCCCAGCTCTCCAGGACTTACTCACAAATCATCGGGTTTAAAAGAGCACTCTCCAAGTGTACTTCACAAAGTTTTCCATTTTGCCCTCCCAGGCAGCCTAGCAACATCCCCGGCAATAAATAACACTGCAAAGGAAATTCTGTGTCAACTAGGAGGGTTAAAAAAAACGACTGAAGAAAATGTACAAAAAAGTATAATTTATTGCCCCTTAGCATCTGCTTTTATCTGTATCCTTTTGAGAACAAATTAACAAGTCCTGTGTATCTCCATATATTTCTTTCTGTGGAGCATCATGGTTGTGAAGGTACATGTTCATTCGGTCCGTAATAACAAACACGTATGTTTGTTATACACTGGAGAATGTGAGGCTTATATGTCGATGGTACTTTTATAATACGATAAATCACTGCAAGAAAAAAAGAAATATTTTAAAAGCCATAAGGATTTTTTTTTCTTTTTTTGTCTACAGAAAGCAGCCCAAATCCTAGTGTTTCATGTATACTCTTTGGGTCATAAAAACAGCTGCTTTCAAAATGTAGATGATCCCCATATGCTTAATGAAATCACCCTTTGAAGGTCGGTAATGAATTTACATTGTTTTTCAACAATTGTAAAATTAAATTTTAGTGTCAGAAACAGAATGAAAGTGACCTTTATTATGAATAAAGCTTTTTTTTTTTCTTTCCATGGATATAGCCTGTGTATGTATGTACCTATGTATATAAAAGATTTTGGCAATTCAGATGTAAATCCACTCAAATCTTTGAACTACGTTCTCAATAAATATAGGGAATACTGATCTGCATTAGGGTGCAAAAAAAACCAGTACTGAAAATAACATATATTACCCCCTAAATTAATGGTGAACAAATTTAAGCCAAACAAAATTTCCAGTGTAGTATTTTTTTTCTAAAAATATCTTTGCTTTAACATTAAAATGTAACACTGATATAATTTCTTTACTAACAAGAGGGGAAAACAACAGCATGCTCAACCAGGATTTTACATTCAATTCAATTGGCTTAAGTCAAGATCAAAGTATCGCTGAAACATGGCTATAAATGACTCATCTTATGGCAGAAGAAAATACATATCTGTATTTAAAACTGTGGATTATATCTGCCAGAATCACAGCTCAGAATAGCTGCCAAAGTCAATGTGACTGTATTGAATTACACCAGCTCGGGATCCGTGTCTGAACAGAAAGTGCCGGGGGGATCGTTTACTTGAGCCAGACACCAGTGACAATTGCAGAGAGAACCATTTCCCAATTGCAAGGGGGGCCTCTAATCATCCAAGACCTGTTTCTGAGGTTTTGTTAACAACCATTACTCCCACTCGGTGCTTTTAGACACTTAAGCATATTTCTGTAAAACTATTAACATATGAAATTAATATACAGTGGTAGTGCCAATACAAATCAGGCAGAAAGCAATATTAAGGCCATCAAACTTATGAGACAGCTTTAAAAATCATAAAACTGGATTAAAAAAACATACAAAGTTAACCAATTCTTTCATTTGTCTTCTGGTTTCTGGGGCTTAACAGGACATTCAAATATTCTTTCTCTTTTTTTTTTGGTAAAAGTAAGGTTTAGAACTGGTGGGAGGGGGGTGTTCATTTTTTTTTTCCACAATGAAATCTGCCATCCTCAAACAGCCAGATCCTTCCAAGAGTATGATAATTAAGAGGAAAAAATAGCATGTGTTGACAATGATTGCTTGTAGATGCCCTCAGTCACTTTGATTGAGTTCTGTGACAAGATTGCTGAATATGAAATGGTAGCCAGGAAATTATTTTTATTATGGAGCAGGAAATCTGCCATGTGCACAAAAGGCATTCTAAGTGTTAAGTAAAGTTTGCTCATGTGTTCATTGGAAACCACAGCGATGTCTCCTGTCGTTAATGATTCAAAATCAAGAATTACTTTAGCAGCTCTAGGAATTATATGCTTCAAGCTTTAGAACTCATGTGAGGCTTTCATTAAAGCAGATGAGTTAGGAATACCATTAGAAAACTAGCCTAATACTTTGCTACTTTAGCTTCCTCAAACGCTTTGAGGCTTTAGGGCTTTAAACTAAATCGAATCAGCTTCGTTCAGCCGAAATTTTCTACTCTGGATTGGTATTTCAGAGTGATTTTTTTCTGTACGCTTCATTTAAATGGGCCAGATGCCTGCACAAGAGTGAGGCTCATTGAAAATATAACTTTTGCCTACGTTAAAAAAAGAAAACCTTTCGGCCACTCAGCTGGGAAGTTTCAGCAGGACGACACTGCACCACGTGGCTGAGACCTGCTCCTACCTCACAGGCAGATATTTTTTCCAAATCTGCCCAATTTATCAAGCGTTTGGAAAAAAAAAAAAATCTCTCGGCACGTGTTCGGTGTGGACTTATTAGGTTTGACAGCCACACCCCGGCCAAGCTCCATCTGTGCTGAGACCGCACCAGCCGCTCGCCCGGGCCGGTGGCCAGGAGGCTGCACGGCTGCCACCCACCCCGGGTGCCAGCTCTACGCTGCTCCCTCTAGTCCTGGGTCTGCTGCAAGCATAGATAAACAAAAATCTGTGGTGTTTTTAAGGGAATACAACTACATTAAATGCAGGAGGCTTGTATGTAACCTCCACATGAATATCTGGAAGCAGATGTTTAGGATCCCTTAAAATTGGATGTGCGTGGCAGGGGGAGAAGGTAAACAGGATCCCAGAACCATGGAATGGTTTAGGTTGGAAGGGACCTTAAAGATCATGTAGTTCCAGCCCCCCTGCCATGGGCAGGGACGCCTCCCACTAGACCAGGCTGCTCAAAGCCCCATCCAGCCTGGCCTTGAACACCTCCAGGGATGGGGCATACACACATAATACATACATTATATTTCATTTACATGGACTAATCTCGAAAAAATACTACCTGTGCCTACAAAGCACAGGATGGGGCATTCACAATTTCCCTGGGCAACCTGTTTCAGGGTCTCACCACCCTCATAACGAAAAATTTCTTCCTGATAACTAATCTAAACCTACCCTCCCGCAAGCGTGCACCCAAAGACAGACCAGGGCTTGCGTTCACACTCCCTGTCTGTGCTGGAGGGTGAACAGGGATGGACACTGAGAAGACTGGTCAGAGAGGCGGAAGCGGCTCCTTTCCAGGTGTCCTCAGCTTCATGCAGCCCTATATATACATGGTATAAATACATGGTAGCCCAGAACAGAGGCAAACTTCATTAGAAGGGGCAATATCTTTTATTAAACCATACGTTAATGTTGAAAGCAAAACCAAACAAAGCCAAGAAAAATTTCAGGCTTACAAGAGCTTCTACGTGCCTGACAGAAAGGTAACAGACTTCCAGTACAGGTTGGAAGGGGTTATGCTCACTTGATTATTTTAATCAGTAAGCTAGTTTAAAAGAAAAGGGTGCTGTTCCTACCTCTCCCTACACAGTCCACATTTTAAAGAACCGTGACTACAACATGATATATAACATGCTGTGCATTTAAAATGGGAAACATCATGCAGTGGGGAACAGGGAGTTTCTACACACACCCCAGCGACAACAGCTGGCTTAGGGGAATAGACAACATCTGAGCATGTAAGTGTGTGGTTTTCACCCAGGTGCTGTCCTGCAAACAGAGCAAGTTGTCCCCTATAAAAGCAGACAAGGGAATTTCCAGCTACAGCGTCCTTTTTTCCCCTGCTCTGCTTTTCCTTGTGGTATTGAGACACCCGGGGCAGCAATAGACTCTTTACACCCAGCCGACTTCAAAACAGTTTCTATCTCAGATTACCAGAGTCTGCAGAATTCAGCTGTTTTGAGAGCAGCCAGAGGTCACTGCAAATCAGCAGTCTTTGAAAAGTAACCTGTCAAGGCATCCACTTCTCATGGCTTACCACATCTATCTAAACATATCTGTACACAAAATGGATGACGTCTCCTGCTGCCCTTTCGAATGGCTTAGTGTAAGACCTCTCTGTTTTCTCAGCCTTTGTACTGCTCTGATACACAGGGCCAGCCAGCAGTTCCAATTAAAAGAGCAGGGGAAAAAAAGAGTGGGTAGATCTTCTTCCAGATGGCTTTGAAGAGGCATCAATCTGCTATAGAGAGTCACAAGACCCCAGACAAGTAGTTAGATAAGCCAAGACTATGCATTAAGGCTAAAATCACAGCATTACATCAAACCCAAATGTTTTTTCAATATATTAATTACCACAGCGACTTGGCAGACTGGAGAAGGTGAAAGTGTAAACTTAAACTAAAGAGAGTCAAGGACAATCATAGTAAGCATTAATACGTTCCTATTATTCCTATTGTATGCTGGTTCATTTTCTTCTTTATCCCCTAATATTACCCAGCAAGCGTGCACCTGTACTCACACGTGTGCGTGTGCTCCATCCAGGAGAAAGGCAGGGTAAAGAGCACAAGCTAGCGTGCTCCACCACGGCGTGCAGCAGTTAAACAGCCCCATGGCCTCCTCCCTACAATGGCTGCGTCCTCTCCTGTCTGATCAGTTGGTGCCAAGGCAGGAATGTCTCTTCCAGCACAGGGTTTTGCAGGTTAGACTTCCAGCTGACCAAGAAATCAACAGCATCCTGCATCCACATCTTATCTTCTGAGATGGCTGTTCTTGCCATGGCCATCGATAGGCTAGACTGGAAGTTTGTGAAATTCCCCTGTGCAGGACAAGTGATTTCTTATGCTCCTGTGAGGATGTTTAAAAAAAAAAAAGTTTCTGTAAAAATACACATACCAAACAGTGCATTTCCATGCACATGCATTGCATACTGCAAATAGAGAGACAATTTTTTTTGTGTTTGGACAGATAGCAGATTCTTACCATCCAAACACCTCTCTCTATGCAGACCTAGACACATGATTTTTGAATACTTTGCATGCTGGAATGACATGGTGCTGGGGCAACCTCACACAATAACAGCTCGGTGGGTTTGGGCAAGTGTCGCATAGGTCGCCCCATCCAAGCATCACGTTTCCCGCATGCAGTTCCACCAACAGGAGAAAACCTTCTGCTCAGAAACAGCACAGATATTTTGTGACCATCAACACCGGTCAGTGAAAACATAAACAGGGAACGTCAGGGCAGGAGGGAGGAATTTGCGGACCTCAGCAATTCCCAAGCCATGTCTGCACCCGCTGCTTCGGCAAGAGCAGCAGCAACCGCACGAGCAGTGGGAGCCCGAGAGGCCGTGCCTGGCCCCGGGTTGCCCTCGGGGAGCTCCGGGGGCGGAGGAGGCTGATGCCGCTCTCCCCCCATGGTGAGACCATTTCCCTGCTCCGTGCAGGCTGCTGCAGCCGCCGGGGAGTTCCTGCTCCAGCGGTGAGGGCAAGGGGTGAAGGGGGCTGGTTGCTTTTGCAAACACAGTTAACAAAATGTTGATATTATGCTTAGCCGTTGTCTCCTCGTCACTAGTCACTTGCAGTTATAGGTCCGGATGTTAAAAATCCCGTCATGAGGTGGAGCTGATGAACTCTGGTGTTGTGGTCTTCTTCATTTTCAAGGCGCCCTCTGGGCCCATGGGACTGTGGACGAGTGTCTGGAGAGGGGAAAGGGATAGCTTTAGGTTTTATACAAAGCAGGTTGAATTCATTGCATAAATACAGGCTACTTGTTTCATTTGAGACATGCCAGGGTATCCAACCTATCCTCAAGAAGATCCCGGGTCTCCCGCAGGTCTTGTGCTGTATCCACCAGCCCTGTGCAAACATCCCATTTACCACCAGGCATTTCAAATGGCCCCGGGCATCTGTGCTTCGGCAAATTAGCTGAGTTCACAATGTCCCCTTCTTGTCACACGATGGTGGAGCGGTTGCCT
Organism: Chroicocephalus ridibundus; assembly: GCF_963924245.1. Classification (NCBI taxonomy): domain Eukaryota; kingdom Metazoa; phylum Chordata; class Aves; order Charadriiformes; family Laridae; genus Chroicocephalus; species Chroicocephalus ridibundus. The sequence continues at coordinate 36,631,404 of NC_086285.1, forward strand.
AGGCACAACAAAACTCACAGGGAAAAACTTAGTGATTTTATTGGAAGATAGAAATGGAAACAGAGGGTGTGATTCCCCTGGAAAGTATGCCATTATGTCACCTTGCATTTATAGCCTGTGCTTGAATAACAGGTGAGAAAATTTATCCACTATCAACCCACTGAACGATGGGCATCTCCCATCAGGATATTCTGACTCAGATACTCTGAAACTTGTATTTCTTCTTACTGATGTCTTTGAAGATAATTGAAAATCCAGATTTTAAGAATGAGAATAGAAGGCCTCCTTCCAGGCAAGAATAGAGAGTATGTATTGTTTATTGCAGAGTAATATAAAACCACTGAAGAAATTTATTAATTTAAAATCACATGAGGAGAAAAATATTTTCCCAGTACCCAAATTAGACCTGAAGGAAAATACTTATTTTTTCTCTTCAAGAAGTGCCTTGTAGCTCTCATTAAAGCCAGTTTTAGGCTCTTGTCTAAGAAAAATTACTTGGAGGAAATGTATAAACTGATGAATACACACATGTTAAGGAAAGAAATAGTCATGTCTAAAAATTAAGTTAGTTGTCTTTTGTGACTTTATCAAAGGAATTAATGACTCCAGATGAAATCTCATCAAAGGCAATCCTTTCCCGAAAGAATAACAGAGTCAAAGTTTCCCAGTAAGGATGGAGCTTCATCATGAGATGAAAAAGAAAATCTCCAATCTGATCAAACTCCTCTACTCGACATCAGACTGGATTCACAAGTCCTCCAGCTCCTCTTCGGTCCATGTAGGCTCAAAGTGTCCCTAGAGAGCTATGAGGCTCACTCCTTAATTCTCTAATCTTTTGTCTGAATAGTGTAAGAGTTTGGATCAGCCACCAGGAGCCCAACACGTCCTCCGTAGCTGAAGGTTGATTCCCCAGCTCCATGCCTGGGGACATTCTGGTTTACAGTGCTACCCCTCAGACAGCCACGGCCATTCAAGAGACTGAGACATGGTCCTATGAAGGACATCTGTGACTCTCACTGTTTGTCTCAAACACCACAAAATATAAGGAACCATACAAATATTATTCTCAAGAAATGAAATTGATATAAATAGCGGTGAGAATCCATTCACAGGATATATACAGGTCCCTTAAAACAGACTACAGAGGGAATCTTCTCCCAGGTCCTGTTTCCAGACTAGGGCCAATTTCACACCCAGGAAAGGCTGCCTCCAAAAGGCCAACACTGGCAGCTGTATTGACACTTCAGCATTGACAGGGTTTCAATACTCTCCAGACAGGCCATTTTCCTCCCAGACTCACAGTGTCTGTTTGAGAATTAAAGACACTTAGATAGACTTACCAGATGTGCTGCTCCACTGGGCTTTGCGGCTGACATAAGGGGACCTTCTATCTGCTTCCCTTTGTTATTCCATCTTCTTGCCTAATCATCCATTTGTGAGAAGGGAGATATTGTGAAGATACAAGTAACAGCACAGAAGTTATGGCCTGTGTTATTCAAGAAGTCAGACTCAGTGATCTAGTGGCCCCTCCTGGCCCTGAAATCTGGGGTCTCTTCTGACTGGCACCATCAATCCACTTGCTGGAGAAGCCTTAAGGCCCAGACAATTGACTCATCTTTCATACTATCCTGAACTAATTGGCAATAATGAAGGTATGTGTCATCCTCTGGATCACGTGTTTTAAGACCACTTCAGAGTAATCCTAGCAGTATGGATGCCATCAGCCCACAGATTCACAGTCAAAACTGAAATGAGAGACCAACTTTATGCCATTTTACCTCATTGTCAGTGAAGGATTTTCTGGATGAAAATTTCCTTCTCTAAATAAGTCATCTTCCATAAGACGCTGAAGGTTAAAATGCTCATATGTACGTATGCACGATTCAGCCTGACAGAGAAGCCATGAAGTTCTCTGACAGCTCATTATCACACTAAAATTATCGTTGTCATGTTTTGCAGGCATTAAGTAGTGCTAAACTGAATGCAAATAGTAATAAATACAGTATCATCTAATCCTTCCTCACACAGTTCTCCATTGCCATATTTGCTGTGCTCCACTGGGAATAATTTTTCTCAGGGAAATATTTGCAGCATGGGAAATTTCCTTTGCAGGATAAGAGTGGGTGCAATGGCCAACCTTGCCCCCTCATAACCCTCTGTGTAAGGTCCCTGTCACCAAATATCAGTGGGACAGGGCATTTTGGCTATTCTCTATTTCGTACAGGGGGGATGGAGAGCATGAAATCAAATTAGAGCTGCCTTCAGGCTATCCTCCAACTTGTGTGGATGCTTAGCTTTCTAGCCAGAATTGGAGTAACAGAAAACACAAGAGTATTATAAACAAAGAAATAATACTAATCAGCCAATGAATTTCTTTACAAAGTCTGTACAACACTTCTCCCCCCGCCCCATATACTTCAGTACTCTAAAGGAAAGGCCAAAAGGGGAGTAATAAAAACACCCTCGGGTACTAAGAAATTGGCTCATAAAATAACTACAATAACAATGTCAATTATTAGCTTTACAGTACAAGATAAATATAAATGGACTATATCCCCAAACTAGCAAAATATGGGGAATCAATCTCAATAAAAAGAACTGTTAGGGTAAGCTATTTGGGAAGCAGATACAAGCCCGTCTGGCTTAGAACATTAGCCTGCCCTTCTCTGTAGTGATTAATGTCTTCTGTTGCCAGATGACACTGAACTTCGCAGTGAGTGAGGCTTGGAGGGAGGTATTTGTAATGCCTGTCTGTAAACTCCAGAAGCATTATGACTTCCGTGGAGGATAAATGCACAAATCGCTGATTTTTCTGCTAGAAGATAGACTCTGCTAAAACAGAAATTAAGCATATTTACAAGACCGTGAGTTATGATAGAAACCTGACCAGGCATTTCTCAAACTGGCTGGAGTCATCCTCTGCTGGCAGTGCCACACTCGGAAAGCTTATCTCCAAGCCCATTGTGAGATGCACAGACGTTATCACAGCACAAAAGTGTGGCAATTCTGATGTTTTCCTAACCTTTTTCCTCTGGAAAAATTAAAATATTAAAATGGCTTTTTTTTTTTCTTTTCTTTTACTTTGGAACAAGGTTAATGGACATATTTTTTGAAGAGGGTGGTAACAGTGGATTTATACCAACGCTGGTTCCATTGCAGGCCAACTCATCATTGATCTGTGTTTGCTTGGGCTGCTATGGCACCTCACCAGTCTCATCACACAAATGTGTCATCCCTTTACTCGTCTCCCCATCCAGATTAGCTCCCACATGCCAGCTGTATCCTCCTTTCCCCTTGATCTGCTGTGGAGCGGCTCGAAAGATGACTAACTAGAATGCAGCATGGGACACACATGCCCACTGGGAGACTTGTTGAACGATGACATGAGTCACCTCATTTCTTGTTCCTTGTGACACAGTGAAAAGTCCATAAGCTTCTGCTTGAGTTCACATCCCAGTTATAATTTTCTAATCACTTCAGGGAGATGTCATGGGTAAAAAATGCATGAGCAACTGAAATTAAATTGAAGACTAGGCTGTTCCTTGGGGTATTACTATATTACTAGAGAGGGAGAGGGGACACAGAGGGTTTTTTCTTTTATCACTTCTGGTATCCTTATTTCTCAAGAAAGGAAGGTCAGCTTTTCCACAGCATCCCGCTATGCTGCTTTGTCTCAAGGCATTAAAATACACCTAGCAGCGTACCCTCTGGGCCTGTCTGGTGAGCTCTTCCCTGGCTCCCAAGGTCCTTGGAACAGAGATTCATTAGCCAACATCCCAACGCTGCATGAAAATGGTCACCACAGGCTCGATTCAAATAGTTCATTGCCCAGTGCAGCTATTAAAAAACAATTTGTTAAATTGTATGACTAGAAAAATACTTAAACATGCCAGTTGCTCTAATTTTTCAGGGGGGAAGGAAGAATATGTTTTAAAGAAGGTACATAAAGCACGTGAGAAGACATGATTTTAACCAGATGGCTTTTCAGTCTCAAGTAATTGTTATGATCAAGACAGTATATTTCTGAGGCACCTCAAGGACAATTTCTGTTCCAAGCACAACCAAATTATGTAGAACAGAAGGCACTACCCGTGGCAGGTGAGATTCACAACTCTTTTGCGTCATTACTAAGATCACTAAATGTAATGCTATGCTGACTTAAGGAAAGTATAACGATGACAATTATGATTTAAGAACATAACCCTAATTACATTAAAATAAAATAATAATAATAATATAATTAACAAAGAGCCACTTCTGAAGAGCAATTTTACTTCAGAACCAATTTTCCTGTTCTGGGCAAAAGTCCATCCTAATCACATTGAAAGTCAATACATTACTCTTTGACTTGAGGCAAAGGCACATCAATTCTTGGCAGCTTCTGCAGATGCTCCGTCCTTCTGCAAAAAAGCCCTTCGGTGTTTGGACAGGGTGGTTTGCAAAAGGGTTTCATGTCACAGCAAAGTATAAATTCCCTCAGTGGAAAATGCAGTCATCCTCTCTAGCAATGTAGTTCTCCCTCTTATGCATGAAATGTATCTCTAACTTGATCCGAAACAGTCAGTGGCTTGAGGGAGTGCTCTGTATGTGGCAGAAGCTTTCCATTTTCTGTGTTGCATTTTTAAAGCTCTGAAGACATTTTACCGCAGGGCTCTGGCACATGAAGAGGGTTTGTGGCTTCGCTGGGTTTGTTATTTCAAGCACTTACAGCAAGGCTAAACAAAGTCACCAGTGTCTCCCCTTGAGAAGAAAACTCTGATGAGACCCAAACTCTAGTATATGCCATTTCCATAAACTAACAGTCTAGAAAAAGCAGATACAGGAGAAAACCAAAAGTTTCATCTTGTCTACAGCCAGCGGTCTGTGCAGACTGTGGGGTGCTGGGCAACGCTCTCCTGAGGGCCACGGTTTGTCTGCCCTGTCCTCACACATGGCTCTTGGCCACTCTCAGAGGCAGACCACCAGACAGGGCAGACTCTGGTGTGTCCTTGCAACAATTCCTGTGCCCCAATGGAGACTAAGTTTATTCAGAGCACATCACTAAGTGCTGGCACGTGCTGGTCACAGCATGTCTGTATGTCCCAGCTCCACAGGTCACACGAACCAACAAGGCTGAGAAGTTTCTGAATGAGTTTCTCCCCCTCCTCTCTCTGTCAGCTTTGCCCCTTCATCTTCCCTTTTTTTTAATTAACATCAAGAATGTTTCATTAACATCTTGAGTTAAAATCAAGAATATTCTCTTGCACGTTGTCCCCTGGTCCCAGCTATGGTAACAAAGTGATTTGCCTTGACAAAGTGGCCCCAGAGATGAATGTTGTAGGCACTGGAAACCCCGTGGCTCCCAACATCAGCCAGACCTGAAGAGACGGCTGAATAAACCTGATCCATGTTACTAAAATGCCAACTCCATCCTGAAAGCACATTTGCTAACACACAAGCTGCTTTCCAAATCAAGCAAGCCAGGTTCCGTTCCCAGTGCACAGACACAAAAGAGAGTCCGAAGTCTCAGGGTACAATGTTTCTATGAGAAAAACAGGGGGAATAGCACAGAGAATTCACATCTGTGACTGTTTGCTCAACTATTTTGGCAACGAACCTCACACAGAATATAATCAATAGAAACTCCAGCCCATATTCGTAGCACCCATCCTAGAAAACAATTTTCCATAAAAAACCCTGAAGTTAGAATTCTCTTTGGTAAGAACACTCTTGGAAGGTACCAGAGCTAGTGCTGAGATGTGGCTGTAACATGGCTTCATTTTTGGTGTTGTATGGGTAATAAATTATTCTTTCTACTTTGAAACACAGATTTATTTGCTAAATATCTTCATATCCTTTCAAGTCACACACCACCTCAAGGCTCTTAAACATAACAAATATTTACAATTTAAGTCACATCCCACAAGCTATATTATATTGCTTTTATGCCTAAGCATGAACTAAAAGAGACCAAAATACTCTTACAAAATAAAAGTTATAGGGATGCAGTGAGGATTCTGAAGTTTCATAAGTTTAAAAAGAAAGAGAAAAAAGACTCAAAGTGGAAAAACATCTTGTCGATATAGTAGCCAAGTTAAACCAGACGCTGCAAGGGTAACTTACCATTAGAAATCCCAGAGGTGGTTCTATTTACCAGAGAAGGGATGGAAGGGGTAAGGGAAATTAATATTAATTGGGTTTATTTAACTTGGCCATTGGCCACAAAGTTCAGATAAAGTGCATTTCCCAGCCAACTCTTGTACATGTAAAATTTCACCAAGTCAGATGTAACTTGTTATGTGTTTTGTCACTTCAACACGAAAAAGAAAGAAGTACAAAGCTGTACTAAGGAGCAGTTTCCCCAGTTCCCCTGCTTCTTTTGGCCATATTAGATGCTTTCATTGTGCAAACATACTTGTAAGAAATATTTTTGTCACAATCCTGCCATTGGCCATCCAAAATTAAATCCGCAAACATGGCACTCTGACTCCCCTTCTCTGCAACTAAAGGATCTGAGAAAAAGCAAATTCTCCAGATACCTTAATACAGCAGAACCAAGCTTCTTTTCAGTACGGTATTTTTAAAACCTTTTATGATTGCTGGGGAAAGAAGGCTTAAAGGTGAAGTGGAATTCCGTGAGCAGGGCACTCACTGGGGCTTCGTTTGGACTCGTGAATTGTTGCTGGGCTTGTGCACGTTTCTTGTGGTCAATCAGGCAAAGCTGGGTTGGTTCCTGTGAGACATTCTTGATCATGAGAAAATTGTAAGCTAAAATCTTGACCTTTCATCACAGCAGATGAGACAGCAAATTTCCAGTACGGCAGAAGGGTGGGATGGGATGGGATGGGATGGGATGGGATGGGATGGGATGGGATGGGATGGGATGGGATAGGAGCTCATGATGCCACCAACCCTGTAGCTGGCATCAGTACCCTGTCTGCTGTGGTTACCCAACAAAAATTGGGTAACTTCTCTCCCAGCCTTGCACTGTAGGCTACTTACTAAGCTGTGTGCTGGCAAGAGGACACAGCTTTGGGGGAGCTGCTTATTTTTATTGTAGTTTTCAGAACGTATATAGTAGTGACTCATGCTGAAACTTTCTTCCTTTCTCTTTAAATTGGTTTCTTGTCACTTTTATTGAGCAAAATTTATTTGGCACTTTTAGAAAAATGCAAAAATGTCTCCATGCTGGTGCCCTCATTATACTGCACTATGTGTTATCTCCTGACTTCATTTTTCCGTCTCTGTTCTTGAAGTGTGGTGCCACTGGGAAGCTGCACTCATGACATAAAAGGCTTTTTAAGGGTGAAAAAGCCCCCATGTAAGAGAACAAACTGCTGTTTGTTGTCTGAGAGCACTCTTGAGAAAACCTTGGCAAGAAACTTGCTCAGAGAGCAAGAGAAGAGCAGGTCAAGCTGGAGGAACATCCGAGCAGTAGTGGAATGCATGGGGTGAAGTTACATCTCTGGCAAGCTGGGCTTCGGCACAGAGCTGCAGTTCATTCACCCGTGACAGCTTCTCTGCCTGTCACCTACTGCAGGAGTCTTTTTCCTGGGCCATTTCCTGAAAAGGAATAACCCAGCTGCCTCATTTACTCAGTGAATACATTTGGCATCCAAAGAGGTTGGACGACAAAGTTTCACGAGCTGCATTTGCTCAGGCATTGGTCCATCCCTGCTCTGCATGGCCTTCTGCTAGCCTGTTTGTTCATCTGGCCATCAGTGTTGTTATGTTTCAGACTGCTGGAACCATGACTCACAATTTCCTTTCAAAAGGGAGGAAAAAAGGAAAACAAAACCCAGCAAGTTTTGCTGCTCTTGTACTTGACATGCAAGTACTAAGCTGCCCTTTCCCAGGAAAGAGATATATCTTTTGCACATGGGCCTTGATCCAGTTTTCGGTCAACAAGTGGCCGGATAACAAAACAACATGGTAGCTGGCAATGCCTGGCAGCTTTGCTGGCAGCATCAGCTACCTTCTGGCTTCCAGAGGCACCTTTGGCTGGAAGCAGCCCATGGGGCTGATTTGTAAAACATTTTCCACCCAATGCTTACCTAAAACTTTCCCAACAGGGAGCCATCATTTTCAAAGCAGGAAGAGGGAAAGAAGAGGTCTAAACTCAGGTTCCTGTGTCCTTGGATGGATGTCTGAGTAGGCATATGGCTTTCCGAGTGGACTGAACAAACCATGTTTCCAGATCCAGTGAGACCCGTTCAGTCCCAAGAAGCCCATCTGTTAATCCAGGGACTGAAGGTGGCTGCAGGAGAGACGGAGATGTCTTGTTGGCCATCTCCTGGAAATGAGATGAGGGATATGACTTGGGGAAGGTGGCTAGTCCAGGCCAAAACCAGGGAATGGATTATGACTAAGACTCCGTCTGAGGCAGAGGACCTGGTGGAAATCGTTGCCTGTCAGCATTTGCCATGGTAGTTGTCAGCTCTCCCAAGGCCTTCACTGAACAGCAGCAGGCTTACAGCAGTGTCACTCCACAGTGACACCAAAACCTCCTTCCTCTTCCCACTTCACCCTCCCTGAGCCTCCTCAGCTGTGGCTCTGCTCCCTGGTCCACAGTGTCCTCACACCAGAGGTGTGAGTGGGAACACAACGCTGAGACAGGGTCCTCATGTCCCAGCTGGGGCACCAGGAGGAAACCTTGAGAGGCATAGCTGATCATGAAGGGCTGAAAAGCACGACATCTCAGTCTAATTGCAGGTACCCAGGTGCATGAGGGACAGACTGTATCAGTATACTCATTTCACAGGTGGGACATGGAAGTGCCAATGAGAAACGGCTGTGCCCGGGTCACATGGAGTGAGGGGACAAGGTGAGAGACCAGCTCTGTTCTATGCTGCAGCCTCCAGGGATGGACCTCCCTGTGACCAGAAAATTGCAATCTACAGCAGCATCTTCCTGGCACCTTTCACCCCTACTGACTCCTCAGGTTCAGCAAGACATTAAGCATGTGCTCCTTATTAAATACAGTAACTGAAACCAATTGGACTATTCATGTGCTTCTAGTTAGGCATGATTCCCTCAAAGTATCTCAGGCAACACTTGCTGCAAATGTACTTCACACTAGGAAAGAAAATGTCTGGACCAATATATACCCATGAGGCAAACTGCTGCACACTAATCCTAGCCTGCATGCTTCCTCCTGCCCACTGAAAAAGACTTATTTAAAGCACAGGGTTCAATAAGTTGTCTGTGACCCACACATTGCTCAGTATTTTACCCTGAGATCATATCCACAAAATGAGCACAAGAAAAAAAAAAAGAAAAGAAAAAAAAAAAAGGAAAGGCATTCTGCATCCCACCGCATTCATCCAAATCTTTGCCAACATCTCCAAAGAGGAGAGTTTGTTAAACAGAGATTTAAGTTACTAGTAAATTGGCTTGGAGGAAAACAGAGGATCTTCTGTCTGGTCTTTGGAAAATGTTCTCTAAGGTCCTGTGGCAGAGTGGAGATTTCAGAGGCACTGCCTGAGGAGTAAAGAAGAGGAAAGCAGCAGCCTCTTCACTGAGCCTCCGAATGAGTCAGTAGAAGGATTTATTACTCCACTGTACACACTGCTTGTAAGTAGTTCATCTTTCTCCCTCTCTCTGTTTATTTGTCTCTTTTACTGTCCCTAATGAAGAATCCCAATGCTATCAAGTCTGAATTACAGACTCTTTATGTTTCTAACATTTATTCTGCTGATCTCCCTTCTTTTCTGGTACTTTTGGCTGCTGAGATGCGTTTGACCTGCTGTTGGGAGGAGATACAGCTGCTAACTGCATTCTTCAATCCATCTGTTTTCACCGATTGATGTAACTCCACTAAAATCAGCAAGAAAGCACTCACATCAAGCCGGTATTACACAGTTTCAAATCAGGACTATAAACTCTGGACAATTTGGATTTTTGCAATTAATTGAAAATCCACCACCCAAGTTTTTCTGTGGCACTTCAAAATCCGCCAGAAAGTGCCAAGCATTATGCAGGCATAATTTCTTGGCCAGATGGAAAACTGCCTACAGAAGCGTTTGGAGCAGGTTTGCAGGCAAGCAGTTCACTTTGGTGTACAGCTGGCTCTCAAAATCCAGTACCTACATCATCTTTGCACTAAGAGAGGAAGAGGGGATCTGAAAAAGCATGTTTCTGGAGCTTCTCTGGATGCTCAAACTTGATGGGAGAGTTCCCATGACAGAAGACACTTCATGGAGCCAGCAGTAAACGATCCACAAGTTTCTTCAAAGTCAGCAGGACCCCGCAGGGCAGTGTCTGTCCCTTCCTGGATGGCGGCTGTCTTGCTTCCCTCAGTTTTATGGGTTCTAATCTATTTCCATCCCTTACCCTATTTTATGGTTGTGGCTGATAAGATAAATTAGTCTCTTTTTTGGAAGTGTCACAGTTCAGAGAGCACACGGCTGTCAGCCGGAGCCCACTGTTCTGTAGGCTTGTCCACTGCGCAACCACATGTAGCATAAAATAGAAATTAAAATTATTTTGGGACTTGAAAACGCACATGCATCCCCATCAGACAATCCTTCAGAGACTCGTGTAAGATCAGAGCGATTGTTTTTTTCGCTCAGCATCCCACCCCCCACGGTGCTCACTCGCTGTGGCCTGTCTACATATCGCCAGCACATGTGCACGCACGCGGAAATGTGGCGAGGGGCAGGTAATTAGCCTTCCGGGGGGGGACATGCCTTTCTCCTGAGAGCAAAACAAGAGAGGTCTGAGGAGCGGAGGGGAGCAGATGTAAGCTATCAAGGAGGGACACTTGCAGACAGGACACAAGGGGTAACAGCTGACCAGCCCGAAGCTGGAGAGACTGGTACTTGCTTCATCTGAGAATACCAAAATGCCAAAGACAACTGATGGATCAACTGAGCTTTCATTAGTAGAAAACTTTTCAGATCAGATAGACTATCTGAATCTCTCACTGAGACAGGATTTCTGCCATATGTGCCATTCTGTTCTGCTCGTGCCCTTTAATATCACAAAAATGCCCCTCCCCAGGGTGTGACAGCGGCGTTTGGGGATGCAGGAGCTTGCAGGGGATGAAGGCTCGTTGGGGACTTCCAGGGCAAACCAAGAGCACAACTCACAGCCCTTCCAAACACGCTCACCCCAAGCTGCAGTCTTGTCACACAGAGATGGTCCTGAACGACGGTCGGCTGTTTTTTTCCAAGCCTGTTCACCCATTCCTAATGGAAACGATAAGTCGAGGACAGTAGTTTTCTGTATAACACGACCATTCCTTTCCCTTTTCCCCCACAGGGTTAGCGCTTGTGCTGACTGTTGAAAAATCAGTCATTAACAGCCAGGAAATGACTTTGCCATCAATCAGAATATTGCTCAGCCATGTTTCAGCTTTTTTCCCCTTTCTCTGCCTAATTATTCTCATCCTCTGCTGATTACAGTTTATAATAGCTATAATTCTCTCAAAATCAATCATTACTTGACTTAACCACAGGGTTACCAGTAGAAACATGAAGGAATACAGATATCCCAGGCTGGTTTTTAATTATTATTCTTATTTAACAACACACAAGCTTTTAGGTAGATCACATTTAACCTTCCTCTTGGCAGTATTAAGCAGCAATTATTTTATTTATATTTTGTTTTAAATCATGAAGTGTTTGATTACGTGGCTGTTCCAACCACACCAGGTGTTTTGATGACATGTTACTAGCATGTTATTTTGACATGAAATCTCAGTGGTTGTCCTAAATTAAGCCACCATAAAAGGACAAATATGTCTTGTTTGCCAACACAGGCTCCGCAATCAAAGTAAAACCCAAGTACCTGATTTTTTTATTAGGATTGTAGGTAAACACAGTTAAATTAAAGGTTGGCTTACTTTCCTGTAAGGCAAATTTTGAGTATGCTAAATTAAAAGAAACATTTAGATGTAAAAAACACGTTTTTCCTGAACAGAGTGGAAATTTGTAGCTTACCGCACACAATCATATTCCTACTACAGCTGAACAATGGGTTTCTGTTATTCCACTTGCACCATGTGTTAACTTGACACCACTTTGCCTCTAATCATTTTCTCTCGCCCATATATTCAGTCAGTTTCCCTTACTGATTATGTGGGTCTCTCATGCAGAAAAAGGAAATATTTAAAAATTGAAGGAAATAATTATATGGAATAACCAAAATTGGAAGCCGGACTGAAGAGCAGGTGTAGAGCCTGAATTGACTTGTGAGCTAAAATAAAGCCTAAAATTAAAATAGACTTTGTTTGGGCTTTTGTTGTTTTTTGTTTTTTAATTTCAGGCGAGGAATAGTAATGGATGAGATTATAGCATTTGATAGGGAATAGGAACTAAGGCAAGAGTGTCAAGCCTCGTCTGTGTAAGGGTATGACATAGAAATACACAAAGGAAGCCATTTTCCACACAGAACATTATGATCCTACAATTTCATGTATATTCTTGCACAAAACCTCTTCAGATGTTTTTGTGAACTATTTATATATCAATTTCCACGTGCAATGGCGATGTCATACATCTGGCTCCTCTTTATTTACCAACCTGCAATGAGCAGTATATTATTGTTGTTAATTTTGACCTGATGAATGGGACATCCACACATTTTGCTTACAAAGGCAAATCTTGGGGGGGAACTCACAGCAGTTAACATACAAATATGGCATACAAATAAATTGTGCCCCTTATAATTATCTGCACTGAGGAAATCAACTGCTCTTGTGTGTCGAAGTAGAGTAAGTACGTGCATTATTGGAGACAGTTTGCCAGTCTCAGATTTTGAATAGCAAATTCTAATATTAAATAGCTAACTATGCCCTTACTATATCACCTCAGATTTGTTCATAAAATTGGTAGGAAATTTTTGAACAAGAACTAAAGGAAAGCGTCCTTTTTTTATCCACCCTTTCTTCATATTTGCGTGATGTTGCATTTCACTAAAACCCGTCTCTTCTCAGCTGCACTGGTGGAGCAGGGAAGTGTCTGTTTGAGACCATTTTGTCAAAAAAAATAACAAAGGACCACGTTTCTTCATCAGATAGCATGACCGCAAGCCTAGCCATGAGTAAAAAGTCACTTGGGCTGCGTAGCCCACCTAGTAAAATGCTTTTTCTCAGCCTGGTCCGAATTCTGGTCGGGTCGCTGAAGCTTCGTATGGACCCCAGTGGCCCTCGGTGCCGGGGATGGGGATGGCGCCCAGCCAGCCCTGTCTCTCACCAGGAGCTCTGACACAACCCAGGGGTCTCTTGGTCGCATGAGAAATGGTTTGTAGGCTCAGGGCCCCAGGGGCCATTATTTCAAAGTCGCGCAGCCATCGTGTAGCTGCACGAAGCGCCTCCTGCTGTGTCCGTGCCTTTCAAGAAACAAAGCTGTGTTGTGAACTATTGGCGATGTTAATAGCTTTCTTCCCTCTAGAGATTTGCTCCTGCTTTGGCCCCAAATATTTCAAAATAGCTGAAGCTGGCAGTAAGAGCCATGGGAAGAAAAAAGTGATGCATGTTAATTTCTGGTTTAGACATGATGAGAATTTCATTCACTTCATTAAAATTCCCCAGTGCCGATGGGATGCTCCTCTGATTCATGGGCTATACCTTGTAAAGCTCCTCTGTGAGAGATCATATATGCAGCCTGATGTCTTTAAACAGTTTCGTTTTCCTCTCCCTCCAAATAATACAGTTTTTCTCCTGATACATAACACGCTTTCCTTCCAGTTAGATGGTTGCATGTTTGTGTAGGAATTTCAGGGCGTGTTTTTAATTTCCTATAAAAAGACTGAAGTTATCACAAATGGCAGCATCAGGTTTACTTATTGTGAAATGGAGAGACGCAGTGAAAGGTTTGCAGAGGAACCTGCTACTAGTAAATATAAAACCAAAATGCAAAACCAAATAGCAAAAAGCAACAATGATTCAGACTGACATAGGGGTGGGTTGCGGGGCATGGAAGAGCATTTGTATACTCCACAGAACAAACAAATAATCCTGTCTAGTGCTCCTGAAGGAATGCCTGAGGAGGACAGACAGAGGGACTCAGTTGCTGGGTAATAAGATTGGTTGTTAAATGCCTATTAAAAATATCCCATCTGTGGGAACCTATGGTGTTTTGCCACTCAGAAACAACAGCTATATATGCTTATGCTAGTTTTGCTTAGAAAAAGAGTGGAAAACTTGCATTTGACAACAGCAAAAGTAAAAACCTCATAACAGTACTGTGTGGTCTCTCTTTAACTTGCTGAATCAACTTAGACCATAGCAACTGCTTTCCAAACATACAAATAGAGCTTTTAGATATCTAGAGATAGAGGAGACAAAGGCATCAAGGATTCAAGAGTAACAGGCTGCAGAGATTAATGTTCCCTCCCACCCTACAAAGAGTATTTTTATACTGCTGTGATTTTTAAGATAAACATGGAAGACAAACACGCAGTACTTTTTCCACTGAGGAGCCATTTCAGGAGCACTGCACTCCCTGTGCCACGAAACGCTCTTCTCAAAATGCGAGCAGAATGACACTGGAGCTGTGTGAAGCAGGCATTGGAAACTCATGAAAATCAGGATCAGACTCATTCTCGGGCGAAAAAGCAGCACACTGCAAGTGCAAGTAGATGACCAGTTTTTTTGGCTTTAACAATCTGAAACCAAACATCATTCATCCAAGGGAAATAAGAAGACCAGAATCCCACCGTGGTCAACTGAACATGGAACTGATGTCAACACAAAAGTGCTTAATAGCACACCAGTCCAAGGAACACGCTAAAATTCCTCAAGAGAGATGCTGGGTCAACTGGGAAGAGAGGAAGGGTAAATACGGATACCATAAGGATCAGTCCCAAATGTATGTGAAAGAAGTTTGAGGTCGGGTGTGTATTTCCAGTGTCTGAGTAGTTACCAAGTATTTTAAAACAGAGGGCCAGATCACCAGTAGATATAGACAAGTGAGGTTCTGCTGAATGGTTCTGGTGACCATTTATGTGTTCGTTCCTAAATGAGCGTGGTCCATCATACCAACCCTGCTGCCGTCAGTGTGGTCTAGTGTCAGCCCTCACCACCAGCCTTTCCCAGGGAATGGAGATGACTGAAGAAACCACATGTGTCTTGAGAAGTCACCTGAAGGCTTCCAAAGAGCAGCATGGAGACCTATATCTGGACTGTACATTCATTAGGGGAGAAGCATGCAGCTTGTGGAGCAACAGGATGAGGTGTGCACAGCAATAGTGATTAATTTTGTACCAGACAGAACTGCTACACATGAACTCAATTTCATTGCTAGGTATAAGGAAGAGTGAAGCTCAGCAAATCGGGAGGTCGGCATTGTTCAAATCACCATGCGAGATGAGTAATAACCACAGCCCCATAGTAACCTCAGCCCTTTTCCCGTGTTTTCTGCCTTGCCAGGAGACATTGCTCACCCTAGATGAGCATGGCCTATGTGACTTAGCACAAAGAATAACCAAATGTACCTCTCAGTCCACCACTCTCTTTCACCACCTCCACCGTCACTGTACACTCTCCATTTTAAAAATACTACATATCACACTGAGGTTTAAAATGCCATGTTGAATCTTGCTGTGATGAACTCCATCGGTGCTGGGAGAAAACGGACTCTTTCAGCCTTTTCAGATCAAGACGCTATGCTGAGAGCCTGAGAGGCCAAGCCCAGGATCTTGGTTATCAGCGTGCAAAGCTGTCATCATACACAGCGGTATCACTGAACAATAGGGCAAGCCTGTGAAAACAGATAGAGTTTCCCTAAAAACCCTACCTCAAAAAAAATATAAATCAGTGGTAGCAATCACACTGCATTATTCTTTAAGTCACCTATTTAAAGTCACTTCTTTTTTTCTCACTATCCTAGGGTGCCGCATATGTTTTCAAGTCTAGCTATAGAGTGAGGGTTTTTTCGTGCCAAGTACTACAGACCACACAGAAGAAGCTGCAATTAATGGCATTTCAGTGTTCTGCATTGCTGATCTACTTAACAATCCATTATCGAGGACATTTTAAAAGTTGTTTAGCTGACTGCCAAAAATGAGGATCATTAAAAATAGATTCGCAGCTGTTCGGGAAAGCTGAGATATAATTTTGTCTTCATTATGCCTTATTGCAGATGTTATTGATTTAGTCTCACTGCATTTCGGTGGGCAATATCAATTCACGCTGTCTTTGACTTTGGAAACTGGGAATTCCATTTATTCTTATTTTTAGAGCTCACAGTATAGAAGGAGGAAAAATAACCATGAAGTAAATTTGGGAGAAAGCCTCTTTGTGTGGCAGCACCATTGTGCAGGTGATCAGAGCTGATAAGCTCATCAAATCATGCCCACACAGTGAGCCTCAGATTGCAGCACAACGTGTACAAAACATGCCCTGAAACTAGTACGTGAATCTTTATGAGAAGACCCTACAGTCTTAGACCAAATACTACAGACCAGAGACAACAAAGAAAAGTGTGGATGTGATCATATGCTATCTTCATGATACTACTGCTTTTTTTCATTATTAACACGCTATTTTCACTGCAAGCTGGCACTATTCAGAATAATAATTTACAGTGAAATATCCCTAAACATACAATATCATTGCCAAACACAGAAGAAAGGTCACTTTCTGCTCCAAAGAATTTTCATTTAGCGAAAGTTTTCACAGCAGCTGCAGAGACGGGGTCTGTGTATGTATAGGTACATATATGTTTGTGTGTGTGTATCTGTACGATCAAATCCTGCTCTTTGTGGCATGTGTGAGGATTCAACTCTGTCATAATCAGCTTAACCAGGAGCAGAAGCCTAAATTCCCTGGCAGTTGATCACTGGTGTAGGAAGCCTTCAAGAGTTCCTCTGACAGAAATTGCATAAATAATTCCTGGAATTTTAAATAAAATGCATCTGTAAAATTGCAAAGGACAAGGAGTGAAAATAAAAATGGTAATAATAACATACCCACTGAATTATGCATTAAATAAACCTCTCAGTCACTCACTCTCAACAAGCGCCGCACATACACGGGTTTGATTGTGTAATACTTTTCATGTTGCCCTTTCGGATGGGGAACAGTCTGCAAATACCCTTCCTCTGTCCAACCACTTACTTTAAACAGTTGTGCCTCTGAACACCCTCACACTGCCTTCGGTGAGCCTTCTCACTCAGCCAGGCTTTAATGCTTTGTAGCCACTTTCAATGGAGTGAAAGACAACTAATGCTGCAGCCCTCTTCTTTATTGTGCTGAAGAGGACCCACACATGACCAGCGTGTGGGTTGGGAAAGCAGCTGGGGCATTGTTAGCCAGCACTCGCTTCCCACATACAGTACTACCCCGGGATGAATGAACCCACCACAGACCATTGTCACCCACGGCATTTCTAAGGAGTCCTTTGTCTGCTTCCATCGTTTAATCCAACAGAACTCCTAGGCACTGTGCACACTGCTGATTTTCACCTTAGGAGTGTTCATCTCGGAAACGGTGGTGGTGTGGGACAGTCTTGCTCTTCCCCTTGAGTACAGATAGATCCGCAGCAAAGGAAAGGGACAGGCATTTTGCAGTGAAGAACACCTGCTTTTGGTAATCCTGCAAAATGTCATTTTTCTCCAGAACTGCTGAGAATGCTTAACATTTCGCCGCCTCCTGAAGGCCTTCACAAAGGGCTGGGAACCGCAAATCCCACACTAGTATTGGCAAGGCTTCAACTACAGTGGGTCTATGCCCGTGAGTAAATGCACACAAATGCAAGTAAAGGAATTCACAGATTGTCTCATAGTGTCTTAAGAGGAACCCAAAGCTCTTTACAGACCACAATATATCTCACACCCACAGAAGGACCTCTCTACAAAAGCACTTTACACATTGAAGCCTGAATTTGGAGCATCTCAGAAGAACAGAGAGCTGAATGAACCCTTGCGGCACTGAGCCCTCTGCTACTGCTGAGACTAGTAATCCAAACCCCACGCTTTGCTAATTTAATTCTTTATCCAACAAAGTAGCATGCACATGCTGAACTTAAAAGCATAGAAGCTTTGAAGGGAAGAAGGACGATTCATGTGCTTAGGTTTATGTGATTTACTACTTTGGGCTTTGGCCAGCAGCCCTGCATTAGGGGTGCGTATGGCCTCAGGAGATGCAGTGAGCTGACATTGACTCCCTTCAACCAAAAGAGAATTGCACTTTTCTTCCTCACTGGCCCCATTCTTGACCATGTGCTTCCACCACTTACCATGTGCTGGTGCTGATGCTCATTGGACCAAAACCTGTATGACAGAGTAGTGGAATCGCATGGTTAGGGGAGAAGGACAGGCAGATAGAAATGGATAGAAAAGGAGAAATGCCTCTTGTCTTCAAAAGGTGTGAGTCTCTCACTGGACCTGGCTGTCCTTTGAACTGATGCCAACATGTGACTGTCATCCATGAGACAGAGAGAGAACTGAACATCAGGATCAGCACATTCAGCATTTTCCCAACTAAATATGTGAATTCTGACAAAAACCCCACATCTTTACAGAAGAAACTCTTGTGTTTCAGCCAAGACATATAAATGTGTAAGAGAGAAAGGATGTATAGAGCTATACTGTGTTTGCAGAAGCATAAATCCTTTCAGGCAGCACAGTCTGCTTCCATGTTCTTTGGCCAGGAACCTCAGCTGGCTCAAAGAAGGGGGACATGGTCCTTGCTTGTTGGCTGAGACATAAAGGATCAAACCAGCACTTAAAAACACGAGCTGCTGTTGTCTTAACTTGTTGTTCAAGGCTGTAACAACATGCCTCAGCTACAGACTGGTGGGCTGCTGTGCGGTATCCTGTTGGCCCTTGCAAAGTGTCCCCTTTCTAAGCTTCATCAGACAGTAGTAACACTCTGGCTTTGGCCCATAAACTCAAGTGTGTTGGCTACCTGGTCCTATTATTTACTGCTTTTTTGGTTTGCCTTTCACCATTACTCTAAGCCTGTGAACATCTCCACTGATATTGCAGCATCGGCTGTGGCCATTGTTTTGGGTCCTTACTTGACGGTTGTATCTTGACCTATTAATTTGTACATGTAAGCCCAAATGCGTGGCTCTAGGGAGATTTGTGCCAGCATTTCCTAAGTGTTTCTGTCCACTGCCTCACACTATTCAGCTGAACTGCATGGGCTTTCTCTTCAGGGAAGTATCTGAGGTCCTCTGACCCATCCATCTTTGTGCCAAGTTGCTATCTGATCTCTGGGGGCTCAACTGCAGTGTTCCCACACTGTCAGGCAGAGCTGCCTTCCTGACTGTTTTACACTGATTAACGTCTTGCGTCTTCTGACTCCCAGCTTTCCAGTGCTTTCCCAGCACTCTGTGCTCAAGTTCCCATTCAAAGCTGAACGGGTTTTGGGCTCTGCTGAGGAATTCTGTGGTCCGTTGTCTGAGCACAGGCAGAGTCATGACAGCCAGACTTTCTCTTATTCTCAGTCCTTGTCTGAGTGTCCTTCAGACAGCACCATTCTTGCTTGGAAATGGCATAAAAAATTAGCATGGCTAATAGCACAATGATTAAAACGAACCTTTACTCAGGATGAGGTTCATATCTCACGATGCAGTCAAGCAGCTCCTTTTGTGTTTTTCTATTCACTCTGCACACACTGCACTGTCCCTCATCTGCCCTTTTTTTGAGCAATCATGCCATGCCACTGGATCTTCTCTTGGTCTGTCACCATGTGATTTTTTCTTGGCGTGGGAAGTATGGATGCACCACAGAGACAAAGACCCTTCTCTGACATCTTTTAGACAACTGCAGTGCAGGTGTATACAGACGAAGTAGTTCCATGCAGATCCTTGCACAACCAATGGAAAGAGATAATTTTAAAACACATCAAGTTCATTTGGGTAAGTACTTTAAAATAGAGCAAATAACGACCTACCATTCATTGGCAATCTTGACTACATCTTCAGTGACTAAAAAAGAGCCCAGAGTTTGGATCTGGAGTTCAATGAGATGATCCCTCCCATGAAATCATCTCTGAAATTACTTAAAACTTTAAAAAAACCCTCTCATCTTGTGTTCTCATCACTCGGCAGATAGGACTGACTCATCTGCTGCTGCATTTGCAGCTGACGACAGGCCCTGTCCAAAAGTACTAAGCATTTTACTGCCTCCAGTACCCTGTTGTGTTCAATGCCTGCTTTGCCTGACTAGCACTACCTTTGAGAAGGGCTTTCAGGTAGGTTGACAGATTGTGTCTTTTATTGCGTAAAAGATTTGTGAAGCCTCAGTAGAGACAACAGGCAATGTCATTTTCTCTCATTCCAGTCTAATGTTGAGTGCAGGCCACGATGGCTTATTCACAACACTGCTTGTTGTCAGAAGACACTTTTCACCGACAGCCAAAGGCAAACTGGCAAAAATGTTCCCATCAAAGAAGCACAGGGAATGGGTCATTCTCAGCCCAGACATTTCCCCTTTCTGTACTCATGTCATCTCTACTTACAAATGCTACAGCCTGATGGCTTCAGAGCAGTGATGCTGCTAAATTTCCTTTCCCAGTATCACCCTTTTTACCTCATGTTGTTCCACAGAGCAGCAACGTTTTACGGTATGCGCCTGGCATAAGCAACCTTATGCTTTCCGATGCCCATCTTGGGGATCTGACTAACCCCACCATGTGGCAGCTGCCTTATGGCTTTGCAGTACTCTGCTGCATGTGCAGAGCATCTGGACATTTCCACCAATCAAGGCATTTCCTGAATGAGCCTGAGCATGTCTCAGAAGGACAACGGAGCTCAGCAGAGACTGCCAGATGCCCAGATGGGCTGGCCTCGGTCTCCTCTGCTGCATGTAGTCTGTGATGAGCCTCATACCCCCTTGGCAGCAGCCATAGCTGGGTATCATGAGCCCCACTTACCTCTTGCTCAGGTTTTCCTTTCTCTGGTGATAGGATTTTCATCGATTAAAGACAGCTGAGCTGGTCCTACTAGGGTCCTGTTTGTGCCTGCTACCTGCCATGGGTACAGCAAGACCAGCTGGTCTCCTGCAACCAGACAGAAAGGGGCAGGGGGTTTATTTTGTCATTGTGCTCAGTGCATTAGGATGAACCCACCTAAAATCTCACTTCCCACTGCTGCGCTCCTTAAACACCCCACACGAGTGTTGGAGGATGACTCTTCCCCTCCAGAGCCCGGCCAGTTCCAGCTCACTGAAGGTGCTGGTACAACATTGCAGCTGATCCCAATCCAGCTGGCACCCAAGTGGCCTCTGAGCCCGTGGGGGCTGGATGGTGGGCAGCCCTCTCCCCTGCCTGCGGTCCCATGAATGTCTCGGTGCGGAGCTCCTCCTCTCCAGTGGATGTCTATCTGTCTGTCTTGTCACCGCCTGAGTCGCTGCTTTTTTATTTCCTGAAAGAAGAGCTACACTGGGGTACGAAATGGTCCTGCTTCTCTCACCTCATGTGTCACAGTCCTCAGAGGAGGCCGGTCACCTCCGTCCTGCCTGTGGTGAGGCTGTACAACCACCTGGCGTCCAAACGGCGAACTGATGGTCTGGTTTCGCTCCCCATACCCTGGGCAGTGTCTTTCCCTTTCTCCCTGAATACAGCTCTTGTGCCTGCCTGTCAGGGAAGGTACCTCAGCAGAGCTTTTGCTGCAATTTTACTTCTTTCCCTGGGTAGATCAGCTGCCCTCTAATTGTGGGAAATGTCTTTCAAAGATCAGATATTTTTACTGCAGAAATACCACATAGAAAGACAAGTCCCCTAAGCAATGGTGTCTCTAAACGGGGCCTTTCTGATTTCAGAGTCGCAAGGCAGAGTTTTGGCCCTGCACATACATGTGGGGTCCCTCCAGCCACTCAGCCTGGGGTTACGGTGGTCGTCAGCTCTTCCTCATGCACTCCTGTGCTCCGAGTTTCCTTCTGGTGACTGTATCTCACTGACTTCTGGTCCTTACCTTTCGCTTATATTTTTTAATCTCTGATCACCCTTTGCAGCACATTTGGTGTAATCTGTTTGCACTTCCATTGTTTCCATGCTTCTGAAACACTTCTTAATCTGGAAATGCAGCATTTTCTCTGGTCAGAGAACCAAAACCTGCCTTTGCCCTTTATGCAGAGGACCATTCAGAGGAGCTCCAGCAGGACCTCTGCTAGCATGGAAGCCAGGAACCCCCACGCCTGCCAGTCCAGCCTGTGGAACTCCCAAAATGTTTCTTCCCCCCCAGGTGTGTTTCAGGATCTGTGCTAGTGTTACCCACACAGCGCATGTCCTAATGTCTGGGCTACGTCCCCGATCTATCGAGGCCGTTCCAGCTTTAGCTGCAGTGATGTTTCTTCCTCGTTTGCAAACGTATTTACTGCTCTCATTCCCCATCATTACAGTGACGGCAATCCTGCTTGGTTCCCGCCACACAAATCCATGCTCCCCCAGTCAGAATGACAGCACTTTTTAACTCCGGCTCAAATCCAAATCAAAGCCTCGTTGCTGCCTCTTTCAGAAACCCGGAGCCACGACAGCTACAAAGATTAAGTTAATTAATTAATACGGATATATATATATTTATAAATAAATACACTGCGGCTCGCAACCGCGCTTGGCGGAGCGGCAGGGGTAATAAAATCCCGGAAGGCAGAGCCCGCCGCCGGCAGCTGTGGCAGGTGGCAGCGGCTCCCCCCGGGGCGGGTGACCCCCGCGGGTGGGTGAGGTGACCCCCGCGGCAGAGGGACCCCCGCCGGTGGGTGAGGTGACCCCCGCGGCAGAGGGACCCCCGCGGCCGATGGCGGCGGCGGCCCGGCGCTGCCACCTGGCGGCCTGTGTCCCGCCGGCGGCGGCGCGGAGCCACCGCCCCCCGGTGGCGGCCTGGCGGCGGCGGCGCGGCCCGGCCCGGCCCGGCCCGGCCCGGCCTGGCGCGGGGGGGCGCGGTGGAGCGCGAAGCGGGGTGAACCGGCGCTGCCTGAAGCGGGGAGAGTCCTGCATGGGCGGCACATTGCAAACGGCTAATAAAATAACCAACTTCGGGACCTGGAAGGATATATTTTTTTTGTTGGTTTCTCTCTGTTTTATGTGTTTGTTTGCGTTTTCCTGTGCCGCAATCCCCCTAGAAACCTGCGTGGGAAGCAGCGTGACAACCATCAAAGGCCCCAAGAGGCCACAGTCGCT
Source organism: Chroicocephalus ridibundus (assembly GCF_963924245.1). NCBI lineage: Eukaryota > Metazoa > Chordata > Aves > Charadriiformes > Laridae > Chroicocephalus > Chroicocephalus ridibundus. The sequence continues at coordinate 36,654,454 of NC_086285.1, forward strand.
TTCCCACTGTCCCCACAATGGACACCCGTAAGCCAACAGCCGGATTCCTTTAACGCAGGCGAGGTGAGCCCAGCGCGGACCTGGGACACGGTGGTTCGGACATGGTTTTGCAAGAGAAGCACCACCTCCTGGGAGCTTGAGAGATGTCTGGGGACCTGCCAGGCTGCCACATCCTTCTTGGGCACGGGCCTGTTAAAGTGATGCTTCCAGTCCGCTCAAACCAGGCAAATCCTGACTTTACACCAAGCGGTGCAACGACTTTATGGAAACCTGGCTCCAGTTCAACCTTTTCGTTAATTCCATTCAGGTAAAATGCCTGCCAAAAAAAAAAAAAAAAAAGCAGGTATTATCTGTAGCCTAAGTTCTGCTGGGAAACAGCTTACCTCAAATGCTGACAAGCAATGACAACCCCTATTATATACGTGTTACAACACCGGTAGTAAAACTGACCAGTAAATCAGCATTGGCAACACAGCATCACTGAGGTACAGAGTAACTGATTAGGAGTTACCCTGAAAAAAAAATAAAAATTAAGCCTGGCTTATGCCTCAGGCCAATTTGTGTTCCAAACCTTTTATTATTTTTGCAAATATAAACACAATAATTACATCAGCATGGGAAGGAAGCTCCGTTTGTTTCCCTTCCCCACCAGCATGCTTCTTGCTTGGGCTGGAATTAGTAAAATACATCATAAACCCTGCCTTCCCCTTTCCCCCTTTGCCCCAAAGCCTTTGGCCTTTTGAGGTAGCATTGATCAAGTGTGAAGGGTCTCAAAATGCTTTGTGAAGGTGGGCAGGTGAATTATTGCCTCCCTTGCCCGCAGACAAAGCTACAGGTCTGGCGGGGAGCCTCTTCAGAGGTCAGGAGAAGGCAAGAGGTAGAGGACAGGAGAGACTTCGGGACAGTGAAAGCTCTTTGGGGCTCAGGTCTCACTGATGAGCAGGAGGAGGAAGCAAGATGTCAAGAGAGGGGAGGACCGAGGTGGGAGTGTAGGGTGCAATCGAGTGTTTATGGGCCCCCCCATGCCACCAGAGCCAGCTGCCTCACATTCCCACGTGGCATTCATCTTACCCCTCGGGGAAGTGGTGCCTCCGTTTTGCAGACAGGGAAACAGAGGACAGCGTGTGAATGACCAGGGTCACGAAGGCAGCCCATGGCTGGGGCTGGAAAGTGAATTTTGGCCACTGGAGCAAAGGAGATAAGGAAAAGGGGAGGGAAACTCAAGAAGCTGTGGTTTTTAATGGTGGAAAAGCACTGAGACCCTCGGGGTGTTCTTCAAACAGCATGGGAGTCTGCCTCTTGCCAGAAAAAGTAATTTTAAAATACTGGCATTCTTATTTCACTGCAAAGAGATTTGTGGACAGGACTTGGTCTCTAAACCACAGGGAAAAACACGCAGGAAAACCAAAACCAATCCCTAGTTTGCCTGGCAAGAAAAGTATTGACCCAAATCTCAACCACATGGCACATGGGATGTCGTGCATGCAATGGCATCTTCATGATTTCATAAGTGTTTGGGCCCATGGAGCATGACTGCAGATGACCTTACCCTCCGCACGTGTGGGTGACTCCACTGGGGCAAGCTGAGTGCAAGAAACAGCCGTGCGGTAATAGGGAGCAGCACAGCCCTATAAGGGACACAGTATGAGGGGCTTCTGCACGTGCAGCTGAAGGCAGAAAAGTCCTTTCCCAGCCCGCTGTAGCAGGCACAGCTGGCGCTTCTGTGGACATCTCACATTGCCCCAGTATTTCATCTGAAGCCATTGCTGCTTGGAGATGCATGGATGCAACACCGGCAGCATCCTGCTTCAGGGAGCAAGCCTCTGCCAGCCTCGGAAGAATGGATTGGTTTAGAGTATGAAGTTGAGTAAATCAATGAGAAATGTGTATTCCTCAGGGTCTGATGGCAAGGCGGGGAGTCCTGCTGCGAACGGCATTGCAGCACAAGATGAGCAGCTGTCGTGGAGTCGTGGAGTCCATTTCCCATTTCCTCAGCAGCCCAGGTTTTTCCAGTTTGGGTGCTGTTAATGCGTCTCTCAGCAGAGCTGCTTGCTCCACCTCAAGAGAGTTTGTCAGCAAGACATTTGCAGCTACAGCAGATCTAGAGAGCTGTCACTTGTCAGGACAAGAGGCCAAGTGCTGGCCACTACAGAGGAAAGCAAGGAACCAGGACAGCCACCAGATGAGATGACACATCACTGGGGACGCTGTGAAAGGCAAGGAAGGGTCTCTTTCTTATGAACTACAGTTCATTTTTCAAAGGTTTGGGCTACTCCAGCCACTGCAACTGGGAGGAACCTTGCCCTTGATCAGACTCGTGACATGCAATTCTCCAGTCGGTTTGGTGGTGCCTCACAAATCCTAATTCGGTTTCCCCCCGCCTCCAGCTTACTGATTTGGAAAAGCTTTAGCAAGCTTACTTCATTATTTTTTTTTGCTGGAAAATAAAAAGCATCTGCCCACTCATCACAGATTGGATCTTCTTGTAAGTCAGAGACCCTGCAAGCTGCTCATACAAACATTTGCAGTGACACCAAGATGAAAGGAGCCGCATCTGGCCCACCCCACGGCCTGTTGTTTAAACAGCAGCACACGATTCATACACTGCAGTTACAAAATAGTAATGTGCTTTTAATTTGCATGGAGTGAACCCAGGAAACTATAATTAGAAAGAGAGTTTCTGGAAATGCAACAAGGAAATATTAATACAGTGCAAAATGCGATCCAAAGCCTCCAGCCACGCAGAGATGTGTCTAAAACATTGCGTTCGCCAGTTTTTCTCTCTTAATCCAATAGGACTGCATCTCTGGAGCAATCTTTTGTGAACATTTAGCCTCCTTGACCATAAATCTTAGCCATTTGACACCCAAGTTATTAAATTATATTTGTGTTGTTATATCATAACACGATGCTTAGCCATTTATCATGCCCCCAAGGATAGCACAGAACCGGCAAATAGTAAAACAAAGCTCCTCCTTCCAGACCCTCTTTAAAGCTGAGAGAATCGCTGTAACCTGCTGGCAGCACTGGCCTGCGTTTGGATTTGTGTTTGATTTCACTTAGAAGTAGACCATGTTACGTGTGCATATTGTCTAGGTCATTAAAATACGGCTACTTTTACAAGGAAAGACAAATCGCCAGCACTAGCACATAGTCATTCCTTATTACAATTCTTAATTGGGATTTCAGAGGGATCATAAATGTTGTGTCATGAGTAATAAAATGTAGGGGACTGAACAGAAGTGAGAAAAATAATCATGGCACTGAATTATTTAAGGTATAAATTCCACTGTGTGGTCCGGGGAGGGTCTTCAGAAGCAATCTCTCTCCCAGCGTGGATGGAGGGATGTCTCATTCAAACACCATATGGATGCTGTCTAACAGCTCCTATCAGTCGATTGTATGCTAAGGACCAGCTGTGGTTGCCTAGCAGTTTCTGCCTGCTGACTGACCTTCCCCGGGGTGTAGCACACATGACAGTCGGAAATCAGAAAATTCACCCCAAGTAGGGCAGCGCTGTCTACGGTGAATTACAAAGTCAGTGATTTGCCTTTTGACAGCGGAGATGAATAAAAGCATCATGTCTCGCCTCCAATCATTTTATGATTTCTTGTGCTTGGTGCCAGTTGCTCTCACACCTTGTGCTTCATTTGTGGCTAAGGATGTTTTGGATCTCCAGGGGCTAAAAGTCTTCATGGTTAGCGCTGACACTACCAGATTTACTTTTAGCTCTGGTGCCAGTATGTGTGGGGCCACAGGTGTTTTACAATTGCCACAGGCACCTCCAGAGAAACCTTCACAAAAAGCTCCTGCCAGGTGTCTTTCTGCCTCCGTGAAAGAAGGAATATGGACAATTCCTGAGACCCAGCAGGGGACTACCACACCCAACAGTTCTTACATCACTTTCTCATTGCTCCAGTGTTTTGCATGCAAATATCTTGCAAAGTAATTTCTCTAACAACTTCAAAAGCCATACTAATATTTTAACAGTCTTCCCCATTACTATAATGTCTTTCTAGTCATCAATTCTTGGGGCTTATTATGTGAAAATTAGAAATACATTATTACCAGAAAAGCCATTCTCTCAACTGCTCAGACATTTACAACCTGACATAATCTCTTAAAATCTGAATTGTTTGCAATGAAACAGACCTTTTTTTCTTCATGAAGATGTCAGAGAATTTCAGTTTCAGCTAATTCTTGCAACTCTAATGAGTTTCCTTCTCTAAGGAACTGGCAATGGTCTTTATGCTATAATAGTTCCAGGAACAATTGGAAACTACTTAGATAATAACATAAGGTTTTTTTAGATCAATATCACTTTTGTAATGCGAAACTTTTGCCAGATCTGAGTATTTAAGCCGTTCTCTTTTCTTTTTTTTTCTTCTTTTTCTTTTTCTTTTTTATGAGGGTTTCCCTGAAAAGTTCTTGCGCACTGAGAAACCTTGATACAATGCACACCAAGAGGTGACAAGCAAGAAGTTAATGGAGAGAGTCCATCATATGATACCTGGAAAGTTCTAGTGTTGCGGCATTGTAGGGATGATTTCCAAATAGAGGACCACTTATTTCATGCATTTTGAATGCTTTACTTTGTGTGCTGTAAGGACTACACGCTCAGTGAGTCTGATTGGAGGTAAATATGTCTTATGAGCCCATCAGAGACATCCCCTTCTGTTCATATTAATCAGTTCAAGAGTGATTTTAATTTGTGTAGATTGAAGCTTGCATTGCTTTTTTTGCTGGCAAGTTAGGTTGACTAAACTGTATTACACCCAAAAAGATAAACCTTAACTCAGGTGGCATGCACATGTCCGATCCAAAAGTTGCACCAGTCACTGGAAAGAATTCCTAAACTTCAAGGGGCTTCATATGTGGTCCAAGGAAGGAGGGTACACAGCTGCTGTCATGAAGCTTACACTCTCTGTCCTCACGTAACTATTTCTGAATTGATTTCTTGTTCTCCACATCAGCTCTTAGCATTTTTTCTTTGCAGAAATGCCAAGCTTCTGTTCATTTCAAGATTTCCAGGGCTCCGGAGTCAGTTCCCTGGGTGATACTGCAACGTGCCTCCTGGCCTTTCAACTGTATGCCATACATCTCCAGAGCAAAACTGCTCAAGATCTACATGCATTTGAAAATGTTAGGATTTCCTTTGAACTGCTGTGAAACTAGAGGACACCCTGCATGGTTTTCAGACATCTCTGTTCTTATGTGAAGGAAAAGCATGGGTACCTCCCATACCATCCTTCTGAATGGAAGAAAAGTAGTTCTGAGGGAAATGTCTGCAGTCTGCCTCAAAGCTGTTTGAGAGTTATCAGTCCTGCCCTGGGCAGGATCCTACTCTTCTTCTGCATGTTGTCCCTTTTTTTTTTTGGTAATGTCTTTGGGCAAGGTGCCTCCTTTTTACCTGGTTGTAGTAGTCCCTCAAGCGTGAACTTTTGAGCACTATAAAGTAGCTGTGGAGTGGTTTCCAAGGTGTGTATCAGTACTTGCCCCACCACTAACACATGCATTCAGATTAACAAGTTCCCACTGTTCCTGCAGTCTGGGCTCTGCAATCACCTTGGGACAGCAGACTGCCTGGCAGGGCTGTTGTTTTCGTGCTGCTTCTTTCTGTGCTATTTTTCACCCACTTTGTTGTTGTTCTTATTCCTATTCATGCAATCTGCTCTTAAAGCTGATGTAAGGTTGCTATTTCCTAACATCACTTTTGAACTGTAGAGTCAAAAAAAAATACAATTTCCAGTTCAGTGTGCGCTTGACACTTTAAGCCCCCCCCCCCCAAATTACACTTACACCCAAAAATCACCAGACAAAAGTAGCAAGCATGCTCTGACTGCATGAGATTTTCAGATCAGGGTTCATTCGAGTGCAGTGGGTGTCCAAGAGGGCTCATCTCTACATCTACATGAAGGAGCCTGAGGGCTGTTGGGTTTGTCTCTGTACCAAGAGTCACAAACAGTGGAGGACGGTGGCTCCTGTTCTGCTTCCAGTACAGCATGTTCCTTGTCTGCGAGGCTGAGGGGGTGGAGAGGCCTGTCCAGTTTACTGCACCATCTGCTAGGTTCAGCCAAATCGCTTAATCTTAACCAATTTCAAAGGGAATGAGGTCAAAACTTCAGAGGTGACCTTAACTCTTCATAAAATATTTGCTGTCTCAGATGTTATGAAGAAAAGGTTGTTTCAGAGGAGCGGGGATGACTTGCCAGGATTCCTCCTGACACTGAAGTGCACTTCCTTCTCCCTCCACAAATACCAGAAAGCTCATCACTCCTCTGTCCCTGGCAGCAGCAGCAACCCACCCCTTATGATCACCCCTAGCTTCCTCAGTCCCGCAGCTTCCATGGCACCCCATGTCTCTGGGTTGTGTGACCACCTCCTAACCCATATCTCATCTCATGAGTCCTCAGGACACATACCTGTATACCTAGGCAGCTTCACTTCCGTGGGCTTATTTCACTGCCTTATTTCATCCTACAAGCAGCTGGGACCCCTTTCACCATCCCATCTAGACCCCTCTGGGGTGAGACCTATTTGGGACCTATTTAGGGCTATGCCTCAGCCAGTCCTCCCCTCAGGCCTTCTCCAGACGTATATTGCAAGTGCCATAAACTGTCCCCCAAACACTGCCTAGCACAAAGTTTTCTCAAGACAGGCCCCCTCCTTTTCTGCAGGTCAGATGTACTTTTACAAAAGATTGCTCAGTAATTTACAGGTACAGAAATATTACTTTTTTACACACAATACACAAATACAGAAAATCCTTGACTGTAATATTTGCCCGGAGCTCTTCAGGTTTGTCATGCAGTAAAAATGAGAATCCAAAGCACTTCAGAGGACCTTTGTTTTTCTTGTGTCTGATCATGAGCAGAAAGCACAGCAACATTTAGAGCATGGGGACAACAGCTTTTGAGAACAAAGTATGTTGCTAGAAACTTCTTTCTCTCGAGTATCCTCACCTGGGTCTTGCCTTTCAGCTGTGGCTTCTCCCAGGTGTGGATTTCCCCCAGCTGGAGCTGGGAAAGAGCAATGTTTCCATCTGCTGCATGGCTCATGATGAGTGGGACTCAGCCAACTGGGGTTTCATGTAGGTGCTGAGACAGAAGAAGACAGCAGCCCAGTGAGGGCTTTGAAGGCAAAGGAGCATTTGGTTGTACAGACCTCTGACCTCCCCTCAGAAAGGGAAGATGAGAAATACTTTTATGTTTGTATTCTTTTGGAGGGACGAGAGTGCCTGAGAAGCAGGTAGATCAGAGACAATAGGCATAAGTACAGTTGTGCTCCACTTGTGTGGGAACAAGAGAACAACACGTGCTATTTTAGCACCAGACCTTGGCTTGAAACAGAGCTGAGGAGGACAAAGGATATCAGCAGAAAACCTGGGGATGCAAAAGGCTGTTTTTCATTAGCCTCTTCGCTATCCTACTTAACACACGTGGGTTCAAACCTGGATGTTGATCTGGAGGATTCTCTGCCCTTAGAACATATTTTTAACTGTCTGCTCCTTCTTTGCCAGGAATGATAGAGGGACATCAGATGCTTGAAAGTTTGTCATTTTTTTTCCCATGGTCTAATAAAAGGCACTGACTTTTCCTATGAGCCTTGCTTCACTATGAATCTGAAGAACTGTTGCTTTTTAATTACTCTATTCTTAATGTCCTTAAAGAACTGTTTCATGGTGGTAAGAGGGCTTTAAAAACTCCATCAAAGAAATTATATTCTTTGATGAAGCCCTAGATATGCAAGCAGGGTTCCCTGCAGGAGTTGTTAGTCCTTGGTGGCCTTTCTTGAGCTTGCTTAGGGTTTTTAACAGGGAATATGAATGCCATGAGGGCTGTATGAAATGAGAATTGACGGTGACTTGACATTTCTATTTAGATGAGTGTGTGGGTTCAGATACTTGGAGACAGATCAGTTGCCACCAGAGAGGGGATGTTAGATCTGGAAAGAGTGTTGTCTTACAAAAGGGAACAAAGCTTGTTGCAAGTAAAGAGACATAGTGGAGTCTAACAAAAAGGTCGAAGTTTGCAATGTTCTGTGCTTTGGCTGCTTTTTGGCCAAAGGCTGCTGCTGAAAAAGACTTTTCCAGTTTACATGATTTTTAGTTTCTGCTGGGACATCTCAGCTCCCACAGGAGTGGAGTACAAAAGTGATTTGATTTGCATCAAGTCCTACAAGCCCAAGTCAAACGAGAGTCCAGGGCGCTGCTGCCACCAAGATCCTCTGATGTTCAGTGCAACAACAGAAAAGACATAGTACCATTCCCACAGGGGGATTGAGCTCTTTGCCTGTGGCACACCCCATCTCTCCCAGACAAGCTCTCATGAATGCCATACAACATCAACACGAACACAAAGCCCATTGACTCCATCCCCTCTGGCACAGAGCCCTGTGCCAGGGCCCCCCGCAGTTGCTCTGATTGTGCAGAGGAATGAGATCACTATGTTGAATTTTGAGGAACGGCTAGCAGATGGGAACAATCAGATAAAGCCGGTAACCATCACAGAGGAGGAAAAAAATCCAATTAAATTCTCCTGGGAGACATGGGAGCTAAGAAAGACCTTTCTTTCTGGTGCTGTGCAGCCGCTGCATCAAATCTTCACCTGAAGGAATGAAGCAACTGCGCAGCCCACCTGTGTGAATGCACTGTCGCAGCTGTCCTGTGAAGGGAGAGTGGAGCTTTGTCGTAGTGTTTTGGAGGACAGGAGCAAGGCCAGCACTGGGAAAGGGCTCTCAGCCCTGCCTCCCTTCCTGGGAAAGCACAGTGTTGGAGCACAGCAGTGCCAGGAGGAAAGGGAGGCAGAGGGGATGCTGAGGTCTTCTTCATGGACTCTGGGAAGTTCATATCTATTGATTTTCTGAGGTTGCAAATAAATTAAGATGTTGGTGCCAACTCTGTAAGCTCTTTGAGACAGGAACCATCATTTTGTCTGGTGTTTATACAGCCCCCTATTACTGCAATGGCCTGGCCAATAACTGTGTCTCTTTACACAACTCCACTATTAAATTATTATTTATTTGGTTTTTATTAGTAAGGTAACAGTAACCACTAATAGCAACAATTTCACTCCCCCTCAAGATGAAAGACGACAGTGGGACTGGAGGTTCCTACTTGCTGCTATGGAGTAATGTTCATTTCTAGCCATTTATTTTTTCTTCTTGAATGCAACTTTGTTCAAAACAGGATGACTTTGATTACTCCTCGAGGGCCTTTATTCTGCCTGTGCCTCATGCCTTCAGAAGTCTCCTATACTACTATAGCGATGTTACTATTTAAGTGACTTAGTGCTTTTCCAGGCTGCAGCTCTGGCCCTGGCTTTCTCGTGGAGTGGCCTGTCCCCATGGGGGGCTGCACAGAGGGGCACAGCCACAGCCACACACAGCAAACGCAGCCAGTGCAAGGGAAAATCGTGCTCTTCTTCACAGTGAGAGCAGTTCACCACTCAGGAAGACTTTAAAAACATGCCCCATCTCAGGACAAACCTAGACAGGAACGTCTGAGGACATCTGAGGCATGAGCATCTCCTCCAAACCGAAGTGCTTACATAGCAATGAGATGTAAATTCCAAATTCCAAAGCGATTCATGTCGCCATTAGCTATGTACAAAGCCTTTAAAAGAAGCAGTGCAAAGATTGGAGGTTGGTTCACAAGGTGATGCAGAAATTCGTCCTCAGTAAATGGCAACGTGCCCTACAGGAGAGGTTGGTACCATCATCACCACCATCACTTTTTAGCTGTGACAAAACGAGACAAATGACTCAGTGATCTAGCCCAACAGAGTCATGACGTCCATAAGGGGATATAGCAGCAAGCAACACATAGGGACCCAAAGACGCAACTTGCAAAAAAAAAAAAATGGAAGCAAAAAAGAGCTGGAATTTGAAATGGTTCCTGCCCAAATAACATATTGCATCTGTGACACTTTGTTCTGATACTAATTTCCTGGCAACACTCACCACACACAATTCCTGTTCCCTGGCAATAACTAACAACACACTACCTGTGCCTTTGCAGATGGTGCGGTGCTGTATATATCTTCCTAGAAGCAAGTAATTTGTTTTCTGGATGGAATGTATTTGCCAGAGATTTTCAACTGTCAAAACAACCCCCTCCCTAGCTCATGATCTCACCACTGTGTACCCATTAGGCTCCTGTCCAGCCCTGAAAGACCATGGTGACATTCATTGCTGAGTGCTGGCCTCTGCTCTCGTGATGAAGCGCTAAGTTGAAGTTGGCTTAAGAGAGAAGCAGTCAGCTTGGAGGAGACCTGGGAGAGGTTAGCATCAGAAATGTTTATATCAGCTCTTTCTGTGAACTAATGCAAAAATGAGGCTGGCTGGGTCAGGATTTGGCAGCTGGGATGAAGAGGAGGGTAAAGAACATGGGGCTATTTTTTTGTCCTTTTACACACATCTATAAAATAAGTGAAATGGTTACTCTGTATGGGATCTGCCTCTTGGGAGAATGACAGGACAAAGAAAGCAAGAAATCTGTAGTTCTTAATCTGTTACGTTTGTGTTAAAATATATACTCTCTGGCTTCAGCTCATGAGGTGGGAGCAAAGCCTCTCAGGGTAACATTACAGTATGTGGAGGAGATGTGGGACAGCACTGTCACTGGGCCACGTGTCTGGCCTTTGGCAAGCAAGTCGCATCCTCAGGGCTGCGTGTGCTATCGGGGTGGAGAGGACTGGAAGCATGAGCCATTTTTGAAAGGGTTTCATACAAAACCCCACTGAAACAGACTGTGCCATTCCATTGGCTTCATCCCCATTGGTTTTTTTGATAAAAGGGTCGATCTGGAAAAAACACATCTCTCTTAAACCTGGACCAATTTTCCATTTGCATTGGTGTCCCAGTTGAAAAGTGTTTTTGGGAAGGGGAAGGAAAAGAAAATGTTTTGAAATGGTCTAAGTGTCCAATGCCTGTGATTTCTGAACAATAAATTCATCTTCTGTTTCAAAAGAATATTTCTCATTTGGAAAATGTATAGTATTGAAAAAGAGGTTTATCTTCAAAAATATTAACAATAAAATTAATTATTTGGAAGTAACCAAACCTGGGTTTTATTAACCCATCTTAATGAAAGAAGTATCTTTTTCTGTCTATAATCCTGTTGCAGATTTTTTTTTTCTGGTTTTGACTTTTAGTCCTGATTTAGGAAGGGCAGGGAAAAATGTCAAAATCCCTGTGAATATTTTCACAAGGACTGGGGAGAACATTTTCCCACGCAGCTCTATGATCGAACCCTTCAGATGCCAACAGATTACTGATTAGGCTTTCCTGCCCTTGACTTGGGATCATCATGTTGCAGAGCACTCGGGGACAGAGCAAAAGGCACCTCTCATCATGCTGTTAATGATGTTTTTCCACACACAGAGCTAGTACGTTCCCAAGAAATGTCTTAAGTGAAAGACTCCAAAATAAAGAACAAAAGTGGCATTAGTAACCTCTGACTTTCAACCTCTGGGACTTACGTCTTCACATATCATGAAACTGGCTTTAAGATTGCATGAATAAAAAAATGAATTAAAATATTTAACTTGCCCTCTTACGTATTTTCTAAACTACATGATGATTTTCAAGCTTTTCGGTAGGCCCTCCAGCACCAGAAATTTAGCTCTTTGTGCATGAAAGCTGAGCATCTCATGGAGGGTAATTACAAGAACTCAAAGAGTCAGAGCGGGTAGCGCTGCAAAGGCACGCTTGCAGGACGGGCTGGGAAAGAGGAGGCCTCCGTATACATTACTTTTTAGCAGTAGCCATCATTTGGGCATTGAACATCTCTCTCTGAAGTCTGCCCCCAGGCAGCCATCTCAAAGACGGTACCTTAGGGTATCTCCCAGAAGTACCCACACCTGAAGACAGGAGAGGCTACCCCTTGCAAGGCAGTGTTGCCAGCTCTTTCCTGCATCCCATCTCGCTCATTTTTAAAAAGTGTGACAAAGTCTTTGCCCGGAATAGGGCTGATAGTGCAACATGGGTCACGACAGTGAATCTCAAGCCAGGTGGTTGTTCTGGGTTTTATCATGAGAATGGACGAAAGATTTACTCAGCTCTAATCAAAGTGTTGGGAAAAAAAAAGGCAGGGTGGCGGGGGAAAGAGGCAAGCCTGGGACCTCTGCACCTCTGTCTTGTCTCAGCCATTTCATCTTCAGTCATAAGAGACCAGAGCTGTGGGGACCCTTATGGGATCCTTGGTGATTTTAGTGGTGTTCTCTATATAAACATTAGATCAGAGCGTGATTCTCTCCTGCGATAAAGCTGGCTTATAGCAGTAACGAATAAATCTCACAAGTATTTAACCAGCACCCAAATCTTATTTTCTGTTCACAGAACACTCTACTAACTTGTGACCTTTCTCGTGGCCTTCTCAGGGCCAGGCACTCTAAAGGATCAGATCCTCATAGATTCACAGAATCATAGAATCATCGAATGTGTTGGGTTGGAAGGGACCTTTAAATGTCATCGAATCCAACGCCCCTGCAGTAAGCAGGGACATCTTTAACCAAATCTTCCTTCCCTTTCTGTTACAGACCAGGAGAAGAGACGCTAAAAGCTTCCTGTGTCCTAGGGTGAAGGGCAGCTGACACAGAAAGTGTGGAACCACAGGAAAAAGTGAAGCTGCCACTTTTGCAAAGGGAGATACCGTTTGGCAATTTGCTGAGTCTTGCTATAAGAGTTTTTGAGTCAGGGTCCTTTTTCTCTTCAGCATTTATGGAAAGAAAAAGAAAAGAACAAAAATGTAACAGTTGCTATTTGGGAAAAAAAGCTACAATTTACTGTAATGCAGCATGGTCACTCAGCTTCATTTTTAATTAATTTCCAGATCCAGGAAATCCATTCATCACAATTCTGGAATGCTGGAAAAATCACTGAGGAACTACAAAGGGCAGGTAAAGCAAAAGCATTTAAAATAGTTGCAGATGAGCTGATAAGAGGCTCAAAGAAACAGTTAAATTTGTGTGCAGATAACTCAACCACAGTATCTGGAATGTATAAACATAGCACTTTTTTTTTTTTTCTCTTCTGGCCTTAAAATTTGATCCAAGTCTGGGAGTTAAAAAGTCCCATTTTGTGTAATCAGGTTCTGGTTGAACATGATTGCTGAATTATTTTAAATTGAAGACACATGTCTGGATGTTGAGTTCTGTATATTATTCCAGGATGGTGTCCATTAGGTCTTATCCACAGGGGCTATCTTCATTCCTTATGCATCAGGATTAGCAAATGGTGAATCATGAATATGGAGACAGTGAAAAGAATGTGGTATTAGTTAAAGGGTGATTTTGGAAATTATCTTGCATGCATTATTCAAAACTTTTCAGTCTCTCTTGCACAGAGTCCCTACGGCTGTTTAAAAGTGTTATTTTAAAACATGCTCGTACAAGGCATTTGCATTCTTTCATTTTGAGTCTTGAATTTAGCAATGAACCAACATTTGCCTTAACCCCTTGTCACTCCTAAAGCATTCTCAAGAGTATGAGTTGCTCATCTAATGGTTGCGTTGCCATATGCTGTCCTTCTATAATAGATCTGCCCCTGACCCCGGTGTTTTTATATTGCATCTTTTACTGGCAGATGGACCATTACATAAATTGAAACATACTTTAATGGATATTCCCAGTGGGAAGAGAGTATTGTCTCATTAGCTCCATGGGGAAAACAGTGTAAACCCAAAGCTGAGTAGCTCACCTATCCATATGGTAGGTGAAGCGCAGTGTCCTTATAGCATATGCTATAGGCAGTGATGCCTCCTGGGTTACTGGAAGATTCAAGTTCTGAGGTTGTATTTTTCCTTTCTTGGCTGTCCAAACACTTGAGTAGCTCCCTGTCAGCTTCTGAAGGACTGGACTGGGTGCTCTTTCGGTCCCTTGCAGCCATGTATGACAGATCAATCACTGCAGGATGCTCTGCCCACATCTTTTTCCGCCTGCATTTCCCTACGCAGAACTCCTGCAGGGAAGATCTCTCAAAGTCTTCTGCCCACCAGAATTTTTTAATTAAAAAGACACGCTTTTTTGCTCTTTTTTTTTTTGTTAAATCAAAACAAAATTGTCAAAAAGAAGATTGTCCGTCATTCACATATTTCAGTGTTCCCATGTTCGTAACAACTGTAATGGGAATCTTAATCAAAACTGTTTGAAAAATCACATCACCCAACTTCTTCACAAGGGAAAACACTTTTGTCAGTATGTGGAAGACTTGATGACAGAGTCAACAGTGATTCTGATATAACATTTCACGAAAACTGAAAGATGTCCCAAAAGCCTGCAGAAGTTGAAATGGCCACAAAACTAAATACTTATACCCTTTGCAAAATGTGTTCCTCAGTTTTGAGTCCAAGAAAGAAGAGAGTTTGTTGTGCAGATGGGCTTTCTGATTCCATCGCGATGGTATCTCCATACACCGCCTCCCTCCCTCCTTCCCTCCCTGCTTAGGCAGGACGAATCTGCTGGGCTTTAAATCTTTCTCAGCCAGGAGGAATTCCGAGGGGAGGAAAACAGCTGGGAAACACATCCATGCCTCCTGCAAAGGTATGTGCCTTAAATATTACTGCGAGGCGCAGCATCATTTTCCAAAAATCTCTCACTCTCTTAAATAACACACAACCTATTGTTCTGAGCTGAGCAAAGGTGGAGCTGGCAGCTGACGTGTCTGAGGTCATTCGATAAATGGGTGTAATGAAGTAGTCATGGCTAATATGTGTTATAAGCTTAATACGAACCTGAAAATCCCACAGAGGAGACATAATATCTTTAAAAAATGATACTGCAGTAATGATTCTAAATCCTTCAGCTTACAATAGTGTTTAACCGGTTTCAGCTATTATCATGATATTATTTTAGGGATTTTCATTACAGTAGATAGTTACATTAAAATTACATTAAAGTAGATAGTTGCCAGACTTTGTTGATGCCTTACTAAGAAACACACAGCAGACACTTGTGAAAGCACTTCCCTCTGCCACATACAAATGGGTAATTTACAATATGGCTGGAGATGACAGCTTTAATTAGATTTCTTTCTAGGAGCTCATTCTGGCAGCTGACCTTGGGCTGGAAAGAGTGTGGCAATCAGTTGTGTACTGCTTACAACCAAGATCCAGAAACAGTGTTTTTTCTGGTGTAGATATAGAAGCAGGTAAATACCATCTTATCATCTCTGCAAGTTAGGAAAATGGGGCCCGGAGGTGTAATGTGTTTTGGACAGGTAGAATTAAGGGTAAAAGCAGAGTCACAGGCCATGACCCAGTCTGTACGGCTCAGCTGTCTCTTTGGCTCTTATCTTCCCCTACGGCATCGCTTTACCACGCTGCTGAGCACCTCCTCCAAGCTATTAGGTGTGATTTTAGGCAAGACCTGTGAAAGGGGCACTCTGCAGCTTTCCCCAGACCTTGGTAAGGCAGGACTTTGATGCATAAATTCCCTCTGTTGTCCTACCCAGATGAATGTCTGTGTTACTGAGGCTCTCCTAAGGCTGGCTTTGCCTGTTCCTAAGCTGGGTGGACCCCCAAGCTCTCCTCCTTGCCTGCCTGCTCTCTTGCCAGGACACCTCCCAAAAACCCATGTTGAATCCTGCACCAGCCTTAATTTTTGCAGTCATAGAGCCATGCTACACTGAAAGATCCCAAACAAACCAAGAAACAATTATCTGGAAACAATACTAAATATTGCTTAAACAAGAAAGAGCTTATTCGAATAGGTTAAAAGGAAGGGAAAAAACTACAATTTATTATGTTAGACTCCTGCATTAACATCATTTCACATTAATTGTTATAGATGAGTACTTGCACAGGGTCCAAATGTGCCGATTGGCAAATCAGTTGTACGATCAGACAAATCAAATTGTACGATCAGGCAAATCAGTTTTGGAGCCCAGATCTGACAAGTTCACAGTCTAAAATTTAAACATGAGCCAAACAAGTGAGAAGGAACATGAATAAACAGGGCGCATATCCCAATTTCATCGACAGGACCATACAGAAATTCTCTTGAGGTAGGCTTGGAGCAAAGGGATCTGTCTCACAATGGGATGAGGCTGTTGGAAGGGCAAATGGTGGCGCTTCCATGGTCCATCCAGGGTGTCACGCTTCCTGCCCAAACACAATTCAACCTCTGTGCTTCTTGTATATGGGTGGACAAGAGAAAGAGTACCATATATATTTATATTTTCTTATATAGATATTTATAAGAATGTGTGTGCACGCATGTGTATGTGTATGCACATACGTGTATGTATATATACACGTATACAAATATACAGTACAACTATATGGTTTAACTGAGCTAGATTCTGCAGCTGCCGCCACAGATCCATCTGCACTGACATGTTTAGAGTGAAATATTATTCTGCGCCATAAAAACATTGAATATTACCTCTTTGAAGCAAATTTACTCTTTGCCGTGCTGTATGGCATGCAACATTGTAGAATGGAACTATGTCTCTTTCATTAAAAAAACCTCAAAACCCATGAACCCTAGTAATTGGATGGGAACTGTTTATTCACCTGATTTTTAGCACTGTTCTTGCAAAGAAAGCCAAAAATCCACTCAACACCAAGCACATGCCTTTGCCGTCTTAATGTTTTCTATCTTATAGGTATGCTCCCTATACATATTCTATGAATGTTTTCTTTTTTGCTCTTACAAGCTTGAATCTCAGCTAACTCCTGCCTTGCTAACAAGCGACATCATTTCATGCTACTACCAACACATACATCTTTTCATCTGGGAGCGAGGTCCAAATCTCATAAAAAAGGAGCAGGAGCTGGATGACGCTGGCTGCATTCAAACTGCCTGCAATTGCTGCCTAAGATGCAGCTCCTTCTCTTTGTTGATTTTTTGGGGTATGGCATCTCTGGCCAGGGAGCTCACCTTAGGTGCCACAGCAAGCATCTGGGCTTGAGCAGCTGGAGCTGACTGTCTCAGTGCAGTTCTTTCCTTGAAAAATTCCTTAGCCAAGATTGCCCTGTCTCACTTCTGGCTTCCCAACCGTCCCGTGGGCACAAAGAACACCAGAAAAAAAGCAGGATTTCAGGGAACCTCTCCCAGCTCAAATTCAGGCACGCACACTTCTTGCATTCGTCTGTGATGTTTCTTATTCCTGAGTAAGCCAGTCTATCCCTGATGCTGCTCATCAGATGGGCAGGCAGAAGAGGACTTTTCAGGACAGATAGGCTGTTGTTCTCATTATAACACCCCCTTCAGAGAGGTGGGAACAGTTTTGGCCCCTCGGGACACCTAAACCCACTGAGGGCTTGCAGGCAATGCCTGGTTGGTGATGCTGGTCATGAAACACCACTGCCCATATTATTAAATTGTTAGTGCAACCCCCATCCAAATATCACTTTCACATACAATGCCTGGGCACAGGTGTGGGACCATTCCGAAAAGGCAGCTTAAATGCAGTCATGATTTTTTGAAGGCAAAAGATGTCCACTTTTTATCCCAGCTCTCAGTGTCAGGGAACGCTGCTAAGCACATCAAATCTGTTGGGATGCACTAAGCTCTGCAGTGCGTCAGCCTTCATTTCCTCTGGGCCTTAGCATATCCCCTCACCAACAGCCAGAAAATGTGGAAAAACAATTTCAAGAGACATCATCAACTTAGTGATAGCCTTAATAAGTGCAGTACCAGTTGGGTTCGGGAAATTTTACATGTTCCTGTATGGCTTGAGCTGAAAATGTACAGCTGTGCCTTAGATATCAGCTTGCTGTGATAACACACAGCATAGGTGGTAACACACCTATCTGTGTGGAAGGTAGGAATAAGTACTGTTTACAGAAAAAAAGGATTTCTAGGATTCCTTTATATGTGTATATATATATATTTGTGCCGTTCAGGAAGACAATGAAATTGCGAATTATCTCAATAACATATTTAGCTTCTGAAACATTGTCATCTGTGGATGTGTTCTTTTGTTTTATAGTCTAGCATGTTTCTGGTCCTATTTTTTGCTGTTCCTGCGCTTTTGGTGGGAAACAAGGGCAGGTTTCTATACCCTCACAGGTCAGGCAGAACGGCAGGAGGGTAGGAAACACAGGGAGAAGAATTACAGAGGAATTCAATAAGCAAAACAGGATATGTGGTACTGCAGAAAGTTTTAAAAAATCTTGCATTGTTCCATTTTTATCCATTAATTGAGCCATCACAGGCTTCCTAAGTTAAAAAGGTTCATGTCTACCAGCAGCTTATGACCAACTCTGTAAGCATCAGGTAGCAAAGCAGTGTGAAAAGCCACATCCCAAGGTCATTCTGTTCAGCAGAAATCCTTTTCATCATCAGGCTGCATTTCACTGAGCTCCACAGAGTAGGGGCAGCAAGAATAAAACGTGGCAGAGCCGTACAGCAGCTCTTGCCCTGTGAGGGCCCCGGAGGATTAGGGCAGCAGGACAGCGCGGGAGTGGTGTGGAGCTTTTCTCTTTCCAGCAGCAAAGCCCTTAGCTGAAATGCGTTGAAGCCAAATGGCTTTTGTTTCAGGGGGGTTCGAATCCGATTGCAATCTCCTCCTTGTGCTCCTGCAGATGGCTGCAGGTAGCACATCTCCCTGTGGGTCTCCTGCCTTAAGTATCGGAAACGCTTCTAGTTCTATGTTTTGGGAACTCCGTAGGCTACTAACAATAAGAACTTGCTCTGGAGAATGAACACTTGTGTTTTATCTGACAACTAAAATCATTTAATTAGCATTGGGGAATCCTGCAGTAATATAGACAGGATCTGGCTTTGTGCGTGCTGAAGACCCTGTAGGAAATCTGAGAATACATTGTCCATCTTCCCTCATATCCCAGAAATACGAATCCTAATTAGTAAGGTCAGGCCTATAAAGAAACATTTTGACCATGCAGATACAAGAGGAAAACTCTTTACCCCCAGCTGACTTAGCTATGCTGGCAAAAAAGGGGGGAAAAAAAACCCACCAAACAAATATGAGGTAAACAATGAAACCAGCAAACGTCTGCCTTCTTGCCAGTGTAAATTAAGTCATCCCAAGAGGTGGTCTAAATATGCAAGCAGAAAAACTCCTTTTGCCAGTGTAAGCTGTATCGCCACGGAGGGGCTTTGCTTGCTTTTGCTGGCAGAGCTTTTACAGTGTAAACCAGGGTTGCTGATACTGCCTTGTAAGCACAACTGATAAAAAATAACGTACAATTATCATTCCTTTCGTCTGTCTGCAGTGGTCATTTCCACCCCTCGGCTGGACGCTGGCGAGCTGCATACACACGGGTCAGGATTCGGATCACAATGAGATGCAGTGGCGGGGGATAGCATGCTGAAAGAGCAGGAAAATCCCAAACTGAGAATAAAATGATAAACCGGTGGTCACCCTAACCAGTCAGCCCAGGTGTTGTTTAACAGGATTTGTGTAGTTGAGCTCATTCATAAAAATATTGCTGCTGTAAATGTATCAGTGTAGCTAAAGAAATGCTGTTCCATGGCTGATACGGTTACTCCTTCCTGAAAACCCTGCAAATGTTGTCATCTGAGGAGCAAAATTTCTTTGACTGACCTGGATAAACTGATGTAAAAACTCTGTTTGATCAACCATAAGACTGTTACATTCACTTTACCAAGTTACTGGGTTGGGAAGTCTAATCCTCTGTTGCTTTTCCCTTGTGTAGCCATATACTTAGCAATGACATGTAGCCATATACCTAGATATACCTGGCTGAGGATGTCAAAGGCAGTTCTTGTTCCAGCACAAGTTGCCTGCAGAGGTGACTACACATATCTAAAGCAGCAAAAGCCAGGTCTGATTTGTAAAGCAGAATCCTCACATCTCTGCATAACGTAGACTACTTTAAAAAGCTGAAAAAGGAAAAAAATATATTGCTTTTTTGAGAAAACTCCCCTATTTTCCCTACGCAAGATGGGACCTGTCCTATAGCCCTGATCCTCTAACTTTTGGGGAGAATCTTGCTTAGACTATGCAAAAAGAGCCGGCTGAATATAAGAAAGACATAGTGCAGATTTGAGC
This sequence comes from Chroicocephalus ridibundus, assembly GCF_963924245.1. Lineage (NCBI taxonomy): Eukaryota > Metazoa > Chordata > Aves > Charadriiformes > Laridae > Chroicocephalus > Chroicocephalus ridibundus. The sequence continues at coordinate 36,674,434 of NC_086285.1, forward strand.
CCAGGTCTAGACCAACATATACCAGTGATTTCACAAGATGTCATTGCAAGGAGATGTGAAGATTGTGTCATTAACAGAGTCTAGTTAGCTTAATATTTGAAGAGATGGTTCTTCCAGCCCTGGGCTGGACAGGAATCAGGACAGCACTTTCTGCTTACCAGGGGATCGCCAAATGGCAACTCACATGAGCAAGTATTTAGCAGCCTGCCTCCCTCTGGGAAAAATATCAGCTGTAGCTAAGGCAAGTGCTTTCTCTTGAACGTTCAAAAAAGAAGAAACAAACTGAAGAGCATTCCCACTCCCACTGCACTTGGCTAGGTTGGACAGGTGAGTTAAGCCAGGACAGAATCCAGCCCACAGTGACACCGAGGAAGACAAGAACATCATGAGAGCACAGAAACAAAGATGCAGGCTTCTCATATACCAGCTGAGGAAAAGGAGGTGGCGGTATCGTGCACGTTTCTTTGTCGGCGTAACAAGCAAAGAGAGGTGAGCCATGCCTGCATCAGGTGATAGTATTCAGTTGCAACCAATATATTTACCATAGTTCAGTTTCCATGAAGGAAATGATTAATTGTGATGATGCCTAGCAATTATATAGCATGTTGGCTCTTCAGAGCCTTTCACGTACGATAAGCAGGTGTGAGCAATTTGCCATTGTAGTGGGTGTCTGTTGCTAGAGCCATTCTTCTTTACTGTTAGAGCTGAAATGGGTTGCCTGCGTACATTAAACAGCACAGCACTAATCACATCTCCCTTTTTAACTCAGGTTTGGTTGATGACCCGTTAAGAACCATCTGTACATTTGAGATCCAGAGGGTGGAAGCCAGGGATCGTGGATGATGGGTTAGTGGTCTCAGATGCCCTCCATATTTGGTGTAGCCAAGGGGGTCCCCATGGCTGCTCTGTAAGTGCCAGCACCACTGCTCTGCATCTTGTACCCTTGGTCTCTGACTCACTCTACCCAAAGCATCTGTGGAAAACCCCACAGTGCACACGTGCCAGGCTGCTTGGACATCCTGTTTGGAGAAAGCAAGGAGAGCACAACCCATCACAACCTAAAATAGCGGGCACCACAGTTTCAGTTTTTGCTCTGCTCCCTCCTCCCCCCTCCCAGATGCCTGTGTGCCCCTGCAAGGGCTTGCCACAGCACCTTGTACCCAGGAGCATCGTAGTGATGGAGCAGAGAGGTCCTCACGGGGGGCCTCAGGCAGAGAAACCCTCAAAAGCTGCAGAAGGAGCACACCAACAGCCTTATGCCGCTGCCTTGCCAAAGGAGAGCACTTTTGGGACCATCAGCCCACAGCTGAAAAGAATCTCAAGGGGTTGATATTGGCCTACTTTTATTTTATAAAATATACAGAACAACAATAAGTTCATGCAGAAGCTGATGTTTGGGAAAAAAGTGTCAAATGCAGATGCAATTTTTGCCTCACCTCTGCCTGCCTGCACCTCTGCTCACTGGGTTGCAGTATGGAAGAGATGGTTTCTGAGGAACAGCTACAAATTTTATCTTCATGGTAGCAAAATTTGCCCCCAGAGATTGCGAGATCAATCCACAGATGCACAGAAAATACCCACCCTGCCTCTAAAAACACTCATGGCACAAAACAATTAAACCTAGAAGGGAAAGAAAGATCAAGCACATCCCTATTCCTTCTAAATTTAAAATATAGGAAATATTGTCTTAAAAGTGGGGCATATATGCCAGAGCTAAGGGTAGGTGTTTTAGATGTCTCTAGCTTACTCTCCATTAGCTGCAGACTGTGACCTCTAAGAATTATGAGCAACATAAGCAGAAAATAAATATGAAGGATGTTTCAGCCCAATGTAATTAAAAGCCCTATTGCCACATAATCTCCCTTCCAAGGAAATATACAGTATCTCCAGAGGCCACATAAGGGTGTCAAAACAGTCTAATGCAATGAGGCGGCTCAGGGTTTTGAACCACCCCCCATGTTTCTCCCCTTCATTGAGTGCCATTTCTGCGCAGCTTCGCCTGCTTGAATGCATACTATCAGGAAAAAGCTCCATGAGAAAACTGCCACTCTCTTATATATGTTGGCATATATAACACCACCGTGCCCCTGGTATACACCTGCATTTACCATTAGTTGCTCTCTTAACAATAAATTATTGAAGACATATTTCCTTTAATGTTTACCTAAAGAGAGAACGGCTAAGAAAAGCTGCATACACTGAATTCAAGAAGGGGATATTTCTTTCCTACTATAAACAGAACTGATTATAAAACCAGAACGCAAACCGAGCTCTTGCCCTTCAGTTTTGTATGAGGTTACATTTCTTTGCAAGATTCTAATTTCTTCAGTTTTTTGCTGCATTCCAACCCAGGGAGATATAAACCAAAGCAAACAAAGTACCCCCCAAAGGAGTCTCTCCCCCTTAAGCGGGGCTTCTATTTTTAATTCTCTACAGCTTTTAAAACATTTGAATGGGAAGCCTCCATCAGTCTTTGGTGGAAAAGAATTCCTGCTGGTCTCTCAGGACGTCCACTCCAGATAATCTCAACTGGCAGCTCGATATAAGACCCGATATCTCTTCTCAGAGGGGTTCCTTGCAGTTGCGTTTCAGCACATTCTGCCTTTGCAAAGAAACTCTTTAAACAGTCGTATTTTCCTCCTCAAAAATTAATTAGGAAAAAGAAAAGAAGAATAAAAAGAGGCAAAAAAATATGTTGACCTTCTTGGTTGTTGGCAGTGAATCTTTCACACTTTGCTGATGCCTTTCTCCAAAGTTGGCTCTCAACGAAACACTGCACTGACTTTGGCCGGCAGCAGGAATGCAAGCAGGCACTGCTGCGAGGAGGTCTGCCGCTGTCTTCCCCCCGTCACATCTCCAGGAACCCCTGCTTGCCACGTCCCCAAAAGCCTGGACCCTTCTCTGTGCTGACGGTGGTGGGACTGAGTGGGAAGCAGGAGAGCCCTTACACCCATCACAAACGTGAGACAGAAGAAAATTGCAAGAAACTGAAAAAAGATTCCGTATTTCCAACAGCAAAGGAACAGAGTGGGAAAAAACTTTAAAATGTATGCATTGTGCCTGAAGTATTTACAGAAAGGCTCCTTTAAAAAGCTTAAACTCAAGCAATTTATCTGTCCTTCCAAGAATTTCAAGGCAGGAACTACCTCCCCATGCTCCCCAAGGAAGGAACCAATTGCTTATCAAGAGTAAAAACGTGACTGAAACGTGATAGCGAAAAACAAAGAAATCTCTAATAAATTAGAAATTCTTTCTTGAACCTACAGAGCGCAGTCTGCTCGGAGTCTGGTTTAATCTGTTGCCATAAATAAATCTACTGAGGGAATTTTCCATAAGCTTTATCGGACAGCAAAATTCTGCAAGTCACATCACTGCACGCCGTGTGATGCCTCTGGCAGATTCAACCTGGTTAATATTTATGCTGCAATCACCAGTGACTTCTTGAAACCTTAAAGGCAATATCTCCGCAAAAAAAAAAAAAAAAAAAAAGCCCCAGAGCTCCTGCAGATGGGCTATCATCATAAATTCACCCAAAAGTGGAAACTCAAATAACAGATGTGTGTTTATAAACACAGAAAATAAAGTAAATTACTGGATACGCTTTCCAAATGCTCAGAGCTGCAAGGTATCCTCACACACAAAAGTCCATATTCACACTTGCCCGCACCAAGAGAGCCTTCCTGCTTACCAGGGAATTTGGATTGCAATTGCTATTATCAAGGGGCAAATTCTTGACTGGTGAGAATAAATCATAATATGCCTTTGCTCTATGGAATGATCTCCGAGTGATTAACACCACCATTTACCTCCCCGTAGCAACAGTTGTTTCCTATTCCCAGACGAAGAGAGCACGGAGGCATGTGGAAAGATTGTGTAGGAAGTGACAGCTGTTGACAAAAACTTAACTTTTCAGAGGCCACCTATCTATCTTGAAATATGCTCGGTGCCAAAAGGCGGATGAGGGGTTAAGAGATCTCCCCCGCCTTATCTCTTGCACACTCTTATCTGCCCCACAGTCCATAATAAATCAGAGAAACTCTTCTTCCATCTGGCTCACTCTAAATTCCTCGCTTCCACATGATTTGGGAACATTTTCCTGACCTTTCATGACTTCTCTGATATTGCACAGAGCAAGAGGTTGCAAGAAGTGCACCAAGGAAATCTGGCAGGTATAAAATATCCTTGCAACTGGGTGAAGCTGTCAGTGACGCATCACTCCTGGGATCTCTCCTGGGCTTTGCTATCTGCTGCTCTTTCTGCCTTTGGAAGGACGTGCCCAAGGTAGAAGTCCATGGGGAAGACCCAGCGTGGATCCACTGCAGAAGGGGTGGCATGAGAAAACATAAGGCTAAACACCGCAGAGCCCGGACACCGCTTTGTGCACTCCCAAGGCCCTTCTGACATTTGTACGTGATTGTCAAGAAGCGTGGAAGAGCTGTGGAAAAGACAGCTGGCACATTGGTCAGCTTCAGTAGCAAATGTCCCAGATATTTGTCCTTTACATTACAATTGGCCCTTGATGTCAAGAGGTGAGAGGTTTTATGAAGAAGGCAAAATTACTCCCATTTCCCAGTGTTTTCATTATATTTAAGCACCTTCCATCTTTCTCATCCTCATCGCAATCCCCCTCTTCTCCTAGGAAGATTACAAAGGCCAAATGACGTATCTGCCTGCAGAAGCAAGGGATTAGACACCAAACCAAAAAATCCCTCTGTGCCTTTTAGTCTTGTAAAAGTTCAGCTTCTCCTCCACCCGTTCAGGAGGGTTAATCACCTCCATTTAGGTTGCGTCTCCACCCACCAACCTGTCCTGCACCTCTTCCCTCTGCACCTCAATACGCCATGTACCAGCTGTTGCTCAAAAGGTGCCCATCACACAGAGCAACAGTTGTTCCCTGAATCGAAATACCACACTGGATCATTTTGTTTTGTCCCAGTGATTGTCTAAAATGGCAAGTTAGGGACCGAGAGAGATGCAGGCAGGTTTTCACTGCTGATTGTAAATCTCTTCTGCAGAAGTGGGTCTGTGGTATCCAGTAGTGCAAACCCAGTCTAGGAGATGGGGTTCTCTGACAATGGTTGCCTAAATGCAATCCTACTGCCGCTTCTTGCTCCCATCATTGCCCACATAAGACTTTTTACATTTAATATGCATAACATCAAAAATACAATTTTTTGTGTTCTGACTTCTGCCCAAATGTTTATTTTCATGGAAAAAGCAGAAGAATTGCACTCACGTTAACAACTGCCATGTTGTAATAACATTTTTGCTTACCCCAATAGTGATTCAGTCCCAAGTGTTTGGGTTAGTGGGCTTCCACTGTACACACAATGAATGCACATGTGTTTGCCTTTGTGGTAGAATAATGGCTAAATACAATACACACAAGGCATATGCGTTAATAAAAACAGTGAGGCAAGTTACTTGGTGGTGTAACTGCATTGGCTTCACTCAAGTTACCCCTGCACTGAATCTAGTCCCTTATCTCAGTTTCTTTTCTTTTTCTTTTTTTTTAAAAAAAAAAAAAACAACTTTATGCTTTTCAAGGCAGATGTCTTTCACCTCAATAAATATGACATGAGAGAGTATAACCTAGAAGGAAGAGATATCTGCCACTAGCTAATGATTTCTGGGAAGAAAAAAAAAAAGGGCAAAAAGGAAAAGAAAACCAACCCTATACCTACATATGGTATTTCATACATACCTCTAATGGAATGAGCTTCATAATTTATTCTGGGGTTTACCTTTTCATGAACTCTGTCTTGTTCCTGCTCATGAAAGATTTTCTGGTGCTTCGGTTATATTAAAAGCACATCATCTCTGTCTCCCTCCTCTCGTTTCTGTGTATTCACATATTGATATATTTTGCTGGTGCACATGGCACAGTAATAGCAGCAATAGTCTTTGCTTCTGCTCTGCTTTTTGTCTCAGGATCTCGTGCCAAAAGTTATAAAGCGAAGAGCCTAAAGTTAGGTTTTTATATTCATGCTGAGGCCCTTAAATTATGGCCCGCATTGCAGAGGTGCTGACTTCAAACGGAATTGGCGGTTTGCAATACCACTGCTCAGGTCACTGAGCACCAGGGTAAAGGTTTAGCGCACTCCTGTCTAACGGTGATCCGCGAAGGCCTCGTGGTTGCGGCTGCTTCTGCATTATCACACCAGTTCACCTTGGGACCTACAGGTTTTGGCTAGATCGAAGGGGCAGCCATCACTCCCAGCAGCCACGGCAGGGAACGGGGGGCAGGTGGCAAAGCCTAACATCCCTCTTGGTTAGATAACCTTCATTGAGCACTTTGGAAACTTCATACATCAGGGCTGGGATTTTCAGGGGCTTCCAAATAGTTGTCTCAATGTTCAGGCACATTTTTACCGGCTAAACCTTTTGTGCCGAGCACCTTCTGCCGACAAAAGACCTCTTCTGCTGACCTACTCGAAATGGGTGGCTCTCACCCCTGCTATGGAGTGCAACCTTTTTTTGGTGACAGAAGTCCTACAGCTCTTCTTTACATTCCATCGATGAGCAAAGACTCCCCGCAGCACCGGCGTTAGCTGCCCCGCTGACGCAGCCCGAGCAGGGATGCCCTGCGGAGGGGTGGTGGGACCAGCGCGGCAATGGGGGGCCCACGCTGCTGCTCCCCCCAGGAAAGGACGGGTGCCTGCAACCTGCCAGGGTTTATTTTTGTTTTCTTAACTGAAACAGCTCTGTTGGTATAAAACATGTGCTAAACCAGGCCCAAACCTTCTAAGAAAATCCCAGCTCGCATAGCCCCTATTTTATTCAGCCATCCATCTCATGTTACAGTTAATGGGAATAACATGTGATTTTCAAAAGGCAAACTTTTGCCCAGCTTTTCCTGTGTATACATTTCCCTCAAATTTCTAGATTTTTATTACATTCCTTTGCTCTATTATTGTTAAATGATTTCTATCATTTAATGGCAATTTGTCCTGTTTACTCAATGTGCTCAGCAGAGGAAAATGGAAAAATGCAGACACCAAAAGAAAACCCTCGTTGCTTATCTCACTGCACAAATATTGGGTTTTTTTAGGAAAGTGTGGTTCTGATAGAGTCAATTATTCTGCCAGCCTTCTCTCCCAGTTTTTCTGTTGCCCTTTTCATCTCAGTTTTTCCCTGCTCTATGCTTTGCATATTTTATTGAGAAAACAAATATACTTTGCAGTCCAAAGCCTGGATAGGACACACTCATATGAGAAAACTTCAGAGCATGTGTAGTTTATTTTTTGTGTAATTGATTTCGTAGTAGATAGAAGCCGTGGTATAAACTAACAGGATAATGTTTTTGATCAGTTTCCAATGCTTAATTACAAGTCTGCTACAACTAATTTCCTTCGTGCGCTCGCAGCTGCTATGCTTTTGTCATTGGCTTATTTTTCTTTGAAAGTCTGAAAGGCATCGAGTTTTTCTGTGAAAGTCGTCGGCCCTGATTGACTCCTGCAGACACCTCATTACCACAGTCATTCTGCAAAGTTGTATAGCTGTTTAGAACCTCGCATTCAAATAATTTCTTTTTTTTTCCTTTTTAATTTAGAAAAAAAAAAAGCTGTTTTGAAACACTACAGAATATCTGGCTCATTAGAGCATCAGTCGATTTTGCAATACAAAACGCCATGTGGAAAGAGCAGCAGAATTTACTGGACTGACTGCACCACTCATTTGTAAAAGATACGTATTACGAAACAAAACACTAGGTGTTGTTGGGATATTTGCGTGTTTGGGTTTTTCTTCCCAGAGATAAATGAGATGTCACCTTTAACAGTGTATTTTAATGGGGAAATCTACCTAGTGAAATCTTATGAAATCTCCACGTTAAAAATATATTTATATATTTATCCTTTTTTTTTTTTTTTTTGGTAGCTTTGTAGCTTATTAGCAGCTATGCTAATAAATTGCAAGGAATAAAGGGTGGTGGTACCACACCAACCTCTTGAGGAACGGCTGAGTCGGAAGCAGGAGCTGGGAGCAAATCTGATGATCTTCTCTATCCCCAAAACTGACAGATCTGCAACTCCCTGTGAGCGATAGAGGTGAAATCGAGGTCTAGTAGGAGTCTTTGGGCCCCTCTCCCATGGCAGAGCACTGCAAAAGTCAACCTGCTCGCACAGCGGGGGTTACGGATGAAAGGTCAGACTGGGCAAACTCCGCGCCATAGCAGGACTGAGAAGAATACATAGATGTTTCCCCCAAACTTGTTCTTAATATCATCCTGCTTTTGGTCTTAGCGTGTGATGACCCATCCCTTATTTATTTCAACGAAACCTAATTTGGGCTTATTCTCCTCTGGATCTGGATGTTCAGCTCTCACTAATGTCAGCTGCTCCTTAGTAAATCTTCAGGCACTTGAAATAATACAGTCAAATGAGGAGAATTAAGGCTGCTTGATGGGTTTTAGAGCCACCAGTCCTTATTTTAGAAGAGGCAGCTAAGCCAGGGATGGGGGGGTAGCATATATCTCTAGCTCCTAATGTTAACGGAGACATTTTATATCAATGATTACATGCAAATGCAAATGTATGTAGATTGTTTGCTTAGACAAGAGATTTCATACATCCATCTCTGCATTCCTCCTCCTACCCCTATCTTTTCACCCAGGAAGAGATACTATTGTTATTCTAGTCATCTTTCTCTTGATTTTATTATCTAACAGAGCCATAAAAATGACAAGAAAATGGATTTTTCAGACAACAGTCTCCTGTTCCTGGTGCAATTTCATGTTGAGCTACAGATACTGACAACATCAGATAGTTTATACATTTTTCCTTTAATTGTATACCACAGCCCCATTTTTAGTGAGGTGCTCACCACTATATAATTAAGAAAGTGTTTAAAGCGCCTGATTGTGGTTAGATGCCGTATGCAGAAAGGATTGCGAGCAGGAGGCAGGTGCTGCTGGAGATGCTGTGGTGGGGTGAGGCTGGCCCTTGGGACACAGCCTGGGTGCGGAGGGGGTGGCCGTGCAGCGCTCAGGGGGGTGCAAAGAATGAAAAAGAGATGTGAAGGGTGGTGGCGAGCAGCCCCCATCACAAAGCCACCAGGCAACGTGCCTCCACGGGAGATTCATGAACCAGAGAGAGACAGCATAGGGTTTTTATGGGGGTTTTACAGGTTTGGGCTGAGGTTTCAGTAAGGACCTTGCTCAGATCCTCATACAGCCCCTCGTGATAAACCTGATCAAGTGGAAATGTAGATAAAAGCTGGGGGCTGAATGCTACCTCATGACCATGGTTGAAGACTCAGAGGGAAACAGATAAATTGCCCTCATTTTCTCAGTGCTCAAACTGTTTCGGTTTTTTTAGCGAGATAAAAATGCATCTCATTCTACTAAACGAAAAAATAAAACAAACTTCATTCTGTAACTCTCTCCCTCCAAAACGCAGCAACAAAGCAGGCGCCCAGCCGTATTGCGCATTTGTAATTTGGCTTTTTCTGTGGAAGGTTGGGACTAATATTTCTGTGCTGCGCAAGGGGATTTGAATACCTCACACCCCGTGGTTTTCTCTCCCCGGGGCAGCTCTGCAAATCCCAGCATAAATCAAAATAGCTGGCGGCAAACATCAGTGAGCAGATTTGGCTGGTGGTCTGCTGATGCACAACCACAAGGAGGACCAGAGCTGGGCTGGGGAAGGAGGCAGCCAGGGACTCTTTCTGGGGGAACGTGTCCGGCCAGGAGCTGCTGGACGCGGCATTCACCGGAGCGAGGACACGGAAAAAGGGGGCAAAGAGGAGGAGAAGGAAGGTCCAGCTCAAAGAACAACCGAGAAGCACCTCTCCTCTGGGAAAAATATTTCTTAAATAATAAATATTTTGATTGATTTGGGGTAATATTTAACAGATGTGGACAGAATATTCTCCCCTAAAATAAGATACTCTTAATTGAAACAATATTCCTTGTATCACTATCTGAAAATTCAAAGAGTTTATTTTAGCTTAGGGATAAAATAAGCTTACGTGATGGGAAGGACAGCCATCTTTGCAAAATTTTTTTCCAACAACTACCTCTCATCTCTCAGAATTGTTTGTTTTATTAAGAAATCCTGCAGTCTGAAGGCGATTTACAGGAAGCCCAAAGCTGTGGGTTGCAGTCGCTTTCATAAGGGCTATTTATTTTTTTTGCAGCTGACAATAAAAAAAAAAAAAAAGTGCCAGTCTGTTCCATATGCAAAGCAAAGGATTAACCAGGAGAGGAACACTAATAAATTTCTTTCCTTCAGGAAAGAGCCAGCAGAGCTGTGGCTTCAATTTGATTTAGCCGAACACCATTGCCCATTGCTTCAAAATACCCTGCACCCCCGCCGGCTGGTATCACAAGTAGCATCGTTTGCAGGGAAAATCACATGGAGAATCATATCTACAACTGGCATGCATAATTACTCCATGTTTTCTCCAGAAGGGATTATCCTGTGGCAATAATTATGTCAAAATCATGCCCCAAAGAATAATATTTCAGACAACTGCAGCCATCAAACAAATACGCTGTATAATTATGTTATTTTTTTTCCCCTCTGAAAGCTCTCACTCATATTTGTATCTTGCCTGGCTAAGACCTCCTCCAAGGGAAGCACCAGATTGTTTCTGACGATAGCACATATATCAAAGCGGGGATGGCGAAGGCGGCCGGGCCGGGCTCTGGCAGCCCCCGGCAGGTCTGGCTCAGACGTGGAGCTATGCTCGGACTTTGCCCCGAGCAAAAGATGCCACCTCTAATATACGGAACTGTCATGAATTTGTTTTTTGTCATAAATGAAGCATGGGTCTGTGCTTTAATTTTCCTCACTGCCCTCTGTCAGGTAATAACCATAAATATTGTCCTGAATCATTAAGTCACAACCTGAAATGTGATCCTGCCCAGTTCCCAATCAGACAGCCATCTGGAAGATGAAAGAAGTCTATTTTCGTTTTAGAATGATCCAGACTCTAATTTGTAGTAACAGTCTTAACAGGCTGTTTCGGAGACATTAACCAGAGACTGGTCGTGATTGCTCAAGGAGGGGGCATTGTATGTGCTGCCGAAAGCATGCGTCGCAGGCAAAATACCCCGTCACTGCTTTGAGCTCGCAGCGTCTGGGGCTGTTTTATTCCAGCGCCATGCTTCTAAACGGGCACAGGTTATGCATGCAGGGTGACTGGAAATATACCGTGTCGTAAAAAATGCCAACACGTTTGGGGGAGACAGAAAATAGTGTTTCCACAAAGCTAACAGTGGTACCACAGGTCGTATAAATGCCTCCTATCTTCGGGTTAATTCCACGCTGAAAGCAAATATTTTTTCTATATATATAAATGTATTTATACATACATATATCTTAGGATTTTCTGGCTACTGAAAAAAGTGTTCCCACCATCAAAGTGCTCTTTTATGGCAACAGCGGAATACTTTTTACTCCATTAAAAGCAAAGAAAAAACCTAATCAAGTGATCATGTGGTTGAGCAAAAGCGCTGTCAGTCGAGAGCTTCTCATTACGTATCTGAAGCCACTGCCCCCTCCTGACCCGTGCTACCTTTCGTTGGAGAGGGACATCAAAGGCCAGCTGGCCTGCGATGGCGCAGAAGGAGCCCAGCAGATGAAATGGGAAGCATCTGCATCGGCTCTCCCTGCCAAGACGCAGGGAACGCTGCATTTCCCTGCTCCCCCGACGGCTGTCGTCCCGGGTCTCCCTGAGCAAACCCTGCAAGGAGCCCCTCTTCCCACTCGTGGAATTGGGGTAACACAGCAGTCTGGGAGCACGGAGGATCCATTAGCATAGGCGTGCCAGCCTGTGATTAGTGTTGCTAGGCTTAAATAAGCCCAAATTAGATGATTTCAGTGCAAAATATTAAAAAGCTACAGCCTTAATTCTGGAAGACAGGTAACTTTGTCATAACTCTCATTGCATTCCCTTCCAAAGAGGAGTTCAAGGATGTCTCCCTCATCCTTAAACAGTGATGAAAGCATAGTATTTAGTGCGTCCTCATTCTCACTCCCTTGTTTTTGCAAACCTGACAATTAAAGATGGATGCAGAGGCAAAAACATGCATCTAACAGCAGACATCTCTCAAGCAGGAGTTCAGAGGGGTGGTTCTTTGGCCGAGTCTCCCGTTTTCCTTGATGTTTTATCATCCTGGGTTATGTTTCCTTTAAAGCTTACTGAAAGCATTTGCTATAACAGATGTGTGTATATGAATGAGCTTAGCCCGGAGATTTGGAAATGACCACACGGGGGTCTCTTACAGGTAGAGATAACTGAATTAGCATCCTTCTGAATAAGCCCTTCTATTTTTCTAAAAATGCTGCGAGTTAGAAATGGTGCGGAGAGAAGATAAGGAGCAAAACAAATGCTGTTTGCCTGCATCTCTGCACTGCAGATGTACGCTAGAGCAGGACTATTTTCTAGCAGGTAGGATTGAAGTGTGTCTTGCACAGGGAGGAGAAAAGAGAAGGAAAGATGAGGATTTCATCTTCTGAATCTTGTTGTTGAGGAAGAGCTATACCCTGCCATACGTCCGGCATCCTTACAACCAGCTTCAGCTCCCGTGAGCCCCCCGGTCCCTGGCTTGAGTTACTCTTTGAAGCCTTTGTGTCCTCTGGGGTGGTGTTTCCCTTGTGCACATCACCTATGCGTGGGTGTCCTACACGTGTCCTCACTGCTGAATTATTGGTGTTTTCACTTAGGCTTCACAATGGGAGGAAGTAAATGCACTCTGGGTGCAATTGCCCCATGCCTCACCGCATGAGGCTTGCCGCAGCTTTTATCTGCATCCCAGCAAGGCGTTAGCTGGGATCAGTAGTCTCTGGTGCTCAGAGCTGCATGTGGCAAATGGATATCTCCGTTCTGGACCTGATACATGAATAGACAAAACAGTTGCATAGCAGGAGAAAGGAAATTCCCTACAAAGTTCCCACTCTCCGGATCAAAAATTGATGGAAGAGAGAAATTCTGGATGTCTTGGCACCAGAAGAGTTGTCCGTCCTGACCTCCGCAGGGCTCACATTCAACCATGGAGGTGAAGAGGTCTGTGGAAAAGCCAGACTCGGGCCCCTGTTCCTGTGACCAAGAGATTATTTTTCCTTCCCGATTGCAAAGTAAACATGTCTGAGCAGCAGCCACCAAAAAACAGCAGGGGCACAAAGCACTGAAAGCTTTGCCAGTATTGTCTTTCCAAAAATATGTAAAGGGAGGGTTTTTTTCATTCTTTTTTAAATATGAAAGCATACAAGCTATACTATTACAGTGCAATGGACCGAAAATAAAATCACAGGCATGATCTGGCATATCATATCATGTCTAGTGAAAAATGCCCACCACAGCCCTTTGAAATTGTTTGGTAAGTTTTTATTTTGCTTTTTTAAAAGTCACATAATTTGGACAAAGCACCGTTGTGATAATAGGGAGCGTGCTGGGTCTTTCTACATTCCACGGCTGTAATAATGAAGCCATTAAATTACTAGGTCAGAGGCCCCAATTCGCAAAGAAATAATACCAGTTTATTATTTCTAATCTTATTAAGTTAGAAAATTGTCTCGAGATGTAACGTCAACCTGTAATGGCTGAAGTATTGATTATATTAACCCAATGCTCATGGATAATTCAAAGAGCCTGATTTCATCTAATTTCTGTAATTTTTAAAACAGTCCAGCCCAATTTCTTTATGGCAAACTAATCCAGAATTATTTCTATAAATAATGAAAATGTATTATAGGATTTGCTAGGAGTAAGCCAATAAAACATTTTGCGTGATGGCTAACGGAGTGGGGTTTTAATCCCTTTCTTCTTTATCTTTCTTCAGTCATGAATCTTCTTTTTTTCTTTTTTTTCTCCTTTTTTAATTTTCCATTGTCTCTTTTGGAAATATATACCCGCATATTTCAGAAATGTCCATGGATTTGCTTTGTTCAGCTTTTAACTGAAATTGATGGGTCCTTTGAATATTTTACCTAGATAAATATAACAAACAATACATTTCAGCTCTGCCAAATTTGAATTTTCCCCCATTTTGTGCCACAGCTACACTAGTAAGGGAGATCGTATAAAATTCCAGAAACTCCAATGTCGCTTGGTTCCTGGAGCAAATTTTTGAATTATTTTTATTTGCTCTGGAGTTCTTAAGAAATATATATTAGTGTATGTGTGTGCACAAGTGATGCACATACACTTATACTTGCAAGCACACCTGGATGTGGTCCAAGGTCCATTAAGCTCAATGGGAATCTTTCCATTACTTCACTGAGCTTCGGATCAAGCCCTAAGGGGGCTGGTTGATTTTAAATATACATTTTCTAAGCTTGTTTCTGATCTTCCCTACTGACCTCGCTCTGCACCACTTCCCCAGTTTCCATCCAGAAACGCCAGCTTGAGAAAAGCTGTGTTTGGGAATTTGTGCCTCCTTTTCTGCCTCCATCCCTGCGGCTTTCCTATCAAAGCACTACATGCATTAAGAAAATTAATGTGACTTAAGTTACTGAACCAACCTGAAGGCTAGTTCACTCAAAAATATTTCCTATAAGGATATTTATTAGCTCAGAAGACATGTGTGGGCAGAGCATGTTATTTAGTGACCTGTAATGCCCAAATAATGATCACAATAAATCAGTACTCATTACTATGTAAGGGAGGTCTGGATCGAGTGACTCAATAGGTAATGAGGTCTAATTTAGTGCCACGGTATTATTTTACAGAGTATTTGAGGCAGGGGGCGTGAGGTGGGGGAGGGAAGCAGGGGCTGAAGGGGGTCTAATTACCTCAGATTTCTCGTGTGATGATGAGCCTCTAACTTTGGCCGGTTGCTTCAGCGAGGTGTTAGAGGTCAGGCCTTTAATTGCTATTGGCTGCGTTTGGCTACATTAAGTGAATAAATATTTAAGGTCTGGACCTCTAACACTGAGTTAAATGGAGCAAGACTGGGGCTAAAATCAATATAATGGGATATAGGGAGTGGGGAAAAAGTGCATTGAGGTAGAAGATAAAGAATTGAAGTCCTTCCTCGTGAATGAGTGAGGGGTGGATCTGGGGGAGTGCGGGACGGTGCCACAACCTGCAGGCAGCAAAACACAGGACCTCAGAGGGATGAGCACAGCCCACAGCACCCAGGATAAAAGGCCCCAATGCGTTGTATTCCAGCCTTACTTTGTGCTGACACCCCAGGCACATTAATCCTGCTCTCCTGTCTCCCACGGCTGGAGTGGGATTATTCTTGGTGGCACCAGTGGGCATCCCTTGGTCATCAACAGGGCAGAAAAGACTCTCTGTGGGCAACAAAGAAGTGGGGGATCTCCCTGATGTCCCCCTTTTTGTCCCCTCCAGCTGTTGAGATAGTCTGGGGGCACCAAACCCCATAGGTCAGCTCCTTTATAATGCACATGCGCATCAGGGGCAGGTTAGTCCTCACATACGTTTGTCTTCTGCAATGTGCTTGCTCCGTGTCCTCAAGTTTTTAAGCCATGTCTGGAGGCTAACTGCAGTCAACTGCTAAAATTAGTGGTAGACATGAGGTGGTGAGCTTGCCACTGCTAGAGTCCCTAGGTGAAGTTCTTCAGAGCTGAAATCCCTTAAAAGTTACCTATTCCATCTTCCGGAGCGGCCTTGAGTGCTTCCTGTTCTGGGAATTCACAATCTGGAAGCAAGGTTACCTCTCCCAAGTTGTGAGTTTGAATTTCAGGGATACATGGGGCTTCCAGTGGTACATGGGAATCCAAACTTCAGGAGCCAGGCGCTGGGCTCAGCCTGTCTCCTCGGGGTAACTGCTCAGGAAAAGAACGATATATTCTTTAGCATGGATGGAGCCAAATTGTCATCCACAGAAATGCATACTCCTTCTGGTGGAAAAGAGACTGTGCCAGCTCATCTCCAAGCCTCAGCTTATACCTGTTATGTCTGGATGTTAGTAACTGATGAGGCTCAGGGGAGACATCAGTACAAATCCTGCCTGGAAGATCCAAGTGGAAACTAAAACTTTTTCTACACTCTAATACCCAAAGGAGCAAAGAAAAACTTTCAGAAATGATTCTACATCCCAGCTTTCCCTCCTTTTTCTCCATCTTTCTGTCTCCAGCCAGACAGAGGGAGAAGTGGGGAATCGCTCAGTAACTTCAGTCCCGCTCTGCTTCAAGACTGACGCTCATTAGATGGCTTTGAACAGATGCAGCAGAAAATCCCTATTTCAGAAGTGTGGAAAGGGCTGTGAAAAGTAAAAAGAAGAGAAAAGAAGCAAGAGGAAAATGAATGTCTTGAAAGTTACATGATGTGTGAAAAACTTAGGGAGAGTAAACAGCAAGAGCTATGAAGCAGCAACCAGTGTGTGCAGAACAATATCATGTTTCTGCATATTTCAGGGCAGGAATGAGCCATTTCTCTGTGGTGGGCCTCATTTTAGATGGGAAGGAGAGCAGACAGAGACTAGGCCTCCTCCTACCGCCTGCTGTGACTACTGCGCGGATTAACACTGTGTGCTGCACAAGGCAGGCTCCAACCAATGTTCTCTTCAAGCCTTGTCCAAGGAACATCACTATAGCTATTTTTAAATTCCCGTAGAAGGGCTTGCTACTTAGCAACTGTCCTCTGACTTCCTAGGAAAATGAGATCTGTGCAATGATGCACAATACCAGAGCGTCCGTGTGTCAGTGCTTTCTCTCTCCTCTCCCTCCATGAACTTAGCAACCGATTGTAACTAAATTCAACAGAGCAGTAGGAGTCTCAAAATTCTGCAAATTTCATTAAATAGTCAGCCTTGTAGAGGTGACAGATCCCAGTGGTTCCCATGCTGGTAGAAAGGGTGCCAAATGAGCTCAACCACACAAACTCACAGGTACTAGACATTAGAGAATCCACAAGGAGAGCATTATTATGAATTCCCCAACCATAGCTAGAGAAAAGCCTCATAGCTTACTAGACAGCAAAGACTCCAAACACAAACTACAGGGACACTGGAAACCAGATTTCATGGATCTTACCGTTTAGAGTTTTAGTACTTTATTTTCACATGTATAATCTGAAGGGACCCTACAAAGCAAATGAAGAAATCCTGGAGAGATTGAGGCATTGAGCAGGCTCCAGAACTGTAGATAATATACAGAGGATTTTTATTCCAGCTCCCTTTCCATTCCCTTCCTTGACCTTCAAGTCCTTCCTGTGCTCTTTTGCAGGTTTTCTGAGTACTGATAACTCTCAAAGGTTGCAGGTTATAGGGAGGCCATGTGTCTGATTTTTGTGTATTATTTTTGGCTTGCTCTCCTTCATGGATTTGCTTCTGAATAAAAAGGGTCTCCTTTGTTCTAGGTATGGGTACAGGCTGAAGAGAAATACCCGAAGGTTTGGATGTCTCTCTGACGTGTCCAGTCAGCACCTATTTCTTACTGTCTGGAGGCCTTTGACACAGCAATCCATTATTTCTTGGTTTAATTCTTTATGCACAGCTTTTCATATTGATTACCTAACATCATTAGTTTTGGTCATTCCATACAAGAGACAATGGAAAGATCAATTTTAACCATATGAGCTAAAGGAACTTGCTCTTAAAGCATCCAGGGACTGGAATCATTTATCTTCTGCTCTCTGAATCATAAAACTTTTACAAGTGCAGCATTAGATTCATTGTTTGCTACAGCCGCATGTGATGTAGTTGGGGATCATTGTAAAAGTGTCCTACATTGCGGCGTGAGGCTGTATCCATAAAGCATATTAATGTACAGTATTGTCATGGAAATTGTCATGAGCTGCTGCAGAGAGCATGGTTTTCACAAGAACTGTGCAAATCATCAATTGTTTTTAATTTGGTGGCTGAACAGGAAGGAGAGAATTTGTTTCTTTTAGACCTAGAATAGAAAATATTTCCTTCCTCAACTAATCAAAAAATGTTTCGCATCCAAGAAATTTTTTTTTTTCAGTCTTTTTCTAGTAAAAGCAAAGGGAATTTGGAAACAAGGAACTAGTTTCACAAAGGGATTTCAGTGACATTTGCAGAATTGGGCTGAAAAAGGAGGTAGTACATTTACGTGCAATAACTATGCAAATAACTGTGGATAAGGCTCTCACTCAAAATATAGCAATGTACTGTTCAGGCCCGCATCTGCCTGTTTAGGACCTAGGAAAGAAGGGTAAATGCTGATCTACAGGGTCTCTCTTAATCACATCCATAAAAGCTGCATTGGTTTTTAAGATAATTTATACAAATACAAGAGGAAGGTTTTGAGCTATGGCCTGTCATATCGTAAGTCCCTATCGCTGGGGACAGATGGAGGGAATGGAAAGACAAGATACATCTGAACTTCTACTCAGAGCCTGTACTGAAGCCTTCCAAGTAAACTTTAAAACAAACCATTATCATTCTTGTGTAACAAATTAGCAGCATCCAAACTCTCACAGATAGTGCAGCAAGAGAGGAGTGGGACAAGCCATCATCGGAAAGTTCAAGCCTTGATGACCTGAGTTAATGGAGCTCTTCCACAACCTCGTTATTGTGGTTAGGACTTGTCACTGGGAGGCAACATGATCAAAACCAATGGGCCAATCTAATAAAGGCATGTTTCTGCACTGGCTACTTCTGACCAAGATCAATAGAGCTGCACAAAAACATGAGGAAAGGTATTCTTATTGTTTCTGACCTAAGAAATAGTCATATGGACATCTCTGTACATGCATAAGGGTTTGGACATCTCCAAGGCATCTGATTCAGTTTTCCAGACCCAAGAGATCTGAGTCAGGTTGCTTTAGACTGGCAAACAAATTTGAGCCTTTGGATAGTTTGCCAAACAAATGGATGAGATGGAACTTTAGGGGTATTTCATATTCAGATTTTGTTAACAATAAAAGTGGGACAGGATTCTAAAAAGTACTAATTTTTTTTTTCAATCTCATTGGAAAGGAGCTGTTCATTTAGAAAAAAATATAACATTTTCAAACAAGAGTTTGACTCTTTCCCCAAGAGTTGCAAACAAGACTTTTTATCCTTCCACAAATTTTGTCTGTTCTGCTTGGAGCTTTTGGGGAATTTGCTGTCACAGATCTCCAGACTGCAAAGTGCTGAGGAATATAACTGAAGAATAACAGGACTGATCTCCTTCAAAGGCCTCCAGAGTCATAGTGTGTCTCTTTCGTTACAGAGAAATAAGGTCATTTTGTTAGTTACACCACTCTCACAAAAGACCGTTAGAAATTTGGAGGTTTTAGATACTGTGGCCAATCTTCAGCTGGTGGTATTCAATGGAGCTTCAAATTCCCTCCAGGAGACCTATGCTGAGTCACAAAAATTGAGGACCTGGGAGGCAATGAGAGCACAGTGTGTATAAAGTGGTGATAAAAATAACAGGTAAGCCTCAAAGCTTTTCCTTTATCTTGGACTACGATACTTAAGAATGTAACTTCAGACTTGCCCCCAGCTGAATGTATTTTCATTTCTTTATTTCAACTCTTCTAAGTCAGTGACAGCTAAAATGAATAGATAAGTGCAATGCTGAGAAAAAAGACAGTCAAAATTAAGGGCTGAGATCATCCAAGCACACCTCCTGCTCAAGGCCGTGGTAACATGGAAAAGCCGCACGTGCAGTAGTTGGGTGGGTTGAACTAATGGAGCAGTTAGAAGAGGGTGTGTAACGTGGCGTGGTGTGAACAGAGATATCACCAGTGTGTCTGTGAGCAGCCAGAAGGGCCCTCTACAGCAACGCCTTCCAGCAAAGGGTTTTGCCTGGGAAATTCTGCTCTTCACTCTCAGGAAGCTCAGCTGCCTTTGTAGGGCCGATGGCAGTGGTAGACAATACCTTATTCATCCCCAGTAGCAATGTGATTACGAGATGGAGGCTTGGTGTAAAGAAGCAAGTGCATGAAGGGCAGACCCTGTGCAGCCTACACCTGGAGCAGATAATAAACTATCTGGCTCTGAGGGAGAATATTTTATTCCTGCATGGCTCAAGATGATGTATGAAACCACCAAAGATTACAGTCAGTGATGTCTTGGGAGTGATTTGATATTTATGGTTAACCCTAACATTGCTTTTGTTTATAGACACTATTTCTAGAGTAATCTTATCTTGTATGGCTTTTATGGAAACAAAAATTATCAGGCTACAGCTTTTATAGTACAGAGGGTGACATGGATTTGATTTACACTTCATTACAAACCAGCCCTACAAAGACTGCTCAGGTGCGTAGTTCTTAGTTTCCTGGTGAAATTCGCAAAGGAAATGAGAAATTTTTTGAGCTTGTGTGTATGACCGGGTAATCTGTGTTGGACTCACCTAGCACCTCTTATGTTCACTCATCCTTAGGCACCAGAACCTTTTGCTTGGAAAACTGCCTCCAGGAACAGGTTGGTTCCTCTGTGTTAAGTTACCCATTATCTCTAACACATCAGGGTGTTGGCCGTACAGCCTCTCCTAAAAAATGGATATAGTGATAATTTTTTTCACCCTGGAGTACTTCACATACTGTCGCAATGGACCTTGAAATTACAGTGAGTGAGACAGATTAACCACAGCGATACCACCAAAATGGAATGATGGAAAGCACAAAATGGAGTATATTCTGTGTAGTGCCATGGTCTTAGACTCCCCTCAGGTCCCAGGGTTTTTTCTGGGTACAGGCCTACGTACCCCACCCCAGTGAAGTCCTGAGAAGCACAATATAGCTGTAAGGAATAATTAGCTTTCAGTCTTGCTGTGTAGATGGGAAGCTTTTGAGGTGAGCTTTGGACCTCGCAGACTCCAAAGGATTTCCAGGGAACTCCATTCCCAAATTAACCCATCTATCTAACTGTCAGCACTTTTGAAGAAGCATCCAGAAAACCTGTGTGAAATCATAATACTGAGCTGCAGTCAGGCCTACAGCAACAGTAATGTCCATAAGGGAAAAAAATAGTACTTTTACCTTTCAAGGAAAATCATTAATTTCCATGCATCTGTTCAAAGCAAGGGGAAAAAAAAAAAAAAAGAAAGAAAATCTGTGTTTTACAAAGAAATTTTGCCAACTTCTTAGCAAAAACAGCTTTCCAGAATGAAATGGCAGTTTCCCTGCTGTGAAAAATATCCCTTTGGTTTTCCACAAGCATTTTAAAGAGAAAAGTTGAAATTATTGTTTAGATTTTTTTTTTAATGAAAAACTGTATAAATGATATTTTCCATCTGCTTTACCAGAGGTGAGAATCTGTAGCTACACACATCTCTTCTGTGGCTACTCGAGGAGTCAGATGGAGATCATTTGGCTGCCTTGCTTTACTGTTGATGCTGCCCCCATCTCTGAAGCGGTTCTGGCAGCTGCCAGCACAAGGGCGACAACCATCTGTTAGCACCATTTGCTGCTGGGTGGTACCACAGCATCAGCTCTCGACGTGAGCCTTTCCCTGTGCTTGAGAAGAGATATCGCTGTGTTGCTGCACATCACCCACCAGCCCGGCTGGACGGTGTGCACACATAGCATCTGCTCCGTGCAAGTCACCATCACTTGTTGGAGGTCACCTCTGAGGGGTCCATTTAGGAAATCCAGACCTCCTGGATACAGACCAGAACCAGCCCAACACCTTATTAATGATATGTGTTATTTGCATCCCAGCAATGTGAGATTATCGTGGACGAAGTAGGTCCCAACACCAAAGCACAGGCATGGGGATGAGGTGTTCCGGGCACCAGGAGCTCGTTCTGCCTGGAGCACTCCATGGGATCTCCTGCCAGCAATCGCATCATCATTGCTGGATGCAGTTGGCCCTCCAGGAAAAACAGCTTTGTGGAGGGGTTGCTGGAAACTTCTCGTCCTGACTGGACCTGAAGCATCACCAGCAAACAAAAACGAAGCACCAGAGTTGAACTTTATACTGTACCATGTTGCATAGCTGTTAAAACCCTTCATTACGGCCTGGAGGCTCGGAAATTGTTACTAATCCTCTTTACTGTTTCACGCATTTAGAAAGCTACCCTGTCTTCACGGTATCTGGTATTTGCTGTGGCTGCTAGGATTTGATATCTCTGGAGTAACCATGGGGCTGAGGAAGTGCAGGGTCTGGATGCTCATGGGAGCCCGGACACACTCCGATAAGCTGATGGGAAACAACCCGCCCTGGGAGCGGGCACGCGATAAAATGCCCATACCACATCTCTGAAAACCAGGATGTTATCTGACAGGAACCACTTGAATTCTTCCAAAGCTAATGTTACCTAGTGTGAAGTTTCCATCACTCCTGATTTATGGCCCTTGGACTCACCTCCACGAGGTGGCCAAGGCGGGTGTACATTTACGCCCAGCTGACCCCCGTGTTTCTGTTTGGGTGTTGGCGGGTGGTTGGGGGAGAAGAAGATGGGAGAAGTTCACTTTTAGAGTTGCTTGAGTGTTCATAAAGTTGGGATCAAGGAGGAAAATAATCCCCTAGCAAGGAATCCTGGAATTAACTGAAGAAAGTTTCAGGTCTGATTATGAAAAGCACAGGAGGTGACCGTTTCTGGTTGCTGTTAGCATGCAGCAAATTGAGGTATTGTAGTTTTATCTGTTACCAGAAAAGCCCTCTACTTTAAAAAAAAAAAAAAAAAAAAAAGTAGGAGCCCCAGCGTCTCATTTTTAACAAGGACCAGCTGAAAAATGAAGGCAAGCAGCACACAGACCATCTTATGTCTGCCAATTCATTTCCTGGCCCTGAAAGGAAAAAAAGAAAAAAAAGAAAAAAATAGAGAAAAAAAATCCTCTTGTTTCCTCTCATGCAGGCCAAACATGGCAAAGCACCAGGGGAATTCTGAATGGAATCAATTGCACTTGTTACTAACTGAGTTTTCTTTTATTCTTATATTACCAAGGCCTGGATATTCAGCTGCAAGCAATTATAATGAAGAGTTACTGAGTAATGGTTTCCAGATTGCTCCATGATGGGGCATTAATTGAAAGGGACAATTTAAGAGCTTAGGCCATGTAAATGCATTTCTTATTCTGTCAGATTGAGAAATTTCTGCGTACAAGAGGCTGAAATGCTCAGAACTGATAAAGACTTAATAGTAGCCACTTAAGTGAACATTTGGAAAAGGGATTTTACATTTAAGGAATCAAGAATAATTAAAATAAAGTAGAGAGTCAGGGGTTTATTAGGAGTCAGAATGTGAATCTTATCAGCAGCCTGGTAATTCTTGGAGTTACACTGAATTTGCATGGGGGGGGAAGATGACAAGAGGGTTTGCCTCCTTATCTCGCTGTCTGATCGCTCTTTAGTCCTTGACTCTCCTGAGTGAAAGGCCTTATTGAGCCCCAAAGAATCAAAGGCAAAATTCCCTATAAAGTTAGCAGGATGAGTTCGGGAGGATAACATTGCACTGCTGGATATCTGCCCTTTTCTAAATACCAGTTAAGAGAAAGTACTTCCATACTGGGGAGCTGGTTCCTAATATAACAATTGGCTTCAACTGTAACAGTGGATAAATGAGATTTTTAATTCGACTATAGCCAAGCAAACACAAATGAAAAATATCCCTTGGACTACACTAGTAAAATCTGGGGTTGTTTGTTGCAGTGAAGGGATGAAACCCTGGAATTTGCAAGCTGTCCAAGCAATACTGTTTTCAGTATGATATAACTGATGTTTAGAAGGTTTTATATAACTATGTCTCTGCACTTAACTATGAAATCATACATATATTTTTTTCTTCAATCAATATTTTATTGCCCTAGTAATTGCTACAGATAATACAAACGAAATATACATTTCACCCTAGGTTAGTGCGTCTTCCTAATTTTTTCATGAATTCATATTAAACCAAAAATGGCTAATAATGAAGAGAAAGGCTTCCTTTCCTAAAACACTGAGACACTTATAGGAATAATTCTGGGAAGAAGGAGGGGGAAGCGAGTTCATGTCTCAGGCTTCTGCCATTATCTAGTTTGAACAGATAGAAGCTCAGCCACTTGTGATTAAATCACTGGAATGAAGACGGACATCGCTGAAATGGTGGTCAGTCATTTGCTCAATCCTACGTGCAGAGCAGCTCCCCTGCAGCAAGCCGCAGCCTGCCACGGAGCTATTACCAAGATGCCTGGGGTTGAAAATATAAACACCTTCAGAGTGGGTGGTCAGCTCGGGTCAGGCTTAGGGTTGATTCACAGGCACTAAATTAATCTGTAAAAAGGGATGTTGCTAGACTGCAGTCTGGGGAGAAGGGAAACATGGTGTGTGCCAGTTATTGGGCTCTTACAAATGAGCAGGCCAGGCAAGAGTCTGTGTTTCACCATCTGACGCAAAAACAAACTGAAAATGAGGGCAGAAGTGAAATATTGGTCTTGCTCGACCGCATGGCAAAATCCTCCGGGCTTCCCTGGAGCACCTCCTCCCTGAGCCCCCTTCCCCTCCGCTGCCCTGTGCCGCCTTCCCCTCACAGTTGCAGGGAGAGACATGGCTCAGGGTGGGCAGGGAAATCCCACCGACCTGTGGCCAGCCAGGGAAATCCCATTGACCTGTGGCCAGCCACATGGGACCCTGCGGGGGCAGCACCATCCCACCAGCCCACAGTCCTGGGACCTCGGTCGTGCAACTGGTGGTTGCCCGCTGGTTGCTCTTCTCAGACTAGCCTCAAGATGTAATTCAAAATTGGTCTGAGATGGCTTCCAATTGCACCTGGCATGGTAAAGCATTAGGAGGATCCTCCAGAAGAAAAGCCTTGCAAGTGAAGCAAAGTGAGGCATCTACCTGCTCTAAAGTGTGCAGAAACCTGGCAGGGGCCAGGTCTGACTGTGCGTACAGCCGAAAGAGGAGATACCCAATAAAATGGCCTTGGTTTCCCCACATGATTTGCCTGTGCTAGGTGCTGGAAGAGCAGAGAGGGACTGGGAGGGATGGCTAAGCTGTTACTGCCAGGAGCACAGGAGAAGGGGACCATTCCCCTGCTGGGAATAGAAATTAACCCCTCACATCTCTCCTGATCGCTCAGCCTCGCTGTCCCACCTCAAGACTTCCATCTCAGGTCCTCTGCTTCCCTACCTCCACACAGCTCCTCATCCTCGGGATGGCAAAACCCACAGTTACCTGCCCTGCTGGGGAGCCCTAAGCGAGCGCTGTGGGAGATGCATGCAGAAGCCCTGTGAAAGGGCAGCAAGACAGATAAAAAAAACCCCAGCCCACCCCATCCCCCAATGCATCCAGGTCTCTGCACCAGGGTGTACACCAGGGAGGCACGCTGGGGTGCTGCATGTTTGGCCTTTTTGGCTTCTCTGCCTCTCCCCTGGCTCTCTCAGTCCCTGGCACAACGGAGGTACGGAGACCCACGCTGAAAAACCACAGAAGCTGTGGGAGAAATGTCTGGGAAACGCAGAACGGACCCAGAGTGGCCTTCCTTAAGGTCAGAAGAAAAAGGCTCTATGATTAATCAAATGTATCTTGATTCAGTTAATACCTGGAGAAGGAAAGGTGTGCAGTGCTACTTCACAGAAGCCACAGGAAAGCAGGCTACTGCAGAATAGGAAATTTAGGAAAGGCTTTCCCCGTTCCCCTCAAAAAAACATGTATTTATGTTCAGTAGGAGGGCTTCTCTTTAAATCAGCGCCATTGCTTTCTTCATTGACTAATAAACTTACACCTGGAATTTCTCCAGTCTACAACCAGTCAGAAATTCATCCAGCAATCCCACACATACAGAAAATAAATGAAAATATTTTTTCTGCGTTATTATTAAAAGCAGAGAAAAACATTATTTGGGTATAAATAACAGCATCATTAAAAATAGCTTGTGGGAGACTAGAGGTCTGGGTGGGGGGCGGCTGTTATTGTTTATCAGTTTAGGCTTCCCCCCCAGTCCAACTCTGCTTTGAAATGTAACACGTCATTAAGGAATTTGTAGTTACAAAGTACAGACACTTGCTCCTGACAGTAAGCATGGCCACTTCTGTTAACAGAGCAAAACCATAACCACTCCCTCCACCTTGCCCCTACTCCAAAACGGCAAAAATCCTGATTAACAGCCAGGATAAATATGGCAGCCAACCAAAACACTATCCAACATGAAGTTTGGTCAAGCTATAAAACTGCCAGCGAAAAACGCAGAAGCAAAGCTTGACGCTGAATTTTAAGTTTAGAATAATAGTCTAACCCCAAGAAATATGAATCTGATAACCACTAAGGAAGGGGTCTGGGATTTTCATTAGTCACTTGCATGGAGGGGGTGGTGTTGCTGGTGGGAGGCGGGATGCATAAGAGCACAGTGGTGAAATGTAAAAAGGGGCAGAATGGTTCAAATCCTGCGAAGGAAAAGGGAAGGGGAAAGTGTATTTGTTTTTAAAAGCAATTTTACATTAAGTCACACAAGCAGTTGAAAGACTCACTGTTCTTGCAAGTTCTAGGCTGGTCCACTCTGATACGGCATAAAAGTTCTTCTGTTTGTGTAAGGGGAATGGGTGTGTGCTCAGCGCCCACAGAAATTAATGGACTGTACACAAAGTCATTTTTCCCTCAACTCCTCAAAATTTTTTTTTTTTTTTTCAAGGAAAAGCCTGTGACCCCATCATATAATGGAAAGTCAAATGCCTCAAGGTAAATCAA
The DNA here is from genome assembly GCF_963924245.1 of Chroicocephalus ridibundus. Lineage (NCBI taxonomy): Eukaryota > Metazoa > Chordata > Aves > Charadriiformes > Laridae > Chroicocephalus > Chroicocephalus ridibundus. The sequence continues at coordinate 36,700,916 of NC_086285.1, forward strand.
ATAATTAGAAGGATATTTCCTTTGCTTTAAAAATTTCACTCGCAAAAAAAAAAAAAAAAAAAAAAAACCTCAAGTCTCCAAAAAACTTGGAGGTGGTTTAGTTGTTTTTTCTGGCTGAAAGGATTGCTGCATAGTTGGCCCTTATGCGTCTTGACTTTGTGACACCCAGGTTTTAGTCATGCTTAGCCTTTCTGAAAAATAATAGTAGTAATAACAGCAGTGGCAGATTTAACCACAAGCAGACGGGACGTTGCCTCATGGCCCCCTCTCTGTAATGAGCATGGGTTATTTTGGTTGCTATTTTCTGCTCTGCGAAGGGCTTGAAAGCACTCATACATAACTCCTGGCACCAGTCCCATGCGTAAATGGTATTTCCAATGTAGCCAAATAGGAATTGCTCACCTAGGCAGGACTAAACCATCCATTGTCTACCTGCTGCGTGTCTGCCTATAGATGTGTAGATGGAAGTGCAGATGTTGATTTTCTATGCATCTGCATATCTTTCATATGGTGATAATTCACTAGTGATAGGGAGTGTGATTGTTATCTGTGATTTTTGCAGTGAACCAGAGAAGTCCTCTCTTCTTCATGTTACACAGCATCGTGCCAGACTGTTTATGCACAATTTCCTAAAGCCCTAAAACTCAGCTCTGGTGTTTAAAGGCCAAAGCAAAAGCTGCTTTTAGTGGAAAGAAGCTGACGAAATCTTTTTATTAAGGCTCTTTAGCTATATTTTGAGGGCCTATTTAAAAACAAAATCCATTCACACCCAATTAGTGAGATTTTTACTTGAGGAAAAAAAGAGGAAAAGAGTAATATCACGTATAAAGGACAAAATCAAATCAAGTTCTTTTTTTGTCTGTGATTTATATTGCATGTAGTTTTCCTTATAAAACTAGACCTCACTGGATGCTCAGGAAGAGCAAACCAGGAACTAACAAGTTAGGTATGGTAGATAACGTGCTGTGTGCAGTTGTGGTGATACACAAAGGGTTTGTGCAGCTCAAAGGAACCATTAGCTCCCTCTCACCTCAGAGATCCTCAATGGAAGTTATAAACAGATCCCCAGATTTCCAAAGGTGCTGTTATTTGATGCTAGATAGCAGTACCTGTAGAGCCTCCATTTCCCCCCAGTGTCTGTTCTGAAAGTGCCAAGGTAACTTGCACAAGAGGTAATTGGTTCTGAGCAATCAAAAACACAGAGGCTACTATATCTGGATTTGTTGGATGCAACCTGAAGGTTCAGAGGTCTCTGTATAACCCCTTATGGTATTCACTCATGGAAACAAATTCATTTTTATAGAAATTTTATGAAAACCTTTTCTACAGCATTTTCAAAGCCATCCTATAGAGTTTAACAAAGTCCCACTATGGACTGTTCCACATTAGTTTATGGATCCTACTCATCCTCTACTCAATGACAGAGTATTTTTCAGTAAAGGGGTAGACAGCAGTTTCTATGTCAATACAGTCTCCTAAGCGGACATTTCACAGCTTTAGAGATGCAACAGGAATTTAAGCTGTAGAAGATGCTAGTGCAGTGCTGCTGACAAAACCCCAACCATAGTACCTGCAGTCACCACCAGCAACCCACCAGGAAAAGTAAGAAATGGAGGAAAAAGTGGAATATGTCCCAGGAAGATGGCTTGTCTCCGGGGTGTCATCTGGCACCGTACTTCTCCCCTAGCCTGACACAGAGTGCAGAAAAGACAAATGAAATCCTGTGAGCTGCATCATGACGTTATACTACCTTATTTTCCTATCAAACTCTGTTCTCAAGCCCACAGATACTTTGCAGGAATTATGTTTTTCTTGGAACATCTGGATCCCACCGAAGCCTTTCAAAGCAGAGCTGTGACAAATACGCTATTGACACTGGCAGCTACAGAGATGTGAACCGTGTTTCTGTCAGAGGGCTGCTGGAGATGATCAGCATGATAAACTGTTTCTCATTACCCCAAAACAGAAAGAAAGAAGACTTTAAGTGAATACTCGGTTCTTTCATATCAACACTGAAAAGGCACCATGAAAGGAGTACCAATATCAAGGACCAAAAAAAGTAAATTATGGTAAAAATGCGTATGCCTGTCCAGTCATGCTTTGGCAGTGAGGTTACCAAGGCATCAGAGACTGTCAGCGGGAATGGTCGAAGATGAGGCACCATGCAGCAGATGCCTGTGGGCAAGCTACATGTCTTCCTTAGCAGCTACAGAACATCTTCAAGATGTAGATGTTCATCACCATTCTGCAAGAGTTAGGTGCGAGTAAATCCAAAGATTTGCAGAAATCTTAGGGTATGTCTCTGGCCACGCAAGAAAGTTTTCCCACACCATCATCTGTTCAGCTAGGCTGTGTGGTCTGAGTGAATTTACCCCTTATTGTTCCAGGGACAAAAGCTAAGAATGGTATTTTTATTTTAAAAGCATTGGAAAATATCTCCACCAGTATATATAACTGCAGGCAGCAGGGGCACTAAGCACATTAACAGTGAGTGAACAACTTCCTTGGAAAACATCTGGGGATGACAGTCACTCACCCTACCCCCCCGAGAACCTGACACTTGGATGTCTACTTATCAAATATAACCCAAAGCAGCTGCAAACCAGATAGGCTGAACCTACTGGAAACTATGTCACTTCACAATCACCTGACCGAAGGTAATTTTATACAGGGAGCTGCCAGCCCGTGTACACTCACACACTGGCTACTGTGGGGCCAATGCTTGCAGAAGGTGCAGCATCTAAAATTCCCATCAAAAACTCTATGGCACCAAGGTTTACAAAGATTATTAGCATGGCTAAATCTTACAAAGATTATTAGCATGGCTTTCCCTTGAGCATGATAAGACAGGACTTTGTATGCATTCACACCTTCGCTCACTCTAATTCATACGCAGGGTACGCAGACATGACAAGACCCTAAAGACATGAGTAAGGAGGCAGGAGCCCCCTCCCTCCTTACTCATGTCTTTAGGGTCTTGTCATGGCTGTAATTCATAGACTTAGTCGCATTTAATTTACCAGCTCCCTACCCACACCAGGGGCTGCGTGTAGAGAAGTGCTGTTGGAAGGTGATGGCAGAAGCTCTCTCTTACCTCCCCATCCCCCAGGGGAAAATGAATGTCTCGGGTGTTGGGGATGAATGTCTCGGGTGTGGATCATCCCGCAGCTCCCTGACTTGTGCTTGGCCTTGGAGCTTTTGTGCTTTACAGAACAGCACAATAGAAGCCTACGATATTCCATATTTCCCCTTAAACCAAGTAATATTCCCCCTTGAATCACATAATGCACCAAAAGCATTAGTAAGATCATTCAGAGACAGCTAGAAAGACCAGAATTTGCTAGTGAGTGCTGGGGTCTGATCTTGGACCTGGGGTACAGTCCCTGCTCTCCTCACAGTGCCCAGAGACCCACTACAGGCTGTATTAAATAACACCGTGACAGCAAGGTCCACACCCACCTTTCTGTCCAGCTGCAGTAACAAGGACCGCATCTATCCAGGCGTGATAGTGTCCTTCCATAGCACACATCTCTGCTTTCCAGCTGACTCAAGCACAACTCTGTGCTTGAGTTCAGAGAGCAGAGAGGTGAGTGCAGAATTTAAACCCCTCAGCTAGTGATACCCTTGACAGACTGTGTAGAGTTTCCTACGATGCCTTTATAACAATTATCCATGGTTCAAGCTTCTTATTCCTTGTTTTGTTCCCCCTCAGATGCATCCCTGAATCATTGACCAGAAGATGTTCAACTGCCATTGATCCTGACTGGTAGATACAGGAAAAGAGACCGAGACATTGAATCTACATACATCTGTAAATCTACTTGCCCTTGCCAAGCATATTGATGTTTCACTCGTTGACCAAAACCAATAGTGCATTGGGGTGATCCCTTTCTCTCTTGCCCCCATTTTCTATTTTCTTTATAAATAACACAACTTGTATCTCGTATACACACCTGTGTATGATGATGCTTTGTTTGCAGAAATATTCCTGCACTATGCTATTTCTTGGTAATGCATAGTTGCAGTACAGTCCTTACACAGCCTTCTAGACCCCACCAATCTTTCAGCTGAAGCAACTTCACCCTGTAAATTGGGACAGAGTTATCATCAGCCTACACGTGTGCATTTCAGAGGCTCCTGCAACTACAGTGGTGGATTTAAACTTCTGCCCTGCAAAATCTCAGCTTACGTGAAGTTTTGCATTGCAAACCTTCCACCAGAAAATCCAAATTCAATCATGTATTTTAGTAGGTGATGACACAACTTGAGTAATATACCTTTCCAATGTGAAAATAGTGCAATAAAATAAAATCATAGGAAAAAAACATTTGCTATTGTACTTGATTCCTCCCATGGAGAAAAATGCATTAGAGCTTTCCTTGCCCCATTCTGCACCAAGACTGTTAGTTGGTATCATACAGGTTAGAGATTTATCAATCTCCCTCTGCCAAATATTTTCTCCGGTTTAAAATTTAAAAAAAGCTTTTTCAGCAGCTGAGTTTGTGAAGACCTAGTGAAAGTTTATGAGAGATTAAAAGTGTGTGCAAGGATGTTAACAAAGCAACTCCATACAAAATCTCAGATGTCTGCCACTGGCCTTAGATGTCTGCTAATGCATTGTTGTGGTTTGGCCAATGACAAGACAACAGATGCTCTCCCCCAACTCGCACTCTAAGGAGAGGAAGAAAACAGACAAAGAGATTTAAGAGTTTAGAAAAAAAAAAAAAACCTCAACTACTTTAATGAAATATTAATAATAAAATAAAAAGGAAATAATTAAATAGATACAATATATACAAATATACACAAAATCGTATCAAGCTCCCAGGGAGATGTCACCAGCAGGCACTGGGGAAGTTCCAGACTGGACTCAGTGACAAATGGGAACCGGAACACACTGACCGGGATCAAAAGGTAGATGAGCTGATGGGGTCCTCCTCAGACGTCAGTCATCAAAGAGAGAGAGCCATCGAAGAAGCAGTCCATTGAAGAAGAGACAACAGAGAAGAGCCAAAGACAAAGAGCCTTTGGAGAACAGCCAACCTGATCCCTTTGATCCCTCAGCGTTTATACTGAGCATGGCAGATGGGATGGAATACTTTATTGGTCAGTTTGGGTCACCTGACCTGTCCACTCCTCCCCAAACCAGGACACATATAGACATGCACGAGACCCCAGTGGGGCATCAGTAGACCAGAATCAATAAGGATACACAGTTCTTAGAGTGCCCTGGACCACCCAGTCACTTTCTCTTAGGGAAAAATAATTATTGTTACTACTAATAAATAAGAATGACCAGAATGTTGTCTTCTAGTTGTATAACATCCAATGTGCAATCCCAGTATGCCCACACTTCATCTTCCTTTGGAAGATGCCTGTACAGACAAGCTTTAGTAATATTTTTTGAGAAAATCATAAACTTTGAAAACTTCTTCCAAATGCAGGCATTCTTATGCTATTCTTGTCTGTAAAGATCAGTGATGATCCTTCCAAACTGAGATTTCCCTCATGGAAAGTTCATTTAAGGAAAGATTAAGACCAAACCAAAACTCTCCAGGCTCTTCCATACCTTTACAGGAGAATTGCAGGCCATGAGGTCAGTCTAGCCCTCCAGCTGCTTACGAGAATTATATCATCTAACTAGGGAAGGGAAAAGATACCATGCGACTAAAATGCACCCATTCTGTTGCAAATGGGAATACCCAGACAACTACTCATGGGGATCAGTTTGTGCACACACCATTAGCCCTGCTTGCAAAACCCTTTTGCCAAGGACCTGCAAAGAGTGGATTGCCAAGTGCAAACCAAAGTCTATTTTGTCAGTATCTGTGAAGCAAGACTTAAATATAGCAGATAAAACGTTCTTCATGAAAGACTCACCATGCTGTGATTACAGATCACCTCACTCCAAGCACTAAACCAAGGGAGCACCAGGGACTGTTTTGTTCATGCTTTATCCAATCTGCTCAACTGACACAGAATTTGCAAAATATGCTTTGCAGTCTTGACATGCCAACAAAGCACTTTTCATTTTGGCTCCAGTCCAAGACTGGTGCTAGTTATCTGATACTTTGCATGGAGTCATCATATTTTCTTCCTCCCACACACTTTTCATTCCTGCATAAGCTTTAACTAACCTCTTCATTAAATTAGGAGTTTGGAGAGCTTTCTCTCTCAAACCTCGGAGCCTGCAGGTTGTTTAACAAGTGCTCTACACTTGACAGCACCTTTTTAAGTTTTACAGCTTCAGCTTACAAAGATACAACACTAAACCACTGAATTCACTTAGTTTGTTCCATTCCTTTCAAGATCATTTAATCAAGCTTGGCAAAAACAGCTGAGAAATAAATTTACCTGGAGACACATACAAGGCAAGCAATTCACATTCTGCAGCTTATTTACTAGTTACCCCTGAACAGTAGCCAGCTAACTTCTACCTAATCCCTAATAAGGTTGTTTTTTCTCCCTCCCATCAAAAATCTAGCACTCTGACCTTAATGCGAAGTGATGGATTAATGTTACACATGCTGTTCTTAAACCTCAGTCACTCTCTGCTATGACAGCAGGATTAGAAAGGAGAGTATGGACTGAAGGCACCCAGCAGATTTGGTGATTTAATTGTCTGAGCTTCTGGTGTGCAGGCTTAACTTTGGCTTAAGTAATGTCTATTTCCTGTCAAAAGAAGTCTGTTTGAAATTAATTCCTTTTACTGAAGCCCCAAGTCGAACACTTTTGGTTTTTAAGATACTTTGTGCATGACAGAGGTGTTTGTTTGCCTTAATGCTCCCCAAACATTAATCCGAAGCTGTTTGCAACGGCCACTTTCTGCATCTTGTTTTGGAGATGTCTTGATCAATTAGTGCAATGTCACAGTTACATGTAGTTATTGTATCTCCAGCTGCAAGCTGTTAATAATAAACTTACCCACAGGACAAACCTGCCATATGGTTGATGGTCAAGCAAGGCTAAAATATGCATTAGGAAAAAAATGCAACTGTCAACATGAAGCTGGATATGGCTTATTGGATTTGATGCGGGCATCTGACAGCAATGTTTCTTTTAGCAACATTCTGTATTGCAGGTCAGGAATCTGCCTACTGTGGAATATTTGTCATAGGAAGACAAGAAGAGAAAAAAACAAGGGAACATTTGTGAAATGGAGAATACAGGGTAGGTTAGCGGTAACTGATTTTTTTTTTCCGAGGAGGGAAGAAGGAGGGAGTGTTGATCTGAGGGGGTTTTGTAAGAATGATTTGCTAAAGAAAACCTTGTTCAAATTTTTTTCACAATCAAGGGAGATCAGCTGCAGATGACAAGAAAACAAAACTTGTTTTTTCCTTGCAGATATAAAGAAATTGGACTGTCACATAAAACATAAACTCTAGAGGAAAATATCCAAAGTCTATCTGGTGATAGTTATATTCCCAGATTAGAATTTCTTTGTGCTAGGAAAAAGCACAGCATTTGGGTATTTTTTGTAACTCTTCACATCTATTCTAGCCACTCAATGAATGGCACTGGCACGGTTTCTTGCCTCGTTGGTAACACCAGTGCAGCAAATACTTTCTTTAGCTTTATAAAAGCCGAAGGTACCACAGCTGGGTTTGCCATTAAATAAGACAAGTCAAAGAATGACATGAAAGTGAAAGCAAGCCCTCCTATTCAGTGGAGGCCTTTAAGTCCTTCCCTCTTGCCTCATCAAAGGTCACCTCCCAGTAACTTCATGTCATTTATGAATTGGAGGGTGTGCAAACAGTTCCGTTCCATACTACTGTCACTTTTATCAATGGGAGCAGAAACCAAACTAATTGCTATTCTAAGAGCAATCATGCAGTGAAGACCTTATTAAAAGTCCCAGAGTCCTGTTTACATGTGGTAAGGTTTGATTTGATTAGTTGGTAATTAGAAGCACACCGTTAATTATGCAATTTAAAAGGCATAGCTGGGCGTCACAGTTCCTAGGAGAATTCTCTAATATGTGGGAAAGAATTATTTCTTATTAGACTCTGCTGTCGAGGCCTTGTTCTTGCAAACACTTCTGCATGTGCTCAACTTTAACACGTGTGACTGCTCTGTCTGACTTCCATGAGTCACTCCCAGCCTCGTGAGCAGAAGGCCTCTGCAGACATCTTTGAAATGACTGGGCCTGAGATACCAAAAATCACTTCCCAATTCCCAATTGTTTCTCCAGATTTTCCAAATATATTTCTCATAGACTTGATTTCTCCATGTTATAGTAACCATGATAAATAAGGGCAAGCTTTCTAGGTAGTTTGGAGACATTGGGGCTTTACTGGGCATATCAATAGATAAACAGGAGTGCTTTGATGCAAACCTCAGAACTTCAGCAGTTGGTCTAAAACTGGTGACATTAAAATATTTTGCTTCTAAACGTGCCATCATTTTGCATTAAAGTGACATTTTTCTCTCCACTCAGTGCAAGCTGATTGTCAAGCCAGGCCAGGTATTCAGCCTGCTGTCTTCTGGGTGGGGGTGTACTGTGTGTTCGAAAATGGTTTCTTTTTTTTATCTCAAACTTACTGTCAGGAGTTTGGTATTCTATAAAAAGCATATACTGTTGGGGTTTTTCTGGGCTTAAAAATACTTTTGGTGGAAATGAAGAGTCTATATTAATTCAGGCCCTTTCTTTTCACAGTTTTAAAAATGTAGAGGAAAAATCAAGGCTAGGGCGTAAACAGCAAAGAAAGATCCCGGTTAACAAGACAAGGGAAGCAGTCAACAAGAAAGGCCTCAGAGTCAGAGTTCAAAAAGAAGTGAAATATTCAGTAGATGAGGGAAAAAAAGTCTTTTTGTTGTGGTGCAAGGTAGAAAGTCAAGAGCAAAGTAAGAAGAAAAATTAAGGGGGTGGTGAGGATTGAGAAGAGAGTAGAATATGAAGAGATAAAGCATTGTGTGAGCTAAACATACCTGAAAGCAGTGAAGTCCCAAGAACAGGGAATTAGCACTAATTTATGTTATACAATTTTTTCTTGCTATTTCCAACAGAAGAAACATGCTTACTTTGATCACAGAATGTTAATTAAATGCACCAATTCTTGGTAGCATATTTATGAACCATCGCTAACATTAACAACAGCTCCATGTATATACACAGTAACTCACTTGTAAATCACCGCTTGCTTATTGTTGCTCCGTATTTTTTCATGATTTCATCCTACCTGTTTTGTCTGAAGGAAAGTGTGTCTGTAACACATCTGAATCTTCATGATAGCCCTAATTTAGGTGTTATGCATATACATTTTCTGTAGCTTTCTGGGCCACCCATCTATTAAATGTCCTGCCACTTGGCTGTTTTACATGATGTCAGCTCGTGATCTGGCTTTTTTTACTCTGTTACCAAATCCTGACTTCTTAAAACATTAAATAAAATGTTTCTTTCAGGGTTAATTATTTTGGAGTGTGACAGAAACCAGCACCCATAAAGTTTGTTGACATAAAAAGAGTAGATGTGAAAATAAAAATGTATGCATGTCTACACTGAGCTCCTGAGCTAATGCATTGAGTTTCAGATCTTGACAGAAACTTGGCCTCCATCAGTCTTGACTCTGTTTAAGTGGCAGGATGGCTGGCAGCACTCACCAGTGCTCGCAGGATGTACTAATATTTACAAGCAAAAGAAGGTCTCTGGCTTTGTTGAAATAACACCACTTTCTTAATTTGACTGCTGCTCCATAGCAGACCTTAACAAACAGCTACCAAGGGAGGAGGTAAAGGACTGAGCTTTCATCAAATGCTAATGTTTACCTTAAACCGAAAAAGTCACAATTATATTAAACAGATTTCTGAGGACAAACTATAAATAATGATATCATTCTTCTGGAATATCATGCTCAGGATGACAATGTAAACACTAAGGAGTTCCAAAAGCAAAATGCAAAAAGCAAAGGAAAAAATTATATGGGGCAATATTTCTTCACATAAACAATCAAAAATTGCTCATGGGTTGCCTGTCTGGTATTGAGGTGTACAATGCATGTGTTGTATGTGTATGGGGGGAGAGGTGGAAATGTATCTGGCATTTCCTTTTGACTAGTTGTTAAGGCAGGGGCAACTGCAAAGTTAAAATTAGTTTTCAGCTTTGGATCCAAAGTCACCTGAAGCTTCAGAGTGATTTAAGCTCACACTTTCTGCTTCATCTTTGAAAGAAGCAGGTAAAATATACAGGATTAATGTAATTGTTTTACACTGATAACATTTCCATTTGTCTGAAAGGATGGCAGTATTGCTTAGTGGAATGCCGTGGGATTTAGTCTGACATACTACTATCTGTGTTTCTATATACACCTGTACTGAATAGGTTAGTAATATATACAACAAATGTAAATTATACATTGCTACATGTAAAAGTTATTACTTATCTGAAGAATTTACATGACCTCCATCAATAGAGTGATTCCCAATTCATAAAGCAATTGCTCTCTTCACATCCCCGTGCAGTAAAGGAATAAAAAGAAGAGAAGCAAAGACTGTGGAGAGTCTGTGTGGGTTTTGCCCAAGTGAAACAACAGCAACGTGTTCAGGTACATCTAAGCTATAAGCAAATGCATACACTACCCCAAAGAATCTCTGGGTGAAAACCAGCTCTGTAGAAATTAAAGTGACATTGCCCCTGATGTTAATGGGCCAACTTAATTTTGTACCCACACACACACATAGGAACATTGAAGTCACTGCAATTCCCTCCACTGAAACCAGGATGAATTTGGCTTTTTGTGTCCAAGGGGCAATTTTACACTGACAGCATTGGATTTTGATACACATTAAGACAGAAAAAATCTGTGAAAGGGTACTTTTGCATTGATATGTACCAACAGAAAATAAGTGTGGGATAACAAACCAACAAAACCCCCACTCACAGTGTCTGCAAGGCTCCAGCACGCTGTGTATAATTGGAAACGTGTACTGCTAAATAAAATAATCACATAAGTCTTCAGCTGCCATTTATAGCAAAATCACTAAAAAGACCTTTTGCTTTTCTGTGCGGGGAAATCAGACAGAGGAAGAGGCACAGCCCAGGCAAGGGAAGCGCGTGGTGCTGTACTGTAGGGCACTGTCCCAAACGCCCCCGATGAGGCTCCCAGGAGCAGCTCAACGTCAATGGGCACCTTGTCTTCCACATTTCCACTCACAGCCAGGCAGCTGGTCTCTTCTTACCTATGTGTAGCCAAAAGTTTTCATCTTTTATCCCAGCATTCAAGTTTTAATGGTTTCTCTACTGGGGAAAAAAAAAAAAATCCTAAAAAGGAAAGGGTGTGATCTCAAGTATTGAGGTGTTCAGCCAAACACAGTGAAATACACAGCCTGGGGAATGAAATAATGAAGATATCACTGCTACTGGGGGTGAGTTATTAGTCGCACTGGGTGTTGCCAACTGTGAGTTACTGAAGTTTCATCCTCCAAGTGGAGGTAATTTTAGATTCCAACTCCTCAATGCCATATAATAAGTGACTATAAGCTTTGGCATGTATGCTTAACATTATCTGTTTATTTCCTTGTTCACTTGATCAATTTTCAGACACCGTAAGTCTAAAATTTTCACCCCAGCTTTTTTCCTCTGATAATTGGTAGTAGCTTCAAAACAAAATGCCATGAAATTGTGAAATCTGTTAAGCCTTTTGAAAACCACCCCCAGAGAAGTCTTGGACATTCCATTGTCTGAACATTTTAAAAGACTAGTTGTGGGTAGGCATAGGAGAGAGTGCTGGCACTAGCAACACCTAAACAAGTGAATACAACACAGAAGCTGCACACAGGGACAAAGACGTGACTGTAGCAAAACATCACTTTGTATACTGGCTGAACTGGATCATCAAGACTTCTGGAAATCAGATTATTTTCAAGCAGGTATGCCTGAATGTAGATGTTTAAGTCTCTCAACTTCGAAGTTGTGAATCAGGACAATGAGAAGAGTATGACCTTCGCAGAGGTTTGTGGTGCATTCACTTTTAAGACTATGACCACCACTTTGGATGACCTCTTGAATGCAATGTCACTCATACATCTCCCTAATACAGAACCGCATTTGTATTTTTGAAATTGCTCTAATTTCTTCCCTTTCCCTTGAATGGAAATGAGGGTCCTGAGTAGCAGTCTGAAACAGCAGCTTCCAGTGAGTATTAAAGACCTTGTGACACTGACAGCTCTGTAAAACTACCAGCATATTTGAGTTTTCTTTATGCTTCCCTGCTGGTATTTTCAAGCAGATTTTTTTTGTCTTGCATCTTATTTGAGGTCACCATAGTGAGCTTTTGCTGCTTTCCAGGAGAGTGTTGGCAGAAGCTATTATGGCATGAGTTTAAAAGGGGCTTTAACACCTGGTCTTTCAGCAGTCTTTTTCTCTGTACTTCTCCTCTTTCCATCATAGGATTACAGCAGCTATAGCTGTGAGAAAGATTCACTTTTTCCCTTCTGCTTTTTGTAATGTAATTTCAAGCCAAATCCTGTGACACTGTGAAGCATCTATGGTTCCTCTGTAGAAATATATTCTCAGTATTTCTTAGTGTTTTAGAGTTAATTTTGGCAACTTGGAAGTTTGCAGATCAGGAATTAATATTCAGTGTGTTACTAGCCTAACCCAACCTTGGAACCAAAAAGGGTCTTCATGTTTGTATGGCTTTTGTCTACGTTTTGAGTAAGAGAATGATTAGGAAACTAAAAACTAATTCAAATGGTCCCACACAGTCCACGGGTTTGAAGCTTGGCTGCTTCTGTGAAATAAAGAAGAAGGAATTGTGTGAATACAAACCATTGCCAGTAAATTGTGTGACTGGCATCAGCCCTCTGGCAGCACTGCCTTTCAGATGCAAACCGTTTCAGTAGGAGAATAATGCCTCAGTCGAAATCCAGGACTTGGTAGGATGTTGCTCTGTGTAAAATGTGGCTCTTCCTTATGAAATGTCTTCTCACTAGCTCCAGTTATAAAAATGCTATCTCTGTTAAGCTACTTTATTTATTAATTGTTAAAAAGCTGACATGGTTCCTTGAGGGCTACCCTGAGGGCTCAGCTGTTTCCATACTCCGGGTCGTTTGGCTGTATGTTAGCGCATAAAGCTACAGCACCTTTCAGCCCAAGGCACCTCATACATGCCATGAGCGCTGTTGTGTCTACGTAGAAATGACACCGCGGTGACTGCAGCACGGTGCAAGGAGTTGTCACCACCTGTTCGCAGATCAAGCCATGAAGTGCCCCCCCATGCAACTTGGGATCTCTAACATGCATGTGATGGAAAGTCCAAGTCCAAGTGTTAGTCTTAAAAAAATGTTTTTAAGTAGCCTTTTAAAACTTTCTTAAGCCTATATTGTTACAGGGATGCTTTTATATGTATGCTCTTTCTAAACAGACAGTTACTTCAAAAGAGAAAAAGCTAGGACTACCCTCCTGCTTTTTGTCCTCAGCAAAGACCAAATGTGACCTTTGCTTTCCATCCTCAAACATTTGACTTGCTGTCAGGAAGGAAAAACAATTTTAAAAACCCTTGAGGAAAAAGGCAAGGAGCATAGATTTCAATTTTATTGCTGTTAAACCATTTATGCTTAAAACCGAAATATTTGAGTGTTCATAGAGCTTCATGTTGATGATCTTTATTGGATAGATAGATCACTGTTTATAGAAACGTTGTTTTAATGGTTCAAACATTGAATTGCAAAAATGATTCATTTTTGAGTGATCAAAATATATCATTCTGCATTTTAATAAAATGTTAAATACAGGCTACAATATAGATTATAGTAGTAATGCCTCTTGTAGGATCTGACAATCCAAACTTGTTTTCGTAAACTTCCTGGAGTTCAGGTTAATGCACCAAAGAGCTGTAACTCACCAGTGTGTGATACCAGCTGATACAATATGGTAATCCTGCAGCAGCAGCACAGGACAGCAGGGAGATTGCTCTTCTAAGCTAGGAATATGGGCTGTAGTACACAGGATGCTTCTCTACATACAAGTCTAGCTTCCAACCAACGTGTTATTGAAAAGAAAAAAAAAGAAAAGACATGATTAAAACCAAAAAATAACCTCATCTTCCCCCAAAACAGTTGACAGTAAAACCAAAGCTATAGCTCCTCATTCTTTTCTTCCTGAAGAAATTGAAAATCTTTCACTGGAGAGTTTTTCTTCCCCATGTGTAATATCCCCCCTGCAAGCCTGACATCGTATGACTGCCGTATCCTGCCTATTCGTTAGTATCAGCGTTGTACTTGCAACAGGTTTAGGAACATGCTTCGTATTTGACAATAGGATTTGTTTTTGCTCTCATTTTATTGGCATACCTAGACAAAACTCTTGGATTTTCATCTAATTAGAGACATTTATCTTTAAGCTTGTGCAAATATAAAGACAGATTTGTTTCTCTGAAGAGATCAGCTAAAAAAATGACAACTTTAATAATATGCTTTGCTAAATTACTCTTCTATTTTCAGCCCACTGTGATGTCCTTTGTTTTATTTATCTGATGCCCATCTCCATAGTGTCAGAGCTATCCACAGGATGACACACTCGACATTCCAGTAAGAAAGTCCTACACTTTGTTGCTGCCCCACACCTGGGACACAAAATCAGTTAGCTGAAAAAGGTGGTACGAAAGAGTGACATTTTGCAATAACCCTTCCTAAAAGTGGCCGAGTTTGTGCTTTCTCATGTTTTGCAGCGAATCAATTCAGAAAGTTTGGAGCCACCACCGAGAAAATTCTTTCCCCTGCAAACAGACTCTGCAGACCTGGAGATGTCAAATTCAATGAGCACATGCAGCTGAGTGGGTTCTCCTTTGCTTGGTTGTAAAGAGTCCCATCTGCCTTCTCTTAAAGCTGACGGGAGGGTTCCTGTGCCTTGTCATATGCCACATTCATTACAGGATCGAGAATTTCAGGAAAAGATCGGCTTCAGCAGAGAGAACATTAATTTCAGTATGACATGAAAAGTAGCAAGAATCCAGAATGAACTTCGTGGTTTTAAGACAAAATAAGAAATACAAAATTTTGTTCAAGTGAGTTCTCTCTATAAGAAGTACGTACAATAGGCAGCGTCAACTTTAACATTGTTAAATCAGAAGGATATCTTCAGTTCCCTTCTAACAGTCAGGATGCTTGTCCTAAAAGTTCACTTGTTTGCTCGAGGTGTCCAACCTTGCTTTGAGAAGAGTGGTTGAAAAAAACACATGATTTCTCCAAATCATAAGTCTTGTTCTCTTGTAAAGCTGAAAAGACTCTTAAAAAAAAATAAAAAAGAGACAAAGAAATTAGAAATAAAAACTTTGCCAAGGCATCTTTGATAATAATAATATGTTCCTCAGAGAGGCATGAGAAAGGGATTTCCTAAATTTCCTTAGCAGAACATTTTGCTTTTCATCTATCACTAACCACTAGAGTTATCTGCAAAATTGCCATTAAAACAAAATTTTGACAAACATTTGGAGAGGCTGGGGTTATTTTTTCCTCTATTCCAACTTATTCTTGCAGGCGGAAGAGTTTATTAATACATAGGTCATTTGCAATTATGGCTGCTTAGTTCTTTGGAGAAGGAAAACATCAAGAAAAACTTAGTAGCGTTTTGCATACAGAATGGGAAGTCAGGTTTTGCCTCATTTGTTTACAGATGATCTCCCCAAAAACAGAAGTGGAGGGGATTCCCAGTAGGTATCTGGGAGGAAGGCTTAGATTTGGAGGAGCCCTGACCTGCAGATGCACCTTTGGGGCACGCTTTGCAGGGCAGGATTTGCTGTCTGCATCAAATGCCTCTGCAGGGCTGCAACCCAGCGTGGAAAAAAATGGTGTGGAAAGATGTCAGCTATCTTCAAGAAGCTTGCTTACCACAGAGCTCTTTGATCAGCCTTCACAGTCCTGACCTAGTTACAGGTTAATTACTGCTAACAAATGTTAACGAAACAGGAAAAGAAATGCTTCCTGGCATATTTGTGTCACCAGCCAGCACTTGATATTACCATCTCACCAGGAACTGCTTTGTCACTATACAGGAAAGCAAGAACGGAGAGCTTCCACAGTGTCCTAGCACGAGAGTGAATGGCCATGGCACTGGTTGCGATATGCTGTTCCAGACGGGAGACTGTTTAATTTAATAGCAGGCATCTGGAGGAAACCTAAGGAACAGAGATGTTAATTATTGCTAAACTTAATAGCACAAACCGAGGTGAAAACAATTGCAGTCATTCAAATTCAGCAGTAATCAGGTTAGTCCAGGAATGGGGTATTATATGAAAGAGTCTCTTTCAATGGCATGAGTTATGCCAATAAATGTGAAGCTGTGGCTTTAGCAATGAAAGAAAGGCAAAACCACTGGCCAGCAGCACTGCCTGTGGATGGTTGGCAGGGGTCATTGACTGACCAGCACTCATCTTATTCTAGGATTGGAAACTATCCATGCCCCTGCTCACGTGTTTCCTAAACCATAATATTCTGTTAATAAATGCAAGGGAAGATGATAAACTGGATATGGGTCAAATTGTACACATTAAAAAACTCTTGACTGCGGTACTTTCACCTTTGTTCTATGTGCATGACTGTGAGATGCCAGAGAAGTATCTGATATCAAAAGTGAGGAGGACAAGCTTCTCCTGTCCTCCTTAAATGCTTTCTTCATCTTCTCTTGCTTCAATTTGTAGAGTCTGAAACGGTTGTTTTGCCAGCAGTCAGGTTCAGCTGAAGCAAGGATGAATGTGAGTGCTGCTTCCTTCAGCTGCCTGTTGAGCACTCTGCTATTTCTCCAGCTTCCAGCTTCCATTTCGGCTTCTCTTCAACTTGCTTTGGAGGCATAATGAGAGGACATTCTGTCTCGTCAGTAGTGAGCATTCTGGGGAGCAGACAAAAGCTTCCTGGGTCTTCATGCAGCACCAACCACCAGAGGAGCCCGTGCTGGTTTTTATACCACTGCAAACAAACAAATAAGAAATACCTTTACAAATGCCCCTAAGTAAACATCCTGGAGTACTGACAAGGATTGGGACCCTCATCCTCTCCACCTGTATCTTGGCACTCTCTATCTGTGTCCTCACCGCCAGTTCAAGACAGAGGAAAACCAATAGCTTGGACCTCAGGGAACCTAGTCTGTCCCGGGTCTTCTCAGCAGGACTTGTGGGAGGCTTGGGTCCCCAACCTGGTGTACTAGCTTTCCCCAGAGGCACTAAAATGCGCTATTCCCTTAGCTCACCAGAGAACATAATGGGCAGGTGGGGATGGAAACTCCAGCATCATAAACCCTGCCAAGGCAAAACTTACCCATCAGCTGTCAGCAGCGCTGGAAGGAGTGAGAGCGCTTGAGAGGCTGAGCGCCCCATTGGTTTCTGTCCTAGCACAGCCTCCAGACTGGATTTCGCTTTGCTTTCACAACCAGAATATTTATTTCAGGGAACAGGAAAAGGATTGAGGCCGCGTACTAAAATTTATGTTTTTGACGAGAAGCAGAAATTTGTTGCTGTCCTTTCGGTGATTTAACCTGCATGGTACGTGCCATTAAATCATAGGGGGACGACTCAAAAAGCAACCCCTTCCCTGACATTTTTGGGAAGCTGAAATTCACACCGCCCCACTGCAGCCCCCCTGTTCCCATCATCCACCGGCTGAACTGGAGCCAGGTGCCTGCACCCCACGTTTCCACCATCTCTAGAGAGACCGTTTGCCGTACCAGAGCAGCATCTGCTGAGACAGATGTGTGCTCAGAGGTTGAGGGGCGCCCACAAAAAGAGATAACAACTTCTCACAGCATTTTCCTCTCACAAAGGGCAGAAAGGGGCCAGTCTGAATTTGGCAAGCAATAACTTTTGTAGCTAAATAAAACCCGCAGAGCTCCACTGCCTGAAAGCCATGGGAACTGCAGCACTGTGAGCCACCTAGTAAATATATGAGCTGTCAGAGTCAATGAGCGGTAAGGTATGAGTGAACTCTGTGCAGGCTGATGGACCAAACTTTTTAATGCCTGCCTACTAAGATGTGAAAACTGGTTTATTTCTGGTGCCTGCCCATGCTATTGGCTCTGTCAAAGAAAACACATTAAAAGTTGCCGCCATAAATCTTGACAAATCCACAGGATAATCTACTCATACACCTAACCAAATGAAGCTTGGAAAAATACTGCTACCAAAGCTAATGCTGGAATGATAGGCTTTATGGTATTAGGCATGGAAACATCAGGAATGCTGGGCCCAAGAAAACTAGAGACCAATAAATTTAAAAGAGCAGATCGTGATCAATGCATGCTATACTTAGCCTCGTCGTATCAATACAGCATTAACGTATTTCTATCCTTTTTGTTACCAGTGAAACATCCTTCTCCCTGTAGTTGGGTGTTTTAATATATGGATGATGCATTCTTCTCTAGGTTGTTGTTTAAAGTGTTACCTTCTGATGGTTCATTTTAACTCCAAGACCCTGAAAAAGTTTTACTCCCAGCTCCCAGATAGAGGTTGGGGTTTTTTGTGACTCAAATCCTAAACCTGTATCTAGCATGAGTTTGGTTGCAAGTATTCATTCAAGGAGAATGTAAAATATATTGGACTGTTTTTAATTCCAAGACACTTCTGTTTGTAATTGACTGTCAGTGATCTTCACCCAATTGAGGGCACGTAAACCACTGAAGAATTTCTCAAGATGGAACAAATCTGTTTTGGTATTTGTTATAAGAGAGAAACCCTATTATTAATGGCATCTACCAGTTCCTTCTGTAAGACCCCATCTCCAATGGCTTAAATCCTCTATAAACTATAGACAGTTAAGCTGAAATTCTCTGCGCCACGTTCACATTCAGATTTGTGTTTACGCATAAGTTTTATCCACAACAGTTTGGCCACCCTGCAAATAAAGCCATTGAAAAGAGCTTGTACCTGAACATTAAAAACCTCCAAAAATCCTTTCTGTGAGAAGCTATTGTCCACCTAACCTTAGAGCGGGAGACTTAAGCATGTCAGGTTTGCCCTTCCTCTCAGGATGCGCCTTCTGAATGTCCTGTGAAAATTCCTGCAGATTTGGTACGTTGTGAGACTTTAAGTGATTGCCAATCACGTCTGGTCAGGAGAGAGCTGGTGATCAGTGGCAAAACCTGCAAAAAGCATATGTCCTTTTTAAGCCTGTTGCACCTCTCCAGCTCAGCGTGGAGCTGGATGCCCCTTACAGAGCCAGCTGGGAAGGGTGAGCAGAGGTGGACTGCTCCCATCGAGGGTGGTGGGACAGAGCAGAGCAGCGGCTGCAGCTGGTGTAAGGGGAGTTGGGACCATGGCAGGCACCAAGCCTGGCATGGGCACCTCAAGAACAGGGAGCAAGGGACCAGGAGACATGAAAAAAAGCAAGGAGCAGAAGGGCAGGGAGACCCAGAGAGGAGTGCTGGTGCTTCAGGTCAGGAAGGAATGGGTGGATGGCACCAGCTCCCAATGGAGCTGAAATAGATCCAAGGAGTCCTCCGCCTCTGCATTCCTCTCCTGTCAGCAAATACCTGTGAAAGCCATTAGCAAAGTGCACTTTTTTCAGGCAATTCCCAACTTTAGAGTGATTGAATTCGCAACTTTAATATTCTTTCAGTATAGCTATGGTGTGTAACACATGCCGACACAGCCCATTGGTACGTACACATTTGATGTACAGATATACATACATCCGTTTTGTATTTGAAACGCTACAAAGGCAGAAAGAGCAGCCGTAGCTATCTAAACTGTTTACTTATGTGCCTCCAATCACGTGGACATTTTGGGAAGGCCAAAACTTTAAAAAAAGGTAAGGACAAATAAAATGGCATTATTTCTTTTCCGTACAAAGATGTAACATTTTTGAAGACCATCGTGGCACAATTATAGCAGTCCTACTTGGACCACAGATAATCAGTCTCCCAGCGATAAAGATGTCAGAAGAAGGCTTTTATAGCCCATCAGCTCCAAGAACTAACTGTTGAATACAAAAAATCCCTGGCTCTGCAGCCCAGGCTTCTGTATTTCCAAAGCCTGAGGGATGCATGGGATTAATTTTAAAATAAAGGCAATGGATCAGTAGGTCCAGCCATTCACAGGAAGACAAGCAATGCAATACCTCTAAAAGTCAAACATATGGCTGGACCCAACTAGCCTAAGAAAAAACAACAGTTATTTTCTTAATTTAAAAGGTATGCTCTTACCAGCTAGCTTGCAAAGGACAATTTAAAAGGACCTAAATTTAGATTTTGCTCAAAAATAGGTTTACAGAAAACAAAGATCAACAGAAGAACTTCAGAAGTTCATTTTAAAATTAAATTGAAAACCATATTTAGTTTGAATTTAAGAGAATTTAATACCATTTTTTGAACCCCAACAGCAGAGCACACAATGAATAGGAAGTGAAACGGTGGGTCAAGTACCTGTAAGAGAGCTAATAATAGAGAAGAACAAAATGCTTGGCATGAAGGTGCAGATAAAGATACTCCTAAAAGAAAGTGTTTATGTGTGAATCTTAATGGCCTCAGACCCTTTTAATAACCAGAGAGCTGAAATAATAACAATGTGCAACTCTTAATATTTGCCAGGTAAGTCTCAATCCAAAGACATTTTCTAACCTGGACAAACTCCACAAGCGCTTTCTTCCAGGCAAAGGGAAGGACTAATCTGGGTGCGTGTGGATGACCAGAGTCACTGGAAGTACCTGACTGCCCGTTCAAACCAGGCGAAACCCTGAAGGGGCGGGAATCAGGACCGACTAAAGGGCTTCCCTGGTGGCCGCTGTGGTGGTGGAGCAGATGGTGCCCAGTGTCCTGGGGTTGGGCAGGGGCTGGGGAGCCCATCCCTGGTGTCTCACATCCCCGCTTCATGGGAATCCCAGCCAGCTCCTGGAGCTGGGTAAGCAGCAGTGCCTAAGGATGAATAATGCCTCCAATGAATTTAACCTGTATTTCTGATGGAGGCTTCTCAGGTTTTTAATTCAACATCACAGGTAATAGGGTTTGCTTGATTTTTCATCTTTGATTCAAGTACAGTTTGTGACAAATAGAGAAATAATTTGCTAAATGATTTCTGGAATGTGAGCTGTATTGATTAATCATTCCTAGTCCTAATTTAACACTTCTTTTCCCTGATCATATAGATACGTTTTATTCACATTACAACAAGGCACAATAGTGAGCCTGAATAATTCAGAGAAAGCAACCCACTAAACCAAAGTTCCAATAAAAAGGATTATAGCGTTTTAGACCATTTTAAATTTTTCTTTTTGGGTCTCATAACACTTCCCTTCAGCAACATACCTAAAAATATTAAAGCTACTATAAAATTTATTAGCTGGGAACAGAGTATAAATGTATTCCTTCTCTTACTGCGTGTGACCCTGCTACTCCCGTGCTTGTTAATAAACAGTGTCCAATCCCATATAAAATGTGCTTGATGCATTATTGCACTGTTGATTGTAATTTTTGTCAGCACCTTTGTGACTGGCATCGCAGAACCACTTGTGTATCTGGTTCCTAGCTGAGAAGAATGTAGTCAGATCTGTATATGCTTTGTTTAATTGCCGCTGTGCCTGGGCCTTGTTAAATGGCTTGAGGAAACCTGATCTATTGATGTCTTGTCCCCTATAAAATCCATCACTTCCGATGCAAATGGTTGAGCATGTGAACTTAATTCACTTGCCATCAGTTATGCTGAGAGTAAAATGTGGTTGGTAGAAAATAAACGCCAAAAGAATACAAATGCAACCAGAGAAAATTCTGTTTAACGTTTGAGTGCATCTTCATGAGAAATTTTTATGTTGCTCACGCAGGGACAATTAATAATTCCAATAGAAATAATTCTTTTTAGAAATATCAAAACGAGTAACCCTTGGTTAAAAGCTGAAAATAAATGGTAGTCCTTCTATACATTTTATTTGGTTCAATCAGCTGCTGAATCTTCATTTAAGAATGCCTAGGACAGGAAACAGCGATCCGGTCACACCTCATTACTGCCTAACAGGTCCCAGTCCACCAGTGATCTAGAAGTAGGTGTAGAGGGAACAATTCAAGTGCTCAAGAGGATGTTGTGGAAAATAGTTTAAGTCTTAAAGAATAGTCTAAGCCAATATTGAATAATTTCTGTCAGCTTCTAAAAACAAGCCTGAGTAAAAATAGAAAATTCTGCAGAATTGCAAGAATGTCTTTAATAATGACCTGTAGCATTGTAAGTGCTATATTGTTTTACGTTTATGAAAAAAATAAGTGTCTGAGGCTTATTTAAAGATTCTTACAGAGAGTGAAGGA
Source organism: Chroicocephalus ridibundus (assembly GCF_963924245.1). Classification (NCBI taxonomy): domain Eukaryota; kingdom Metazoa; phylum Chordata; class Aves; order Charadriiformes; family Laridae; genus Chroicocephalus; species Chroicocephalus ridibundus. Next base: position 36,723,126 of record NC_086285.1, read on the forward strand.
AGAAAGCAATTGCCTAAGACCCTGGAAAGAAAACCTGTAACATTCTGATTATTGCCTAATAAACTATTGTAATAAGGTAAGACAAGGAGAGATTTGTTGATCCGCCCATAAATATTTTTGTCCCTAAGCTTGCACACCGCTGGTTTCTTCACCACTGTAGAAGATCACAACTAGAATTAGCTCCTTAGAAATGTCTATCCACCATTCTGAATCTAGCTGGATTTCATAAAGAAAAAATTTGCACATTCTTGTTGGCCATTTTAGCAGCTCTGAAAATAGCGACAAAGATTTTTACGAAGCACACAACAACAAAAATAAAAAGGGTATAACTCTGCTTTCATCAGTATGTAATGGCAAGGCTCCTTTCGAGCCAGCTAGATCCGTACAGGCTGGCAATACCAGCCATCAAAAGCTTCTGGTTTAAATTCTCTTTCCTTATGCAGCAGTGAGTAAACTTTGGTCCTGTTTCAACAACTTCTAAAGAAAAAAATAACATCTACTTTTTAAAGACATAGCTGGCCCCTGCTAGGATTTTCAAAATGAGTAGTCAGTTGTGTCTCTGTCTTCAGGTAATGCAGGCAGTCTTTTAACATAAAGAGGATGAAGAGGCAGCCAAGCCTCCTATGAAAAGACACACACTGTTTTCCACCATCAGGTCACAGGTTGCCAGAAGATGCTCCCCAGTAAAACTTGAAAAGCAACCCCAAATTCTCTAGGAAGAAATCTGTCGTTGAATCGTGGCAGACTCATGTGTAACCATGTTGAAGAGAAGTATTTTTAACATCTGGAACCTTGGAAATTATTTATATCAAAATGTTTCAGTTAGCTAGAATTACACAACAAGAAATCAAGTGCTTTTTGGTGGTCAGAAAAATTACAGGATTCCTTCCCACGATTCAGCTCAAATTGCAGATTCCTTTTAAGAAAAGAAAGTTAATTTGGGTCCAGCTGTGGTATATCCGTATGAAGGGTTTATTGTGTACAGTAATCTATGCCATCTGCTTTGGCTATTGGAAAATTTGTTAGCAATTGTGAAGCTGGTCTTCTTGTGAAATGCCTCAGCTTCTCCAGTGCAAAACCATAGAACTTGCCTTTTTGTTGTTCTACTCCAGATGAAAACATGAAGATATTTGGCAATGGCATTTCCAGAATCACAAAACTGTTATATAAAAGATTAGTTTTAAGAACCCATGAAAGAACCTATGTCTCCTGGCTTATATATCAACTTCTAGCTGAAAAGCGACTTTGCATATTCCTGAGAGTGAAGAATTTTTGCCAGAAACTTAGCATTATGAATGAGTTTGTCATGAAACTTTAACCAAGTGTTGCTAATGATCACCTTGAGTATATAAACAGCTTTACTGTTTTTTACAGTCCTGCATCCTTTTTTTTTTCTTCTTTCCATTGTGTTTATCACAGTTATTTCTCACTTTACTGGTCTGTTTGTTCCTAGTAACTACAGGACACCACACAGCTTTGTAGAACTACGTGTCTTGAACAAATATTGAAAGCTAACGTTTGATGACTGAAATTAAAAACAGGGGTGTATCAGGTATCCTAAAAGAATTTCCTGGGTCATTCCTGGTATGTTCTATGAAAAGAAAAAGTAAAAAAAAAGTATCATCATTTTGGAAATCACACACCACAGCTTAGACATATATCTACTGGAGTCAAAGGAACAGAATGGGATAATTTCCAGAAAGAATAACTACACAAAGACATGCCACAGTTCTTGGCCCAGAGTTGATGCAAAGAACAGTGACTTACATGATATCCATCAGTTAAAGGTAAGAAAAAAAACATGCTCATATTGAGCTAAAAGGTAGCTAGTAAATCCATCTTTGGAGAACTATTTTCTGACCCTGCATCGATCAGCTCTCCCTTCTCCATTGTCTGCTCTTTCGTTCTAATGCATCCAGTGGTAAGCTCAGCTTTCCATATTAAGTCTCATCTCCTGATCACTTCATAATGTTCCCTTGTGGTGCTGCCTTCTCCCTCACCTGAACTACACCTGATGCTTGTACCCACACAAAATGCAATATCCTTCTAAGCTTTCTTAATAAGCCGCCTTCTTGTAGGAGCTTGCAAGAGCTGCAGTAGGTGTTTATACCCAGGCTGTCCCTAGCCCCTTGTGTATGAGTAGCAGACTCAATTACCTGCATGCAGTTACTGTATGAAGAGCAAAAGGCTCTTTCACCAACTTCTTCATCTTGCAGATAGGTCAAAGAATGATTCTCTCCAGTCTGCTGCACATATTGCAGTGTTTTCCTAAGAGATGCTCCATTTATCTTAGATAAAGCAGCAACAGGAAGTGCTGCTAAGTCTTGGTATTTTTTTCACCTATTTCACAGTATTTCTGGTTGGTCTAAGATCCTCAGCTGCTGGAGACCATCGATCAAGACAGAATGGGCCTGTCATAGGGCAGCACTTGCTGGAAGGCAAGTGAGCACACCCAGACAGGACCTACAAAAACAAAGCAAGCAGAACAGAGCTCTTCATCTCCTGTGGGAGGTACGGTAAACTGACAGAAGAACAATCCCTCAGAAATCGGGTCCACTCACCTAGCATACCGGCTTGTGAACGACCACGATAATTCACAGTTTGAAAGCCCACACCCCTTAATTAACAGCTTCACCTCTGTCTTCTTTATACCCTCCCTTCAGATATTTACAGATATTTGAGTCGGCAGGGCTACTCACACTAATACATGCTAGACTAGATAGAAAATAAAGGCAGGGTTGGGCCCCAAGTGCACAGTTACCGGCTGTGATTAGCGATGCTCAATTAGCCTCTGCAGTGCCATGTGCCCAGGTGAGTCTTCCCTGAGGCAGCGGCAGCAGTGATTTAGGCTCCAGAAAGATCACATACATTTGTTGTGCCCTTGATGTGGAAGTGAGTGGGGATATCTTAATTTTGTGCTTATCATCAGAAAGCTTCAGAGGGTCTCTGTAACTCCTTCATTACTGCCAGGGCTATTGCAAATTTTCTGTCAACCCCCTGCCCTTATGATATTGGATTGTTCCTTCAGGTAGTTAATTAAGAGCTGCAGTTCCCTGCATGATTCGTAATCTCTGTAACACCTTTTGTCTACTCAGAAGCTGTGTTCATGATGATCGCAGCCTTACTGTGATCTCTCAGGACATTGCACCCTGTTACCTGCTCTCTCACCTGCGCTATTTCCATGGTGTGGTGGTGGTGGTGTTTGATTAGCTTTCATCTAGCAGATATGGCTCAGTCCAGAGTTGCGAGGAGCCTCTGATCATCTTTTTCTCACAGAAGCGAAGTGTCACCTAGGTAGACTCTAGTAACCTCTAGACCATCGCAAATCTGTTGCACTTCCCAGTGAGCTGCCGTAGCAGCACAACCAAACACAAGCACAACCGAACCAGTAGGCAGGGGAAATAGTTTCTTTTGCACATATAAGGTGTTAAATCTGAACAAACGTGTTCTGTGTTTCTCCTAAGGAGAGTGCCAGACTCCTGCTGATGGATCACACGTAACAAAATATTTGGTTTCAGTAAGGTCTCCACTCAGAAGTAATGGAATATGATCCTTTTACACAGTGAATTTCTTCCATTGGGCTTACACTTAAGCAAGGGAATGTGTCCTTTTTGCACCTTGACCGGTGTCTGGGGATTTTACTTATGGCTGTGAGATCAAAAGCCAACCCACCTCTTCTGCAATGCAAAAGGAACTTGTCTTCAGACTTGAGTTGTGGAAAGTTTGCGCTCTTCCAGCTTCTCTTTCTGAGTGTCTGCCACATTTAACAGACAGGCTTCACCCTTTCCTCAGAAAATGTGGTCTCTGCCTTTCCAGGGGACTGGGCTGTTTTTGCTGGGATCAAAAATTAGGTATGCTTTTACCCCATTGCATCTTATCTTGCTATAATTTAAGATGTTGTAGGTGTCTTTTCTTCCTATTTGTGGCGTATCGATACATTCAGCTGACATACTGCCACTCCACATAGAAAAGATGACTGCTCCAAGTCCTATATTCTATTTTCTGTTGGCTTCACTGCCAAAGGAGTGCCAAAGGAATGATTATATCACTCTTTCTAGCACCAAGCCAGATCATGTTCCTGTGTTCAGCTCCAGCTAAACAAGAAGACCTTTTGTTTGCATTTGACGGTCCATTCATTTTCTGTCATGATACTGTACTCAAGGCAGTAACCCTGCTGTCATTTTGTTTCATGTGCACAGTCCTCACCACCTATTGCAAAATGAGGTAATCTTCCCCCATGTTTTGCCTTCAGCTTTTTACCACGGCTCATGCAGACCAACACGCACTCTGTGTGACTCTGCTTGATTTACTTGTGCTTTATTACTTCAAACTTTCTGTCTCACCCAGTTCTCTATTCTTTGTCGTCTCCATAGTGCACGCACTGTCTGCTCCTCATAAGCCTCATTTTAGACCCGGGTTGTTGTCTGTTGTGCACACAAATTGTCTCTGCATCTCGCAGGGAAGCTTGCATGGAGGGGAGTCTGGAGGTGCTCAGAGGTCTTCATCGCCGACATGAACCAGCTCTGCTGCCAGATGCCTCTCCTCTGCGATTCACTGCTCCTTTGGCTTTTCCCCTTCACTCCCCTGGCCTGAGGGGACAGACAGCCCTCAGGGAGATTTCCTGGGGGGAAGAAAGTAAGAATCCCTCCAGGCTCCACACCTACAGTGCACTTCACCATGTGCATGAGCAGAGAGGAGGGGAGAGGTGAGAAAGGCAGCACACATGGTGGATGTCACCGTCAGCAAAACTTCCCAAAGCCTTGTCTGATGTTTAGTTTCCAAAGGATGTGCTGCAGTTCTACTCTGAAGTTGAAGAGCTCCTTACAGTTTGTTATTTAGGCAGTGGTGAGTGGGTCTGACTGCACTCTGAAGTTTTTCAGTACGCAAGTTTTATAAGTTTAATACAGTACTGCATTTGTTTAATTGCCTACTGCTGCTTTGCCCAATGGAAAGACACAGAAACTCACAACCCTGCCAGAAACATATTGAAATATAGATCTAGAAAGACAAACAAGCAAGTTTCTGAAAGGTAAGCCCACAGCTTAAAATTAATACGAAAAACTGTACAGAACCTGATACTTAACTCAGCAAAAAGAGATCAATGATCACCAGCCCTTTGTGAGGGACCATCATCCCACATAGGTCAGTAAGACTTTCATCCTGAGAGCTTCAAATACAGCAGGTGAGTTTAATCCCTGTAACATGTCAGAACAATACGTACCAAGGGATTTGGCCCCTGGCAAAGAGCTTTCCTATTAGCAGGAGACCAGTCATCAAAGCAGCATGTGTGGTCCGCAAGTGAGTCTATTCATTATTACCCTAATTCCCACCGGGCATCCTTGCTGGGCTCACCACCAGCTGCAAATCGGTGAGCATTACACCATGCCCACACTTTGTGCAAAACCACCAGCCTCTTCCCTTGCAGAGCGTGCAAGGACAGGAGGGAGCCCAAGCCAGGCAAGCGGTGTTTGCGATATGGCACCCAGAAATTTTGGAGGCGACGTCATCCGCCCTTCAGCTTTCCAAGAGCACACTCCACCTCCAACCCACAGCAGCCAGCACAGCACAGGAAGGCTCCTTGTCCAGACTTCACACCCCTGCAAAAGCCCAGGAGGAAGTGTTGTCTGAGGCAGCATAAAGCTTGAAACTCGGGGAGAGCCAGAGGAGCGGGAAAGAAATGAAATTAAAATCTGTGGTCAGGAAACAAATGAAAACGTGTGTCAGACAAAGGTGACAGATTGCCCTACTGCTATACCACTGTGTCTCGAGGCACCTCTCCAGTATCTGTATTTCCTTTTGGTAGTGGATGGTAGCTAAGATGGTACCCAAGGAGATTCCTGTCCATTGCAGCTCTGCTCTGGGGAGCTGCTGCATCTCTGTTTCCCCACCTGTAAAGCAAGGTACATGGTATCTTCTCCCTAGAGCACTCAGCTTTGTTGATGAAAAATACTTTATCGGGCACCGTTCCTATGAAATGCTTTGTCTGTCACGACACGAAACAAGATGTTCACGGAGAGAATTTTTTTGCTGAGTCAATTATTTGACTTCCAACATTTATAACACAAGATGCAGGAAATGTACTATCTTAACTCTGAGTTTTGGTCCCTTAATGGGATTCAGGCTCACCACTTCAGCAAATGAAGCCCGGTTCATCCACTCCTTGTAAAGACTCACTCCGTGTAAGTTTGAAAGAACCCTGTAGTTTGTGAGTTGCCTCTTTTTCTGTCTAAAGTTAAAAAAAAAAAAAAAGGTACCTAAAAACCTCTGTCAATATGTTTGATACTAAACTGGGAATTCTGCTTTGCCTTTATCTTTTTTTAACACTTTGTTTTAATTTTCTTCTTAGATATTGAGTTTTTTTGAGAGAGACTTAGAAAGCACGCAGTGACACTTGGAGACTGTTTTTTTTTCTCTTCTGAACTGGCACATGGTTCTTTTCTATTAAGGTTTCACACGTCTGGCTGACATATAATCTGTTTGCTAAGAAAATAGGCTTTTATCAGGTTGTGAAAAGTTTCTTACAAAAAGAAAAACCAGTGTATTTTGATAGTTTGCTAAACATCTGGAACTTTTTCTAAATTCATCGAGACCTTACTCTCCAAACGGACGCTGATGTGTGTGCTGTAACCAAAGAGTTTAGAAACCACAGCGGCGTTGCTGAAATAATAGAGATAAAAGGGAAATTAGGGCTAAACCACTAACGCATCCAAAACCAGCTGGCTCCAAGAGGAATTTCCAGTTCAGCTTTGAAGGGGGTTGGTCAGGTCACACAGGCTAGAGCTGGTCCCCACTGCTCTCCAGGCCTGGTGACATTTGCCCAAGGAACATGGTCAGGCTGGGGGCACGAAGCGGAGAACAGAGGTCAGGAGCCTGGTGAAAGGCTCAGGTGTGCCGTGGGGACTCGGCAGAGAGGGGAAAAAAAAAACCACAGCAGAATTTCAGAGGGGATGGGTTTCAGATCCAAACCCAGTCATGTTTCATCATTCTTGGTGAAAGGAAAAATTCATTCTGGATCGGGCCAAAAAAAAAAGCCTTTCTCCAAGCTTTTTCAATTCGATTGTTTCTTGATGAAACAATTCTTGTGAAATTATACACCCCAAAAATTTCATTTTGAAAATGTCAAAGTAAAATATTTTGATTTTTAAAAGCTTGGCAGCAATTTTTTATTCTGACAAGAAGTATTCATTGAGATGAGTATGCATTGGGACATGCATTGTTATTTTGTTTTTCTAATGGCTAAAATTTTTCTCCCCTTCCACCTTTGGCGGGTCCTTACTGCTTCATAAGGCCATTTAGCACTCCATAAGCTTTTCTCAAAACCAGCCACAGATTTCTCAACAGAGGACTTCTCTTCACAACTCCTCCACAATTTTTTAATCCCTAGGACAACACACTGGTGACAAGTTTTATTTCTGCTCGCTCAGGGCATTGGCTAATGAGTAAATATTGCAACTTTAGAATTCATTTTAACAATTCATTCAACATTTATGGCTCAAAATGAAATATCGGTAACTAAATTTTATATGACAACATTGATCATACTGCAGAGGTTTAGGTAAACATGCTATGTATTTACAAAAGCTTACTATTTCTTAAAATTCAGGCACGCAATCGAGTTATATAGGTTTAATGAGCTCCTTGTTGTCTGAGAGGAGGTTTAAATGAACTCCAGTTCAGATAAATGTATCTGACTGCCTTTGCCACAGGCTGAGAGGGCTCACAAAGGCAGTCATGGCAGTTCTGCCACTGCACGGGGACCTGCCGTGCTCACTGCATGCCCCAGCTCCCACCTCAGCTCCCACTGCAGCCCTCCAGGCTCTTCTAACTTTTCTTACCCCATCAGTCACAGGGCTGAGCATGACCTAGATCAGTGCAGCCACATGATGTTGCCATGAGTGACACAGGCAGTGAAGAGACCTGTGAGAAGCTTTCGTGGAACTGGTGTGCAGCAGCTCTGGCACAGGATGTCAAAACCACTCACGTTGTTTTGCAACTGCCTCCGGCTGCATTGTTTCACAAACAACAAGCCATCAGGCATGCTAACACCATGAAGCTCCATGGGGTGGGTTTTTTTGCCAAGCCAGTTTCTGCCCAAAGCAGGTCCATTTCTCTTGCAGAATTCATGCATGCCAGCAAACCTTAGCCACTGAAACAGGGCTGTCCCACCTGGGGGGACCACTGATGGGTGTAACGCTTGGTCCTATAACGCTCATGCTGCACTTCTTAACTAGAGCACCAGGGTATCTCACAGCAAATTTTTATATTGGACCTCTGAGCAAACATTACACAAGCCATCCTCACTGGTGAAATGACCTGCACCCTACCATCAGTCACAGCAGACACTCTGAGACACTCCACGGACCTTGAATCACCCTGATGACAACAGCCCTAAGGCAGAGCAGAAACAGGTTTGTTGCAATGGTACCAAGGTCCTTGAGCTGCCTGCACAGCTTGCTCCATTGGGATTATGGCAAACTTGACATTCTTCGAGTTGTCACTTCAGTGACTTTTGCGAGCTGAACATCTGCTTTCAAAGAGGAGGAACAGGACACCTCAGTAGTTAATGCAGTGGGCAAACCATCAGGTAGCAAATTCTGTTTTGTTGCTACCAGAGGTAACTGAAATATATATTTACATATTATTCCCGGATGATGCTCTAATCATTCCAGAGGAAGATCAGATGCATAATTATTACTAAAAATAACATAGGTGCTTCTCTGTTTTTGTTGCTTAGTGCTCAGCTTTTGTACAGCAATGCCCAGATACAGATGGCCAAATATTGCAATATAACTTTATAGTCATTCATTTCTTACCTTCTCTTGATTTGAATCAGAAAATGGAGGGTTTTGGTAAGAAATATGAAACAAAATGCTGCAAGCAAGCGAAAATGCTCCCAAATCCCAAAGAGCAGGTGTACATTTCCATAATGGCTGCAAGATTTGGAAAGCTGTGGCACTTTGTTGCCTGTGTCTTGGAAGGGAATTAGTAACCTTCATGTGCTTTGTCCTAGTGATTGAAATAAATTACTTGCTTAAATTGCTAAGCAAGATGACCCATCTGTTGGCCCATGCATGTTCAGATTCTCAGCGGGTTTATTATTCCAAATAATGACTGCCATATGCAACAGTAAACAGTCCTTTTAAAATTGACTGAAAGATCCTGTGCTACTTTTGAAGGTAATTTACAAAAGTTATTCATGTTCCCCTCAAGAACCTGCCATTCAACTAAACTTTTAGAAAGTGATCCTAACTCGTTTACCCTGATGGAGCTATTGCACTGCGTTTCTGTGAAGGCAGAGACAAAACGATAGCAGGAGTCTGGATTGGATCAGATTTATTCTTCATGAATGAAAAATACTGAAAACTATGGATTATACAGCTCTGCAGCCCTTTAACAGCACCAGTCATGTCCTGATCTATTTGTTTATTTGCATCACCAACACAACTATCATATAATCAAGTTGGAGGAGAGATCAGTATCTTTAAGCATGTATTACAGAATATATCTAAGCTGACAGTAGTCCCAGTAAAGCTCCCCAAGCCACCAAAGAAAGAAAAAGACTCTCCCAATCCAAATTGACCTTCCTCTTCAGAAAGTGCCTGAATGACTAGCTGAACTCTATAATGCTCCTTGATGGTCAACAAATTCTGCCCCTGCTAGACCCGAGGAGGCAGAGTATCCCAGGGGTGAGGGCTCTCCCCGAGCACATTGTCCCAGGGGTCTCCAGAGGCACAAACCAGGAGACTGCCAGCACGAGCATCTCTGGTGATGTCCATGGCAGGGGTAGAAGGCAGGGTAACGGCAGGACCTGAGTCAGCATGGAGACATGACACATGCTGTCAGCGTCCCCAGAATGAAGAGATCATGGTACAGGGAATTTTGTCTAGAGTGGTTTGTCTAGAGGGGATTTGTTTCCCTGGTGACAAATGAATGAGTGCAGCTAGGTATGAAGATCAGCCTACATAGGAGACAGGTATTGTCAGGTTATTCCCTGGGCAGCTTCTTCTGCCTCTCGGTCACTTATTAAGTCCCTGTTCAATGTAAAGCTGGCAGAGCCACAGCACTGAGCAAGCCCAGAGCAAAAAAAGTCATCTGTTATGAGGGAGGGAGATGCTTGTGGTGGGTGAGCCCACACCCTGCCCACCGTACTGGTGTGCAGTCATCCACAGCTCACAGCGCGAGGTGGGACTAAACAAAACCACACTTACCATCAAACACTGTGCATGCCTTGACAGGTTAAAGCATGTGCCTGTGTGTTGGATTTGATCATCCCCCTTTGTTTTATTATTCTTTATTGCTGATTTTCTGTTAAATCCCAACGGTTCTCATCCTCTAACCTTTCCCTGTTAGGGAAGGGCTGAAAGCCAGACTTCCACAAACAGTCCTCAGATACGTCTACTTAATAAGTAAATAAGTGGCATGGCTCCTTTTCATAACTTCCTTTGCCTCTAATTTAGACCATCCCTGTTTCATCCCCAGGCTGAACACACATTCAATTCATACAAGGCCCATAAACCATGTTAAGACCACAGAGCATCCATGATTTGTTCATGATGTTAACAGTGACTCACCATGGCCAGATTACAGATGTTAAATTGCTGATGGATGGCCCGCATCCAGCACGTGGTATTCAGCTGAGGTATTAATCATGTGTGGAAAGATCTTTCTTTTTTCTTTTGGTCCCTGTGAATAATGAAACCTCTAATACAGTATATTGTACTTTACAAGCTCACTGAAATGAACTCCTTTCTAAAAAGAGAAAAGGATAACACTATTAAAGCAGCCGAATGCTGTACATGACACGATGACATATTAGGACTTTCTGGATAGCTAAATGAATACACTTGCTTTTTGTTGATTTATGCTAGTGGGATGGACCTTTCTTTAAAAAGCTCTTTCCCATGAAGGCAAGTTTTCTTGTTTCCCTCTTTCTTTGTTGGAAACGGCTAACTTGTTGAGTGCGATACTGGCTTGATAGACAGTTGTTCATGAAAAATGCTGAAGAAAAGCCTGTGAAGGAGCAGGAAAGAAAGACTAAGTGCAGATTTGGGTAAGAAATAACTCATCTGGAGTTGGAAATAATGTTTTCCCTGGGCATGCTGGCAGAGGTCTATCTTCTTCTGAGGTACTGAATGAGAATCAAGTGTGGGAATCTTCCACATCATTAATTTCTTGTGTTTCATTTTCCTTTTCCTTTTCCTTTTCCTTTTCCTTTTCCTTTTCCTTTTCCTTTTCCTTTTCCTTTTCCTTTTCTTCTGACATGAGTATTTTCATTGGTAAAAGGATAGCAAGTTGTAGAGGGCAGTATACATTAACTGCCTATTATCATTGTCCTTTTTCCTTTTCTTCTGTTTTAATGACCAAATGATCAAATGCCCAGTCCCACATGACTTCAAGAAGAGTCTTTCTCTACACTTCTGTGAAATGAAGATCTGTTTTCTTTAGTAACACATTCTGGACTGGATTTTTTGCCTAGTAACACTGCATTGATAACAAGACAATAAAAAATTTAAAAAAAAAAAAAAAACAAAACACAAAAAACCTGAAAAACCACCTTGAAGCACACTGAAAAGAAAAATCAAGTAAAGTGCTCTGTGTAAATGGAGACACTTCACACCAGAAAAAATAACTCACTCTTCTACCCCAGACACAAAACTCTTGCTTGTAAAAAGACAAGACAACAGGAAGGAAGATAGATGATAACCTGACTAATTTGTCCTGCTTCTTAGGTTATGCTAACTTCACTGATGTACCACATTAGCTCAGTGACAACTTGCTTAGAGCTCTAACATGCACATGCATTGAGCTCGACATCTCCAAAATCACAAGGGGACACGTGAAACCAAGTACCTGGGTTTAGGTCTCCTAAATTTACCACAATGGCCTAAAACCTATTTCACTTTTCCTCACTGAAGGAGATTACTGAGTTACATCACAGTAGGGAAAAAAAATACCCCTTTTCTGTTGAAATCTTTTCAAAATGGCAAATTATGACAATTTTAACCTGCTCTGTTCAGCCTGGCATTTCTGGTCCAAGGCAGGACTTATGTGCTCCTAGACTTTGTTTCAGGAAAGCATTCATAATTCCGAAAGCATATCAGTATGTGCTTAAATGAGTACAATGAGAGTACCCAATTAAAGCTGAACATTTCATTAAGTGCTTTCCTGAAGCAGGGTGTAGAAGAAAAGCATGTAATAGATGTTAGCCTTCTGCACACATGGAGCGGTGGTCAATGCCTTTGCTGACAAACTCAGAGTGGTGAAGGATCCCGAGTCCACCTAGCTCCATGAAACATGCAAGGCTTGGAATAAGCTTATGTTTTCTGATGTGTTATATTTATTACAGTAGAATTAACTAGTGCACATTTTGAGAATTCTCTTAGCTGAATGAATCTAGCCAAAAGTATAGGAAAATTGTTCTGCATGTGAAAAGCCCAGAGTTGACATTTTCCCACCTTTCACTATAAAACCAATGATCTCTGTATTTCTGGCTCTCTGTAGCCTGGCTTTTGCTTTCAAACAATGCTGATACTGCGCAGGAGAAATGCTCTATCATGCAATGGATCACTGCCAAGAGGGCAGATGAGGAAAGCTGTCACCTGTTTTTCACTTCTATATTCAGACATGTCTTTTCTGATGCCTGCTTCTTTTTTTTTTTATGAGTTTCTCATCAATATTCATGCTCATAACCTCTTCTTTTACTTTAGCTGAACTAGAGAACTACCTCTTCTCCATCATACCGTCTTGCCTTTTGCTTAATAACTTGTTTCTTCAGAGACCCCATTTGCAGATAGGAGCTCACATAACTCTATTAACTGAACACATCATTTGGAGTAAAAACCTGCCTGTAAAGTGGATGAGTGAAGATACAAAAGAACTCAGATACCTCATTGCAGGACACAGCTATGTATTGGGTCTCCAGAAATGTCCACATGCTTCAAAAGTATGAAACTCCAAAACCAAAATGTCTCTTTCCTCTTAAGGCTCTTCTTAAGGTGTGACAAAAGACAATAATGTATCAAAAATAAATAAACATATCTCAAAGCAGGGAAATAGTCAAGAAAAATTACCAACAGTCAGTTTCTTCCTGAAAGGGTGAACAAATAGAATAAGGCTCTTCTTATGTGGTGCTGCAGCCATTTAAGAAGCAAGGATAACAGTAAATCAAAAAAATAGAGACTTGGAAATCTTTCCCTGTGCTGCTGAAAAAACTGCCATTAATGCAAATCATACGGTATGCTCTGCTCCTCAACATGAGAAAAGCAGATGGTTTTGATGTGGCCATGACTGTCCCTTCAGAAGGCAAATTCAGAACTGAAGCAATGGGTTGCTGGCTTGTTCAGCATGAAGGCTAATGGAGATTTCTGGTAGTGGTATCACGGACAAGTAGGGACAGTCCCTGGACAGTCAGAGGCATCAGAAATGACATCCTGCTGGCTGTAGATGCTTAGGGGAGAAAACACCTGAGAGAATATTTGGCCTCAAGGCTGATGCTATTTTGGAAGATGTGGCCTTACTTTTGCAGAGAAAGGAAGTAATTAGTATAGGCATATGTGGAACAACTGAAGATAACACTACAAATCTCTCCTGATAGCCATGGCCAGCTAAAATACTTCTCCTACGCTCTGTGTGCCATAGTCTGAGATGATAACTGATGTACTCAGACAGGGATGTCAGAAGGGGGATGGGGACTGGAAACTCCATTTCAGGCGCCAAAACAATTTTCCTGAGAAAGGAAATCGGAAACCGGCAGAGGGTGGAATGCACCTCACGCAGAGGGACTGCTGTAGGCTTTGCCCTGCACACCTCTGACACCCACTTCAGTCTTCGAGACACCATTTAGAGGGGACTTGAACAAGGAACAAAGCAGCATGGGGTCAATATCACCCTAGTTTAATTAATCACTACCGCATTAGAAGCAATATCTTGGGAAATATAATGATAGTTGAGCCACATGAAGCAGCTGCAAAGTTTCTTAGCAACTTTAAGAATGACCCTTCAACCCTTTCTCATTACTCATATGATTAATGCTTATCCATGTGAATAGCTTCATTGATTTAACTCACACTACTTCCACGAGTAAGGACTTCAGAATCAGATGTAGAAATATAGAATTTTACTCTTCCCCAATTATTTCAAATCCAGATTTAGTTAAGTGCAGTGATTAACTCAATAGACCTTGCCCCATAGAGGCTTTCCAGGAACTACTCTGTAACTTGGGGATCCGCTTTAACTAAAAGAACAGTATCAACAACCATAGTGTAAGCTGTCTTTCTAGTCCCACCTGTATCAGCGATGTTGTTTGAACTTATTTTAAAGTTAGATATTCATAAGCAATCTTTAAAAGCTGTCTCCACTTTAATTCAACACATGAAAAGTCAAAAAGAGAAAAAAAAAAAAAAACAAAATGTTGGGCAAAATATGAAAGACACTGAAAACATAATAGAATGACTTGTTGAAGTTTCAGTATAAAAGTAATTTTGCCCAAATGTATTCAGTTTTGCAAAACTGCCTTTATATTATGACTCTTCCAAAAAATTTTCACAAGTCCAATAAGTAACTATGGATAGCAAAGTGCTTATTTTTTCCCGGAACACCAATATAATACTATTCCGCTCAGTGTGGTCTGTATTTTTGACATATGGAACAAGCCTAGACAACTTTCTCAACATCATTCTTCACTGGCAATCTCTAGGCCGTCTCTTGTTCCATCCCTAAGTCACCTTCATCTATCTTTTTCAACAAATTTTCTTCAACTCCTTATGAATCACTTTGCTGCTGCCTTAGAGAAAATCCCCTTTAGCACAAGGAGCTACTTCTCTGAATGGGTTGGGGAAACTAGGAGAATACTGTTCTTGTGGTAATGACTTCATACAGGTTTTCATCATGGAATCATCACAGGTATTATAATCCATATTTCCATTAAAACGGTAGGGTATTTTTTAAGTGACACATACTGGAGGACTTTCATCAACTCTGATATGTGCCCGCTATTAACACCTCTCCATCAGGTTTGCATTAGATATACAAATCACATCTCTGCAGTTAAAAATCATCTCTCTTCTAGGCAAAGTGCTGGACAGACCCAATTTGGCAAAGGTAGCAAGTGATTTATAGTCCATTTCAGACAACATTTCAGCTTCCATAAATAAGGACATGAACTTCTTTATGCCACCAAGCTAAGCCCATGGCCTTATTCTCTGTCTACATCTCAATGCTCAATTTTAGGTGGCAGGTGGCATTTTTTTCTTTACGTCTGCATCAGAAAAGTTGCTCGTCTCCAGGTTTACAACACATCCAGAGGAAAACTGAACAAATACACACAGTGGGAGCAGTTGTGGACAAATTAGCTTAATATTTACCAGTATTGTACCTCAGCTCCGGATCTTTTCATTATCTCCTCTATTTCTCAAATTCAGCTAATATCTGTCTCCCATGTTCTTCAGGCATCTTTGCACACCAGTGGCCACACATGAACAACTTTCCCATAGCTAGGAACATTCATACCAATCCCTTTCTGCATCAAGGGACCATGAATACGGGTGACAACACTGGTCCTACCACAAGCTGCTCACGCACTTTCTGGTACGTTATTCTATGACACAGAATTACTAATATTATCACTTAACTTTAGCCAAGCATTTCTGGTCTTCTTCTGGTTTGTCCCAGATCAAAACATCGCCTATATAAAATACTCTTGCTCCGTGTCGTTAAAATGCATTGCATTCTCAGCAGAGCACCTTAGGCACCCCAAAAGCCCTTCATGGAAATTGTGTTTCCCAAGGGACGTGTTAAATTTGCATAAACCAACACTCTCAGTTTTAATGGAACGCGTGATCACAGAATTGTGTCTTTCAAACAGAATTGATGTAATTAAAGAGTGAAACACTGGGTCAGTGCAGTATATAGCACTCATATAGAAAGGGTCTCAGCACTGAGCTCAGATGTCTTACCACACCTGCCTCACTGTAACAACACACCCATTCTGCACTTGTCTCTTCACCACCAGTTTCCACTGTCCAAAAACTTCGACTGTTTAAAGGAGCACTTCCCAGCACCGCACACTTCCAGCACGACTAAGGTTGCTCCTACAGCACTGCCCCTTCAGTCTCTTGTAACCTCCCAGACGCTCCCTTTACTGCAATTCAGAGGTTCATTTACTCAAAGCGAAGCAATAGCAGTGAGCTGTTCTGACAGAAAGTCTTTCTACTTCCTCCATTCTACAAAACTAGCAATAAATAAAGCCAAAATTTGACATTTTCAATTTGCATGTTAAACTTTTCTCGCAGCTCCTACTGACTTGGAGCAGCTTGGAGAAAAGCCAGACAGATGTGAAGATGTAGTTCATCTGGGAAGGGAAACGAGTATAATTTGGCAATTCTTCTGGGAGGAAAAGGCATGCCAAAGGGAGCCAAGCCTCTGAAGAAGTAAAATATACGTCGCTCACCTCTTCTCCCGCCATTCCAGCAGTAAAGTGATATAGCTTTATTAATATTTATTGCCACTGAGCAGCATACAATAGTTTGTAGAAATTGCTGGCACCAGAAGAAAGGAGGTGAGCAAGGAGAAGAGGATGGGCAAGAGGGATGGGTGAAGCTGAATAAGCTGTCCCAGCCAGTGATGATAGTGGATTTGGCTAAGCAGTCTGAAAAACTGCTGCAACCAAAGAAGCAGAACTTGCTCTGAGAACGGGCTCTCAGCTGAAGGTTTCCAGTGCAAGGAAGTCCTAATTATGAATTAACCAGGCTAACTCACTATGAGGTGGACACTGTCAGGTTTGCTTTCCACCAGATGCACAAAGCAACTTCCAGAACAAACAGGAAAATTATGTGCCCAGCAACTGACCCTACTTCTCAGCTATCAGGGCAAAGGGAGCTCAGAGGCGTCCACACGTGGCACAGCTGGGTCGCCAGCACAGGAGCGGAACAGCTGGGGAAGGACTTAATGGGTGTGCTGAAACCTACCCCAAAGCGGTGCAAGGCACCGTCAAGGGTTTTCAGTCTTCACAGTCAGTGATGGAGCCTAAAAGCCAGCAGAAACACTTGCCCATAGCTTACATATTTCACTCTCCAGTGAAGCCAGTGACAGGTCCCCTCCCATTAGCTGAGCTCTGGATTTATCAGGAGCAGACATCTGTGGCCACTGTCTACTGGGACCACCCATCAGCAGCAGAAAATGCCTCCGTGCACTCGGTGAATATCAGGAGGTCGGGGGTCAGTTGCTCCTACCAGTTGACTAAAAGTACGTCCACACAGCCTGAACGAAAGGTCATTTTAAGATACTGTGCAATTCAGCGGCGGGGCACAGCTTGGGACAGGACAAAGGCAGCAGGAGGAGCCAGCCTCATTCCAGCCCCGCTTTGACTTCAGAAGTCATGGCATTCCCTATGATAACAATTTAAAACATAAGCCTCTTATCAGCCGCACATTGTATTACAGACAGCAATGCAAACACAGATATTTCCCCCCTTCCAAAAATAGCTTCTTCTCTTTTTTTTTTTTTTTCAGAAAATGACAATATGAGGAAAAAAGACCGTTTTGTTTTTCTGCAAGCTTTACATCTCTCTGGCTCCGGAGAAACTGGTAGCAGCTGGTTTAATTTCCTCAGTTTCCCGTGTCAAAGGTTCAAACATAGTTGTAGATAGTCTTTATGAGTGAAATGTTCTCCTGCTCTTCAGATCAAAAAACTTTAAACAAAGTCAGATGACTCTGTTTCAGTATGCTGGGAAAGCCTGGGTGAACTCTTTAAAGATACATTTCTCCTTATATTTACAAGCGCTGCTCTGCAATGAGATCTCTACAGTGAAATATCTGTCTTTTCAGTGGCCATCCAATTTTCCTCCTCTGGTTAACTCTTTCTACCCAGTCCAAAAAAAAACCTCACCCTTTGGCAAAATTCCAGGACAGCCTGACACAAAATCTAGTTTGGATTTACATTTTATTTGCCCCAAAATCTTTTTCATCATCGAATAAAGACCAAGTAAAAGTAGAAAAAAAAAAGAATGACCAGAAGAGAGAGGCAGTAGAAAATGAATTAGATGGAGAAAACATTGAGAAAGGTGAAAAAAAATCATCACAGGGAAAAAGAGATGCCAAGTGTAGACCTATTGGTCTGGGCAATGAAGACTTACAAAGGAATCTGCTCATAAAGAGGCTCTGACAGCCCAGAAATGTCTCCCAGCAGCAGCTGTCAGGAGTGGGAGGACAAGCCCTGTTCCTCTCATCCAGAAGAGACGATAGTTCCCTATTGTGAGAGTAGGTGCTAATTATTATTTCCTTTTTAGGACCGAGGGAGGTTTTTAAATCTATCCAATGCATCAGTAAAATAGGCTGTGACAAGATATAGATATAGATAGATAGATAGAGATATATTTGGCAAGATGGAAAGGTATGGAGCTCTCCCTATGGTGGCTGAGAGGCAAAATCGAGAGCAAGTGTTAGTGGGAAAGTTTAGTGCTTCCAGTATGGGGGTGCATCTGGTTATCCACGTGGGGGGTTTTGGGCAGTGGGACCACAGGGAGCGTGGCTGCAAGGTGTATGATGAGCTGCATTTTGAGCAGCTCGCAGATAATGAATGGGAAGGCTCTTGGGTTTTCCCTGCGTGCATCAAGTGCAAAGGTTCACATTTTTGTTCTGCTGTACACCAGCAGTGGAAACCAACACCGGTCACTGGGGGAGCTTTTTCACTTCAGCAGGTGAAGGTGCTGACTCCACTTCCCGCAGGCAAGCCAGACCTCATTTTGCTGACTGAAGAAGATGCCACTTAAATTAAAACTTGTGTAACCATATGTTTCAAAATTGTGGGTCATATTTTATACAAGAATGACTGTGACAGGCCATGTATTTGTGCTGATTTGCTGTATTTCCACAGTGCCCTGCTGAATAAAGCTATCAAACTTTATCCTGTTTTTAAGTTAAAAAAATAACTAACAATCCTATGTGTCGGAAAGATTCCTTATGTGAACTAGATATTACAGTAAAAAAAGACACAACTTCCGTAGTAATGATATTTTTCTATAACGTTGAGGGATCGATTTATAATGTGTGATTGTACTCCCTTAAAACATTCCATTTAACCTCAGAGCATATTGTGTGAACACTGCTTTTCACTTATGCTGGAAGCCTTGGGCTTTGAATGATGTGTAATACAATACCGCAGAACAAATCAAACAACAGAGTGATCCAAATCACAGTCCGTTAGACCATCATATACCGTAAGGCGTCCTCCAGCATAGCAGATGAGGTTCAACGGATAGATACATATAAATGAAATACGTGGAAAACTAAAATTTTGTCAGTTTTGACAGTTAATACCAGTCAACATGGAGATGAGAGTTGTTGCCATGAAAGCATGAGGGTCTGCCACCAAGACCCAAATCTGCAGACCAGCAAGTGCAGCCATCTGGTAAATCTCAGTGGAAAATGCTGAAGTGGATGCTGCATGGGTCAATGAGGTACCTGAAACCCAGGAGAAGCACTGTCTTTGCAAGGAGGCGTGAGGAGTGTGTGGAGGAGGAGAAGAGTGAGGAAGGCTGAATAAAGACACCAGTGGGAATCTGCCTGGACTTACTTGAAGGGTTGGGGCAAAACAGAGACTTCAGTCATTTTAAGCAGTTTATCTGGAAGGGAGTTTGCTGTCAGTACCTGGGAAAGGAAGGGAAACGCTTCACAAGGAGACCAGTGATGCCACAGAGGAAGAATGAGGCTGGGCACTGCCTTCAGGAAGTTTCCTGCTCTGTTTCTCTCAAATAGCCTGAGAAAGATCCACAACATATTTGAGTAGCAAATAAAATCTTCATGTGTTTTCCCTATCTGGTGTCATCTATTCCCTGAGGGAGCTAACTGTAGGCAGTATGACCACACGGGTTGGGAATGATCATATTTAAGACAAGGTGTAAACCAGAGGGACCTGCTCATAGCTGCTTTGAGTGTTCAGGTGGAAGAGCCACAGTGCCAATGTCCCAGCAATGCAGGCAGAGGCACGAAAATGAAGCACGTAAAGCCTCAGGGTCAGGTGTAAAGCAGCTTGAGGATTCACCAGATGGATGGTCTTACAACCTAGCCATGAGCTATCGGGGGGCGGCAGAGGGGAACATCCTTAACTCCATGACAAGAGCCATGTCCGGGTCTCAGCCCCCAGCTGTCCCAGAGATGGTGTAGGCAGGCATGACTCCATTGGTAATTCAACTGGGACGTTCACAACTCCCCATGGTCATGTGAATGTTCAAGACGCAGCTTCCAGCTCAAGTCTGAGATGAAATAACATTTTAATCACACTGGGGAGCAGAGGCAAAACCATGTTGTTAACACGATTCTCAGATTACTGACGCCTCACTTTAGGTGTAGCCTGAATGGCAATCACTGAAGTATTTACCATACCGATGGGTTTTAGCAGGCTTCTAGGGATCCACAGCCTGCAGCTAAGGAGTCCACAAAAGGTACCTGGGAAACACAAGCCCTACTCTCTTTGGGAATAGATTGGTTGTATAAGGTTCCACACCTCGTTGTGCAATTCTGCTCCGCCAGTCTCCCTTCAGCGTCTCTGGGCTTGGGGTCTGTCCTCACCACTCTGCACTTTTCAATGAAGGGAAGAGTTCATCCCCTGCCCTTGCACTCAGAGCACCTAAACCCTCCAATTCCCTGCCACAAGGAAAAGTAACCATGGAGACACACACAAGAAAGAGGGGATTTTTAGAATAAAAAGAGCATCCGATGTTTTGCCATCTGTTACAGACACGCTTTTAGGGAGAACATAAAGCCTTTTAGTTCAAGTCATACGCTAACTGCTAAATAACAGAGAGAGCTCAGCCAAAGTAGCTCTTCTTTTGCCTGTTCAACTGTGATGTTTCTTCCACCCTTCTCTGCAGCACCTGGTCACACGCGAGTGTGTGGCCATGGTCACACCGACTCTGAACTAGGCCAGTTTTATCCAATGTGGTAAGTCCTTTGCTACAAAGTAGAGTCAATGCCAGAAGAATTCCCATTTAAGAGCTATTGACCCATCTTCTGGTGAGGTGGCTCACTAAAGCTTCCAGCTCCTGCCCCACCAGAAACAGGGCACAGACCTCGGGAGTCTGATGTCAACACTGCGCCTACAGCAGCTGGCTGGGATTTGGTCTCCTCTCGTCCACTACCAAATAGCAGGAAAATATGTCGCCTTAGGAAGACGGTTTTGACTGAAGAAGAGAAGCTTGTGCAATTCTATGTCAGGTGAAGTTTCTTTGGCCACATCTGGCAACGTTGCAGAATTTCTACACTCCTCTGAGATTTAGAAGAGCATATGGTTTCCACTACAGCAAAACAAATCACTCCTTGAACAAAAAGCTCTGGAAAGGAGTGGGAAAAGGAAGATGAAAGTTTCAAGTCTGTTTGTAAATTATGCATTATCCATGCCTGTAATACCCAGAGGAGCTATAAATTTAGAGGTTTCAACAGAAAAGCCTATAGCTGACACCTTACATTCGTAAAACTCATTACTACCCCTGGAGTGAAAATGAAGGGGAAAAACAGTGAATAAATAACTGAGAAGATAAGAATGTTTCATCATTTCCTTTTGGTCTTTTTCAGCTTTTCATTACAGTTTCAAGACCAATACAGGATTCACATCAGCTGTGGTCTTAAACATGAAAAGTGACCAGTATTTTTCTAGTGCATTTGATTGCAAAATCAAAAGAGTTCAGTTAATGTTACAAGTACAGATTATGAAAACGGGAACTTCAAATCTAAGATGTTTTCACTCTCAACATTCAGTTCTGCATCTGCCACAGATACCAATTCTGTAAACTGGATCCAAAACCAACCTGGCTGTCATTTTATTTTTGGTGCAGCTGAAATCTCACAAGAAAGAGTGTCTGAGAAAGCAGACATTGGCCTTTAGGAAATATTTCGAATATTTTAGATGATCCAGAGGTTCTGCAGTATTTTAGAACATTTTCTGTAGTCTGTGCCTTTTTATAAAGTCCTTTTACTCTTTTTCACCTCTTTGGCCTTTCTATATATTGCACAAAATCTATAGAAGCGTTATTCTGAGAAGCCCGTGTGACATTGGACTCGGTATGACAAGGAAAACAGAGGAATGAGTGAGTCATGCAGAGCAATTTTGTCCAAGGAATAGATGCAAATAACTCTGGAAAAATTGTGAGGTTTGTCACCCTTTCTACAGGAACATTGATGCCCAGCATTGCACAGTGTTGCACTTTTCTTTTTCCTCATTTCACTTTAAATCACATGTGAAATATCAAGAACTAGATGCACTGTCTCACTCACGACTAGATGCAAATAGTCCCTTTCCTTTTCTTTTTCCTCCAGCATGAAAAACATGGAGGGTCAGAGAATGGAAAGGAAATAAAAAGTCTGCAGTCACTTTCTTCACTATTAAAAGTCACCAATTTTAACTCAGTTTTGTAATTAAGGGGCAACCAGCCCAGGGGCTCTCTGCTGCTGGCAGCCGCCAGGGCAGGGCTGCAGCCCTGGCTGCCAGATCTGGCCAGGAGCATCCCATATTCAGGTCCTCTTTGCCTTGGCTCCAACCCAGCATCTTTGAGGAGTTTCTGCCCCACAGGCAGGCTGCGTGCTCACACTTTGACCAGCTCCACGTTTGACTGCTAAACCCAGGTTTGCTCCTTTCCCTCTCCCTTCCTCTGCAGCGCCTCACTGCCAGGAACGACAGGCTGGATCTCGCCTGGAGCCAAGGGCAGCCTTTTCCTCAAAGTACAGCTAGGACCTTCAGTCGTGCCACGCGTTTCAGGAAATAAGTGCTGAATATTTGAGCTGGGGCACAGAAATCAGTGAGATGGCTTTGAAAAGCACTGCCTTCCTAGCAGATCCCCCTGTGTGGAAGTCAACGTCTTAGAAATAAATCTGTGCAAAGTGATGTGCGGGTCCACAGACCCAGGCAAGGCAAGGCTCCCAGTCAGCCCCAGTAAAGGGCAGGAGAGGCCAGATACCCACGTGCAGCTGACAGCATCAGTCCTTCCTCTACTTTGCTCTGGGAGACAAGTCACCCACCCTCTCCTCAGGGAGCAAGTCAAGACTTGGAGTGGCAAGGCAAAATTGGGGATCCTACAGCGCGCCGTTCCCTTCCACTTTATTTGTCCTGGAGGAACTTAGGGGACAAACTCTTTGACGTCTTCCCTGTGGCCAAAATCACCTCGCAGATGGGGCAGAGTGAGGCGGGTGACCACAGCACCCACTCTCCCCTCGGACCACGGCTGCCAGCTGGGTGCCTCTTCCCACGGAGCCCAGCCCTGGACGCGAAGCCCTCCTTCCTGCCCCCTGCGCGCCCGAGACCTCTACCTGAGGCACGCCAAAGAGCCGAGGCTCAGCCAGCAAATGACTCACAGATGCTATTGAATAGCTGTAAAAACACTGTGCGCAAATGAACAACATGACACTTAGGGCTGCTAGTATTCCTGCCAGTCAAAAAGGAGTCCACAGGAAAGCGCTCTGAGTAGTTTTACAGACAGGAATGCCCCATGGAAAATTATACATAAACACAAGAGATTGGCAATACAGTGCAGAGCAGTGTTCCCACATAACTTCGTTTAGATTGCACTGCGCTGGTATATTTTTGTATGTCTTGAAGAAAAACATCTTTCTCATTTGCAGAAGATAAATTTAAAACATCAGTGGTATGCTAGTGCCCAGGGCCCTTTATGCATCAGCTTTTACTATTCTAGTCCATGAGTCATAAGTTGGAGCATTTATCCCATAGGAACTTGTATTCCCTGGGCTACTCATTCAGATTGGCAGGTTTTGCAAACCAGCATGTAGTCCATAAGAGGCTGAAATTAAAAAAGGGAAAGGTGACACGAAGAGAAACCCACCCCCCCAGTAAAATAAACAATGGCAGTGGAAAGCTCTATTTATTGAGGCAAGAATGGGTCTTTGCAAAGGAAGAGTGACTTCATGGACTGAGCAGCAAGCAGCAGAGGAGGCCGCCGAATCTGCCCCTGTGTGTTGGGAGTCGAATTAAAACCATGCTGATGGTGCGGGCTGCCTCGCCGTGCCGCCCAGCCCACAATCACTCCCAAGCTGTCCTTCTTCTGAAAAGCCAAGACACTGACCGAGTCCTGACAGACGTCAAGACCTGCCTGGGCATTGCATCTTGCTAACCAGTGACCTGCCTGCCCAGGTCAAGGGCCCGTGCGCCTCGAGAATTTTGTGTGTACAGTAATAAAAGCCATCACCTAAGGCTTAAGCCCACCAATGGAGGTGTTCCCCAGCCGACATCTAGGTACCCTCAGGGCTGATGGAAATTACAGGAAGCACAGCCCACATCACATCTGGTTGCAAAATGGTTACTGAACTTTTGTGTATTATTGGAGCTGACCACGTCAAGCCTCAAAGAGAGACACGTCCTGCCTGGTCCTTCATCACTGTGACACTGCTGTTCCGTAAGGAAAGGGCTCTGCAGTGGGAACACAGAGCAAATGCTGCCCCTACTCTTGCGCCCCACCAGCTCCTAGCAAAGGAGTGGGGCATAGCCTGATGCTCCCTTCAAAAGAAGTATTAACAGCTTCACACCATCATTTGTCCCAGGTGCTACAAAAGGTATATCCTACCCACTGGTCTTCAGCCTGTGATCCGAGGACCCCTGGGAGTTTCCAGGTCCGGGGAAGAGGATGAAAGAAAATAAGTTCATAAATATTAGATAGCAATCTACAGCTGTAATGTTTTTTAAAGAATTCACAGTTTTGCTGGAGGATGGTTAAGGAAGGATACATTAATCATAAAAGGGTGGAAAGTTACTGTGCTGGCTTCCAAAACACAAGTTCATTGGTGCAGAAAACTGCATTTCTTTCTTTATAGAAGCGTAGGTACGTATGACATCATATAAACACCATGTTTAACAATAGCTAGATGTATCCAGATGGCTACATCAATTCATAATAACCGCAGTTCCCAGGAAGCATTGTTGTGGATTATGACTGAGTTCAAAGGTTCACAATGCGTTTTGGATTTTGCCAGTAGAAGAAATTGCTTGTTTCACAGGCACAGCTGAAGGACCCTTTTTGATCCCACAAAATCCAGGACTGCTGTCTTTCTTCATATGCTCTGAATGCTATTGAAAAGCTCAGATTTTTTTTTTCCCTCTGCAAAAAGGACTTTTCTAGGAAGAGTCTGATGTACTGTAGTAGTGGAGGACTTTGCATTTCCATGCAACTCAGGCAATGATACACTGTGACGTAGCTGCTCACTCTGCTCACGGTTACTTACCCGAATTATCTTGCAAATATTAACAGGACCACCTGAGCAAGAACTGGCTCATCCACGTCTCCAGGAGGTTTGTTGGGCTGCACCACTGGAACTGACGGTGCACCCAGCAAGGTAGGGTGGGTGCCTTGCACCTCCAAAGTGATCCCACACCACCAAGCTCAGGGGAAAGGAGCATTTCTTCCACACTTTGCTACATTTGACAGAATGGGTAAACAGGCAGGGTGATATTAATTCTTCTAGAAGGTCATCTTGTTGCACAATAAACAGTCCCCAGAGGACACATAATCCTAGTCAGCAAAGTTGACATTTAGAGGTTTGACTAGAAGCCAGGGTGTGTAAGGTTTCAACCAGGTAGGGAGTTTCAATGTACAGTATAGTTAATTTTCAGGTACAAGGTCAAAGTTTCCTAACCTGGCCCCTATTGCTGTTCTAACCATTAACTGAAAAGTCCAATTTAGGCTATTTATATGTCTCGGTATTTAATTGTGCCTTCGAATCAAGTAGTTAGACACCAGGGTCACTTAAATTGCACCTGTAATTATTTGTGCCTGAAAAAGAGTGGGAACAGACAAAGAGGCCTTGGTGGGCCGGCCAGCTCCTGGGCCCCCGCAGAGGCAGCCCGAGAGCGCTGGGAAACCCCTGTAGCTCCCACTGCCCTCACGAGGGTGATGCCCTGGAGGTTTGGCTGCCTGAAGTCAAAGGGAAGCCCAGCAGCCGGTGAGAAGGCAATGGGGCTGGGGCCGTAGGGGCTGGCCATCGCATCTGACTGTACTCAGCCACGTGGAGGGGGGTCCAGTGTTCAAAGGATGCCCTCACCAAGAGGCTGCAGAAGGTGCGTCCACCAAGCTCTCCAGTTTCACGGCTGTTTTCTTAACGTGTAACAGAGGGTGCCAGTTTAATATCCTGCTATAACACTCAACAGCGAGGGTCAAGAGCAGCATCGGAAGAACTGGGGCAAACTTAATGAAAAGAGGCTTAAACATCTTGAAAGAATATGGCTGTGCAGGTCCAGGCACAGCTCGAGGCACCAGGAAGGACCAGGTGGGGATAAGCATAAATCACTTAGGGGGAGAAGATGCCACCTCGTGGTCTGCAAGACCTTCAAATGGGAAGCGTCTGCAAAAGAAAAGATGTGTGTTTCGGCTCCTTTGCAAAAGCCAGAAGCATCTACCTACAGCAGTGGGGCTTGCAACCCACGTGTTACCCGAAACCGAAATCCAGCCCTCGCCCCTGGGCCCCCGACCTCCTGCCCCTTCCCACCATCGCACTGAGCTCCGACCTCTTCCTTCGCCCACGGGGGATCTGAAGCTGCCGCCTGCAAGCAGCAGGAAAAGCCGCACACCCCTTTCTCTGCAGCAAGCAAGATCCCTAATCCACTGGTGGGATTCACTCCCCAGGTCCCGAGGAGGACAGGCAGCAGCACCTGTTTGAAATTAAATGCCTGGATTAAAAGCAGGACTTCCAAGCTCGCTGCTTGAAATCGCCATAGCGCAGATGAGGGTCTTTCCTCCCCCCACATTTCTTTTTAGGGGTAATATAAGCTTCTTTACAAGAGAGATTTTTTGAAACTTTCCATTCCCCTTTAACAATAACCAGAAGAAGTTTGTAGCACTTTAGGGCTTAACTGAAGGAAATGAATGAAGGAAGGATCTCCTGTTCATTGGGCTCTCGACCTGGTCTCTGATTTTGTAGGCGTTATTTTGCTAACAGGAACACCTGCACTTTTCCCCCTATGCGCTTAGCAGGGGCACACACACATACAAAGCCTTCTGGGCATAAAAGTGCAAATTTTGAACAACTTCTCCCTAAAACATATCCACCCACACATATATCACTAACTGGTTGCGCGGCTGCAGATTGTGCTGGGTGAAGACAGGGCCAACTGTGTTTAAATGTGTGTGTGACTATGACTATTTGATTGTCCGGGTTCACAGGTTTTTGTCAAGAAAAATTCAGTATGCAAACATTGGAAAATAAGTGGTGATACCCTGTTAAAAATATGTTGTGGTGTGTCTTGAAATAGGCAGGAAACTCACAGGGAAGTTTTAGGTCTTGCATTCAGTGTTAGTATCAAGGAGTGGGGAATATCAGATGTAGAAGGACCGGGCAACGTCAGGCAGCCGTTACTGCTGGCACATGTGTCACTGAGACACAGCCCTTCGGCAAAATGACAGCTATTCCAGTAGTAGAGGCAGGAATGCACTTTATTTGAACGAACAGCTTCACTTTCTAGTTAAAGTCACAGTTAATAAATGGCAAGAAGTGCTTCTCAGCATGGGAACATTCAGGCACAGCCTGAACAAATGGGGTGCAGATTTTTTAAGGGTTTATTTTCATTCCCATTATAATATATGTCTCAGCTTGTAAATGCTTTTATGCCAACAGTAAAAATTTCCATTTATATGGGTTGAATTGAGCCTTTGCTATTCAGTGGCAGTCCAGCCACTTTTAAGCAGATGTTGATATGGCTTGAATCTTATTTAGCTGAGTGAGTGACAAGCTGCTCCAGCCTGATGATTTTCCATGGCTGACCATGCAGATAGGATAGACAGACATCCAAACTGATACATCATTCATTCCTATGAACGGAAAGATATTTTGCTTGCCTGCGTGTGCATGGGATCACATCATAAATACTTAAAAACATAGGATAGCAGACCTACACGCAAAGGAAATTCTGTTTAGTTCATTGTAACTTACGGGTCTGCAAATAAACCCCTAACAATAAGAAGACAAGGATGATAACTGGCCTGGGAAGATCTCAGTGCATTCTGAGAGTGTAGGAATCCTGTTTCCCACATTTTGCAGCCCATGATGCAGACTAACCCGGACAGCATGGCTGGGTTTTGTTCCAGCTATCAGCTAAGCCACTGTTAAAGGAACCTTTCTTTACAGAGGGAATTTTCAATACGCATAAAGGGCCAAGGCTTTCCTCAGATCAGCTGAACCCCAACGGGGCTGTCTGATCCTTCTCTGTGAAACAAGGACAGCTTATGTTCAGCAATTACATTCCTGTCCGTGCGCAGACGAGAGGCCACCGCCTTTGTCAGCCAGTGCTCCTCGGGCTTCTCTTGCCTTTCAGTGGGGACGGTGACCTTTCTGACCACATCAAGATGCACCACCGCCATGTGCTCCACACGGGGCCCAGTGTGCGGCACAGCTTTTTTTCCAAGCATCGCTGGAAGAGGAGCCAGTCCGTCTCCGCTGATCCAGCCTGAGGACAGTGATGGACTGCCCTCTGGGCCTAATTACTCCTCCATACAGAGGATAAATAATCTACATGACAACAGACTCCATTCACTCATGCCCTCCCACACCTCCCTCCGCCCGAAGCTCAGCCCTGAGTGACGGATGGAGAGAGAGTCCGTGCGGATGAAATGGGCTCCCCTCCTATGGACTTGTGGTGGCCATCCCAGCCACGCTGCAACACCTTCCTTTCGGGGCAGAACATACACCCTACAAATTCAGTTACTCTGTAAAGCATCTCGATTCCTAGAGAACATAACTCCACTTCATCTAAACAAATGCAGACAGTTTTCTGCAGTTTTCCCAATGCAAAGGACTTCAACTCGCCATCCTTTTCGGGACCATCCTGTGCAGCTTAGCAGGATGAACTCAGGTTATTCTCCACTCACAGTAATTCCCAACTAAATCATACCGGATATCTAGGCAGTTCTCTAAAAATTTATCTTTCTCTCAACTTTTCCTTCGACTGTGAAAGGAAACAAGTCAAGACCAGGCGGAGGTGACTCCTTACACACCTTTAGACCCCTGCCAGGGCTCTGTACCCTGCTGGCTGTTAGCACTGGTTGTTGTTCTAGTTCAGTGAAAGGAAACCACTCTGTTTACCCTAGCACATAGCCACTGACTTGAAAATTTATTGTAAAAGCTGCCAACACTGTAAATCTCTCCTGTCAGCATATCAGTCAGGTGCTGTTCTTAGGGCTCTGTCCAAGCAAGCCCTATATTTCAGAGTTTAACCCATTAGATAACCAGAACAGGCAGTTTTCTACAGCACCGACACTTTCTATTGCCATAGTTATCAGCATCCATGAGAAGTAGCTTTCTAGAAGCAGCTGAAACTCCAAAACAGGGCTGCTGAAACCCACAACAGGGCTCCTGAAACTCCAACCCAGGGCTGGCCACAGCCCCACAGACCAGATAGAGCTCCATTGCTCTGAATAAATACAAGGGAAATCTGTCTGGGCGCAGGGGGAGAAGGCAGAGGGAATGCATTTTGCTGCAGCATTTAAGCAAATGCTGACACGATAGACTCTGTCTAAACTAGCGAATGACGAGCTGTGAGAGGCCGCTGGTTTTCCATGACTTTGCAGACAAGCAAACAGAGAGGACGGGAAACGAGATGCTGCTCCCATGCAGCATCCTTCCCAGGCAGGGGATCCCTTACGCCGACTCTGCTGGGCCTGGCATCAGACCACAGGTACGCAAAACTAGAGGGGAACCACAGCGGCGTTGTGGGGGATATAAACCCACTTTATTACAGATGGAAAGCCAGCAAATTCAAGTGCATCAGGAGTCCAGCTGCCACAGTAACACAGAACTACATTGTGTGCAGAACCACAGTTTGCCATCTCTGTAAAAACAGGCAAGAGACATTCCCTATGAGATCTGATAAGAACAGGAGCTGTTTGTTTAAATCTACTCCCTTGGTGGGGGGAAAAAAAAAAAAAAGATGAAATAGCAAACCCTTGAAATGCAAGTAGAGGATCATTATTCTCATTAGAGCAACAGTGAGCACTTCTCATAATGTGTAGTGAAACACTGGCGCTTGAGTGAATAGCACCAACTGTTCAGCCCCGGAACAAATTGCACATCAGTCTTAACCTAATAGGTAAGATTAATGGAATGTCATATAATGGGGGAAACTCAAAAAATTAAGGTAATTCGGCAGAAATGGCTCGGAATCATAGTCCACCTAAATGCATTTCATCCAGAGGATTACTGTCTCCAGTGTTTTAGTTAAGAGTTATATTAATTTGAAAGCCATGCCTTACGCAGATCCATCCTGTGCTTAAAGGCTGGCTTTCTGCTGGAAATGCTTACTGTGATACCTTTGCTGAAATTTTGCCCAAACATCTCACAGCCGATCGCGAAGCAGAGTGTCTGGGGGCTCGGAGCGCCGTACCTCGCCCGTGTTTATGACCCGTTGACTTTTTGGCTCCAGCACCTGGATTTGTCAGGGCCTCTTAGCTGCTGCTGGGAATGTGCCCCAGCCGAGCCCGGCTGCTCTCCCTATCACCCCTCTGACAGATTAAAACACAACGGGGTCTGTTGGATGACTGACACATTCCTCCTCTGTCTGCCTCTGAAAGGACTTCATTTAACGGCCCTGGAGTTGAGCTTTTGACTGACAGATTGTGAAGGGGAAAAGTCATTCAGTTCCATTAAGCTCAGTAACTGCTGTAGAACAAAACACCTTTAAAAAAAGGGGATGAAAAAAGAGCTGCGGAGAGCGGGGGCAGGAGCTTCAGGGAGAAAAAAGGGGATTCTTTTCAGGTTCAAAGACAATCTTTCCCTTTGCTTTCTGTCCATCAATGAGGGCAGCATTCCCAGAGGGAATACAGTCCAGCGCTCATTGGTGCCATTCAGCTGCCAATCTCCCTGACAGGGAGACCAAAGGGCCTCATGTTGCGCTGCGGAAACTGTCTGTCAGGCAATCAGCAGCTGCCATGACATCATCTGCCCTGTTTTTCTAGGACTATTATAGGAGACTGGGTCCAGGAGAGCTGCTCCAGAGCTGTATTCATATTTTCCTTTTGCCCCCCAAACCGAAATTTCTTTATAAAAGGAAACGCAGTCTCGGTTGCGCGGCTGTATTTGCGGGAGAAGTAACTCTGTGCCAAAGAGTGAGGGCTGCGCGGCTTCAAACCAGTCTTTTTCCACTTGGAATATATCATGCCAAAGTTGCACAGCCCTTTGGCTATTTTTTATGGTAAACTGGGTTTTATTTTAAGTACTCCGAGTTAAATAGCAATGATAAACCTTTCTCTTTCTCTTTTTTCCCTGAAAGCTTGTCTCACTTAAAGCCCTCTGCCTTTGCTGTAGCACTATGTTCTGTGTGTTACGAACACAAAGTGTTCACAGGATTGCTATTCTTACGCACGCGTAAATGTGTATGCACGCACACAAATGCATATGTATAGAAGCCAGGTTCTGGCCATATTTACACTGCCGGAGCAGTAGCTGAGGCTGCATTCCTTACTAGCCAAAGTGCTGCAGAAATAAATTATTAATCCTGGTGATAGTGCGAAAGAAGTTAAGCACGAAACACAAAAAAGTTACCAGCTGTAAATCTGGCAATATGCTGCAGTCAGGACTCACCACTTGGGCTGTCCCCTCCGTCCTGTCACACACCACTGAGGACCAGGAAGCTTTGGTAGGGTAGGACCAATATTGGGAAGCTTTAGTCTTTCTGGTCCTCCAAGTCCTTATCTGTAAGAGCAATATAAATAACCTTAGCAGAGTTGACTTCGAGCTAAATTAATTTGTGACTTTGCAGCACACTGTGTTTACTGAGGCGAAAATCCCAGGGAGCTAAAATAATTTTGCCTGACTAATCCCTGCCTACAAACCAAGACGCGGTCTGGTCCTGCCTGGCAGTGCTGGTGCAAGGACGCTGGAGACTCGTCCCCTCTGTGCGATGCTCTCAGCCGCTCTCCCTCACACTTGCAGGGGTCAGCTCAGCAAACTGACTCCTGCTCCGGTGCTGGGAGACCAGCCTGCTAAAAAGGGAGCATTGGTGGCATGAAAAAGAAAGTGTGAAATGGGAGACAGAGAGAGAGCGAGCCTGTGAACGGCGCCTCCGGGTCTCACACCACACTCAGGGCAGGGCTGAGGCATCACGGCCAAAATCCGTTCTCGAGGAGTGGCTCCAGAACTGCCCGGCAAGGTTGAACGGCCACAGCTCTTGGCTGGTTGGTCAGTCAGTTGTTTGGTCAGCTGGTCTTAGGCAGGCATTAATACAGGCACTAGCATTAAGGCCAAGCTGCACAAAAGGCTAATAGCTCAGCTCCATATGGAACCGTGCGCAGGCTTGTTCCCCTGCCAAGGTCCTGCTGCATGAGCCATTTTCGGCTGTTAAGTCCTCTGTCTTGTTTCAGTAAGGGATTATTGCAAATCTTCACACATTCCACATGGACCTTACGAGACAGTTAGTCAGATCCTGGATGGACTTGCATGCAAAGGCATCCTGCGGCTGCTAGGGTCAGAATGTCTCCCTTCTTTTATTATTATTTGAAATTTTACAGCCCTGCCAAAGGTCTGCGAGTCTTGAGCAGCTACCATTTCAATTCCCTCCAGCAAGCTGTAGTCTGATACTCCAGCTATGTTTGCTCTGTACATTCAGGCATTATTCTTTCTCACCTGGCAGTGAACCATGCAAATTGAGACAGTGTCTAAGCACACACACACAAAAACCCATGGAAACCAGAGCTGCCAGATTTCAACATTGGAAGCATGCAAGGGGAGAGGGGCAATGATCGCTCAGGCTTCCCTCTTCTCTGTGCCCTTTTCTTCACAGCGAGGAAAGCAAATGCCTTGATTTACTCTTCTGGCATTCACACCAAGAAGATGGTGCAGGTTCAGGAGGAAGCACTAGTAAATCCTTTGTAAGAAGATCTCCAGATGAGACCTGTTAAGGTTGCCTCCAATGTATTTCAACACGCTCATTTTTAACTAACATAGAGCAAAATCTGGCAAAGAATAGAGTCTCTGTTAGGATTGAAAAGCAGCAAGTACTATTTCTGTGGTTATACTACTACTGTGGACACCAGGAGGTATCACAGAAACTGGAAACATCGAAGACCCCCGTCTTCTTGTGACTCTCTGCACTTGCATGGTAGAGAAGAGTGAACCAGAGTGGCATGGGCCAACAGGGACAGTGCTACATAAAACCATTGGGCAAAGCCCTACATGGGGTGGGTCATCAGAAGTGGGGGAGACCTTTACCACATTGTATATCTGAATTTCAGCTCTCAGTGGAGTGGAGGAGTTTTGGTCGCTGCCCTGAGAGCCGAGAGTCCATCTCGGAGTCTGAAAATGTGGGGAGATTCTCTTGTATGAAGCCTCCCTCTGCTTTGAGATGAGAGTGAATGAGAAATGAGATTTGATGTGAACAGAGAAACACCAAAGTAGGACACCATATATCCATGACCCCATTCAGCTTTTTTACCAACGCACATAATATAAAAATTTAAGTCTAGATCCTCAAAGGTGTACCTCCTGTGCAGGTTCCTAATTGCCATTCAGTAAATAGAAAAAAGGTGTTTAAATGCCTTTGCAGGTCAGGACCTCAGTGGTTAAATCTTGATCCCAAATAAGGGTGTGCTAGAAGTCCTTTGACAGTCTGCTATAACAGGCTACTTAAAAAAAAATAAAAAATCTTAGATGTCCTTTAAATACTAAACTCATTATAGGACAGATCTTATTCATCCCTACAGTAAACAACAAAGTTGCTGTTTCAATACTTTCCTGGTTTTAAGTACACTTTAAGCATGTCCACTTCTAGTTTAAAAAATGGCTTTATGCAGTACATTTTATTTTCAGATCGTTCTGGAATGCTTTTAGCAGGTCCTCTGCCAAAAACACTCAGCTTTCTTGTTTCTATAGGAGCTTACAGCTTTTATAGCAATTTACTTTTTTTTAATTCAAACTTTATATGAGTTGTGAGACCTAAGGTGCGGTCCTCCACATAGCCTCAGTCCAAAATACTCCTTGAAGAAAAAGAGAAGAGCTTCTCCCTCCTTCTAATGCTGGACCTGAACCTCCTGAAGAGAAGTCAGGAAGAGTGTCGCTTCACGCTGCTCCCCAGCCAGTTCTTCTGGATAGGGAATGTCTACCTAAAAGCTCATATAGTCCCTAACACAAGTGCAGCACCTTCTCCTCAAGAGCCTGAAGTGCCACGGTACTCTGATAACAACAGCCCAGTTAATTCCAGCCTTCCCATGGTGGGCACAGAGAGCAGCAGAGGAAAGGCGGAAGGAACCGGAGGAGTTTTGGTGGGCACCACAGTCCTAACGAAATTAACAGATGGCTGTGGCAAAATTAAGGCCACAGTAGAGGCAGGAGCTGAACCATTTGTCTCTCTGTGTTTCGTCCTGGGGTATTTCCCTAATACAGTGGCACTGTAACAGCACTGTTACTGATTGTCTGCTGATAATTTCTTAGCTAACAAAGGCAAGCTTTCATTAGAACAATAGATTACACCGTTTCTCAGAAGTGTTCTCAATTTGCTATCCTCTCACATTAAAACGCAATATTTTAATTACTTCCCCTCCAAAATTAAGAGCTAGGGATAACTTTCAGCCATAAATTTGTTAATTTTTGAATGATTTTTGCAAAGATCACATGCGGCTTCAGCTGGGAATTTCTCATTTTCATCATCTCTGAAAATCAGATCACAAAACCAAATTCAACCACCTAGAACTATTCATTTAAATCCACATTCATCTAGCTACCTAAAGACAACTGACTCAAATGCCAGTATCTATTTTAAGTGGCTGAGATCTTCAGATATTCAGGTAACCAGGGAAATCTGGCCATGAGAAATTAAGCTAAATATATAATTTATATAGTTGTCTATAAATACTTCAAAATAATAGACTTTACCTCTGTATCCTGTTGTTATTCTATGATTTCTTATCTCACCTACAGTAATCTGAGCTTCATACACAGGGCCAAATTCAGGATAGCATGGTCCACAACAGAATGTCAGTGCTGGCTTTAGAGCTGTACTGCTTGCTCAGGACTGCAATTTTGTTCAGCATTCCCCAAAATTCGTGGATTCCAGTGCTTCCTTCTGTGCAAAATCTTTCCTGATTAGAAACGCATGAGTATGTTTTATATATTGGATAAGTATTCCTTCACTGTTCAGGATTACCCCGTCTCCATCCCACGTCCCCTCTGACACTCACCGAGCAAAAGGCAGTGGCACGGGTAGCCTGTGCTCGGTGGCCAGCGGGCTGCTGTCAGGCTGAATGAATCTGTTTGCTTTTCCATCTGCGAGGAAACTCATTTGGCCTTATCTCCTCTATCCAGATGCTGATTTTCCCCAGCTTTGTAGGAAGCTGATAAACTCAGAGCCTTTTACCTTCTGTCAAATTTAGTTGAAATTGGCCTGTGGACTCAAAAGTTATTAGGAGGAAAACCAACATAAAATGCAATCACATTCACTTAATTTTTTCCTAATTCATTTCTGTAGGAAACTCAGCCAGCCAGGGAACGGACTCCAAGTGTTGCCTTCTGTATTTATTTTCACAATGAAAATACCAGCATCAGCCACAAGACATGCTCACGAAGGTGAGGGGCCCGGTGAGCAGGCCATGCTTCCTGCGTTTGGTTGGCCTCCACTGCTAAACTCGAAGACTAAAGAATGGGATGTATTTGTAATTTGGTGAGCAGGAAGCGATGAACAAGCAAAAGACTTGTGCTCTGAGAATCCATGAATATCCAGCCTATCCATAGCTGTCTGGTTTTCATAGCTTCTCATCTCCCTTGTCTGTCTTTAGGGTCCAGTTGTTCAACTCTTCCTGCCGTATTATGTAAAAAGTCTCCCTAAAGCTAAAGTGATTAATGCTGAGAGCAGACATCACTGCTTTAATTCCAAAATATCAGCACGGCTGTAAGTGCAGAACAAGGCCAAGGAGAGGGCAAGAGGGAGTTGTACTTTGTCACCCGTGTTAGTCTTGATCCAGTCATTGAAACGGAAAGCCACCAGCTGTGGTGAGAAATTTAAGGAGTACAGAAGATGTAACTGAGCACAGGAGAAAGGGTACCCTGAAAGGCTTCTTCTTTCCCTGTGTCAGCACTGAAATAGGGATGTGATAGCAGCAAACAAATTTACACTCTTATCCCAAACACATTTGGGGAATAGGCGTTACTTTTCTAAGGGAGGGAAGAAAATTTCAAGTAAATTATCTCAGGTTTTATTTACTTCAGATTTGAATCTCTATCAATTATTTAATGTTTGCAAGGCAACCTTATGTAATTAATCTATCACAGAAGGCTGTTTACTCTTTACCAGTAACGTTAAACTCTCAGTGACATATACCCAAACCCTTGAAGATCCAGCCAGCTAAAGGGTTTGGAAATCTTAATTTATTTTTACATCCTGCAAACAAATCTATTTAATTAGAAAAATGTGTCTGAAACTTTAGTTAACATGAAATCTTTTTTTTTTAAAATAAATGATTCAAAAAGTGCTTGGAAAAACATCTCGCACTTTGAGTAAAATTAGGGTGAACTGTGCTATTTGTATTACCACAATACCAATAGCCGCAAGTGGTGTGTGATAGGAACCCCATGTGCTAGCTGGTGTATGACTAAAAACACAAACGTGGGAATAGAAAGACAGCCCTTGAGCCAAAGCATTCAAAATGCAAAACAGAAGCCTCCAGCTGACTATGGGCCAGCAAACAGCACAGTACAGCAAATGGTTAGGACAATGGCAAGTACTGCGCTATGCAGTGTGCCAGAGGGACACACCAGCCCCAAATTCCCATACTCATGGGACTCCCTTGTGCTTGCAGCACTATAGACCCCCTAGAGCCCACCCACATATTTCTTTTCTGAGCCTTCAGGTGTGTTCATTGATTCATGGTCTATGTGATTTCTCTAGAGCAACTAGTCAGATCAATGCCCAGGTTTCCAGGGATGCGAGATCTCAAACATGCTAACAGGATCTCCCATGAAAATTCCCCCTCTATGACACGCATTGATGTCATGATATGTCATGATAATGAAATCCCCTACTCAGTTGCCTGTATTATACACTAAGAAGTTTTACATGTCTTTAATTAGCTTATCTACAAAATGCAACTGCAATGGTCATACTATGACACTGTTCAGCTCTGCATCTGTATTTTGATTTGCGCTCGGCTTCTTTCTTACGACACATCTAAATTATGGTTTATGTCATAACAAATTACACCGTTCAATTTTTAAATATATGTGGGTCTGTGGTAGGAGGAACTTATTCCTGCTCTGACTATCCCTTATTTAACTTGACCACTACAGCGTTCCCCGACTATCACCTTGGCTTCTAAACTTTTGGGTTGGTTCCTAAGATAGCAATCAATCAACTTTCTGAATGTTAGTTGCTCTTTTTCATTTTCCTCCTAACTTTTCTCCTTTGCGATAGATAGATAGAATAATAGATGAACATACAGAAAAAGCTCTTTTGCACGGAAAGGTAATTCTGTACAGCTGTTGAAGTAGACATTAATTTGCTTTTCTCGGTATCCAGATTTTTTCACACTATTGTAGCCCATGAAACGCAAGTGGAAGGAAGCTGATCTTCCTCACAACAACAAGGCGTGCAACTGCAAGTGAAGTTAGACCTCTAAGTATTTTTCAACTGAACGTATTTAATAAAGTTATGGAGAACATAACTGTTCATTTTAAATTTATTTTGAGTTTGCAGATACTGCTGCTCACAAGAAGAACCTAGTTTCTCATCTACATCAGCTGCATGTTACAAAGCCCAGTGAGCCACAGGCTAATACCTTGACAATTACAAATAAGATTAGCCCCGTCACAAAGACAACCACCTACAGGTTTGTGTAATATGAATTTTCTAAATGAAAGTAGTAGTATTATGCCTTTATTAATAATAAAGGCATGAATCCCGCTTATGTGGGCACTTCTGTTGACTTGAAGGGGAAATGCAGAGAAGTTAGGAACAGGTCCAAGAAATTAATGAATTAAGATGTGCAAGCAAATTTCCTGACATTCCTGTTAATTTTATTAACACCAAAAAGAATTATTCGACCAGAAAATAGAAGGGGTAAAGGTTTTAAGGTTCCCAAAATCTATAAAATAATGTAGATAGGTCTGTTTCTGACGACAGACACAGAAGTTCCTTTGACATTTAAGAGTACATTTCTTATTACAAATCTCAAAGGACAGAGAATCCTTGGTCCAGTGAAAGCCTTCAGCATGTGCTTAACTTTACACATATGAATGGTTCCATTCACTTTATTAGGATTGGATAGGGTAAATCACAGTCTTAAAGATAAACATGCATTTATGTGCTTTCTGGACTTGGATTTTAAACGGCATTTCTATTTATCCAGTACTTACGTTTCCACTTCCCTTTTTCCTATGTCCCCTTACAGCACAGGCATAAGGGACAGAGTCATGGCTGACTTAACAGGAGCCTTACCTCTGCATTTCATGACATCTGTGAATTTTTAAATCACAGACTTTAATTAATAGAAGGAGTTAATTTTTCTGCTGAGCAAGCAACAGCTGGAGGTTATATACCATGATTTGTTTACTTATTGAAGAAGAAAACTTTTGTATGTTCCTTGAGTTTTTACTTCTTGCAAGAGTTCAGGTCGTTTTGCTAGCAGGGAATAATACACTGCGATACACCATGACCCAGCGTCACCCGTGCGGAAATCAGGTGCTCCCAGAATCCCGGCACTGCCCTCCCAGCTCGCATCTCCAAATCACAGTGGAAGGCACACAGGGATAGTCACGCGGTTTGTTTTTCTCCAGTTAAAGGAGTTGCTTCTCTCTGCTTTCAAGCATGACATGAAATTATTAACGTTCAGATGAGTGTGCGGAGACCACAATCCAAAGCCAATTAGAGAAGGATGACGTAAGGCTGCCGATTTACAATTACCACAACACCTGCGGCATTTATAAATATTACCTCACAAAATTCCTGTGTCCTTAGGTAAATCCTTAGATTTCACTCCTGTAAAATGGATCACATATGTTCCCTGCTTCTATGACTTGACAAACATCTTTGTATAAGGCAAGCCGCTTTAAAATAGTTTGGTATTTAAAACATCTGACAAGCAGGACTGTTCCTAACATTTTACTGCTGTAATTAAGAACCAGGAGAAACTACCAGACTTATGGCTAACTAAAGGGTCTACCTAAGCACCAGGAAATATGTGACAAGCCAGCAGAGAGAGAAGAAATCCTACAGCAGAGAGAGAAGAAATCCTACAACAAAGGGGACTGGGATTTAAGCAATGCATAAACGTATCAGTACCATCTCTATATTAAAACAGAATCAGTACCCTTATCATTGGTTTAGACTAACAGTATCTGCAATATTAACAAAGTTTTGTGGTCTTTATTAATGGTAATAATAATGATAGGTGGTTTCCTGATGGTATCAGATGGGTTCACCTGATCAGACAGTTGCAATCTATCAGTTCCTTCAGCCCACATGAGCTTCAGTTTCAAAATATTTCCAACATTTATTCACTGGAAGACTGTTAACCGACATTACTGTTTCTACAAGAAGGATGTGAAATAGCTTTGCAGCAGTAGAAAAGGGTGTTCAGGCAGTTCTTTCAGCCCTGCATGGGTGGAGGAATATTGAGGGAATCATGCAAAAACTCGAGCTGCCCAAAGTGTTTTCTTGTGCAACAGCTACGGCAGCTTACAAAGGCAACTCCTCTCAGGCTTTTGTCCTCATCATTCAACCAACAGATGGTAAAGTGACCCCAGAAAAGTGCCCTGGACCATCTCCTTCCTAAATACAAGAGGTGAAATTAAATATGAAGATGGTGCCAACTAATCACTCATAAAATAAATTCTTTCATAATTCATAAAATAATTGTTTGAAATTAATAAAAAGTTTGTTTCGCGACCAGACACCAGTGGTGGTAATGCTACTCTAAAATCTTCATCTCGTTGCAGGCCACTTCCCCACAACTGTAACAATGTAAGGATTATTACTCACACAGGGGTTATTTCTTCAATTACATGGACAGGCGCACGGTAAGATGCAAATGTAGGTCATGATGCTACCAAGCCCAGCTCTTGTTGTTAATAATAACATAAATATCCCTGATTTGTCCTATATTAATTACTGAATGAGGAATCAATGGTATGCAGATTGCATGATGGGGCTAAACTCAGAAATGACTTATTTATTCTTTGAAAAAATTTTTATAATATTAAAAAACAAGTAAGAGCAAAAGTGACTATCCAACTCAGTTAAATTCCACTGTTTATTTCAGTGGGGTGACATTTACATGAAACAATGACCTTGCCTCTGACTTTAGTTGCACCAGCATAAACCCTGAAAGAGCACCACATGAGCCCAAGGGATCTATTCAAAATTCACACTACTACAAAGCGGAACTTGAACCTGTCCAACCATCTTCAAAAGTAATTGCATCTCTCTCCCTCTTTCCCGGTCACTATTCTTCTGTCTCTCTTGTCTGCGATCTCTACCTGAAATGTCTTTCATGTCTTTCTTGTCCTTCTCATGTATCTACCTCCACTTCGGATGAAAAAAAGAGGTATAAGTAATCATACCATCTCATAATATGATATATTGACAGGTTATTTCCTCCTGCTGTACTTGGGTAAAAATCATGCCTGAATCACATGCTAGTCACAGTTTATCTTTCTGGATTCAATTTCAGATGAAACACCTATCATTTTGATGTTTCCACAAATATTTATGTCAAAGAGAAAAGTCTCATCTGAATGTCTATGGACTCAACTCAGATGCACAGCCACGCCACGTGGTTCGGTCAGAAGACAGAAGGATTTTCATAAATATCCTAAATTTGTAAAAATCCTAAATGTAACCAGTTACTATTTATGGGGTCAATTTCCATGTTTAAGCCTTTAAGGACCTCCTCTTACAAAATTGCTATTTTTAGTTCATCAGGGAAAGACTGTCACCAGTTACCTCTTTGTGATCTAAAGCTCTTTCGTGGGAGGGCTTAGGATCAGGTGATTCTTGATAATGAAGTATTTTACTATATAATTGTTCTTTAAGTTGTAATATCATCCCGAATACCTTGGTTCTTATCTCAAAATAGCAACATGAAAATGAAAGACTTCTTAGACATCAAATAACCCCCAAAGAGTAAGTCACTTTCTTTTTTGTGATTAAATACTATGAAGTGGGAATGGCAGTGTGATACCCTTGGAGGAAGGCAGAGTCAAGCCAAAAGGACAAAAAGTCAATAAATTACAGAAAGAAACTGAAAATAAGGACACGAGGATTTCAGCTGTATAAATCACGGCAGCTCCAATAGCGCTATGTTGATTTATTCTTTCTGTGCGCCTCGCCAGTTAAGCTGCGCTGGGTCACTCACAGAATATACCAAGAAAACGAAAACACAGTGAGGTTAATAGCCAGCACTCTGTCCCTCCCCACAGTGTGCCCTGCTATCAGTTACCAAATCTGCAACCCCATCCTGGGGTATGAAATGAGAAGAATGGTGTCAGTCCTCAAGAGGCAGGAGCTGCAGCTGTGACGGGAACGAAATAAGGAGTGTGGGTGTGACAAGGCTTGCCTTCTACTCATCTCCTCTCATCTCTGGCATTTCTAGGGACCTCAGGCAGAGGTTAAGGTATGGGCCCTTCTCCCTTCCCACGTATTAGATGACTTTCAGCACTACCCAATTTAGTGTGGTATGATCCTCTGCCCATGTCCTGGGCCCTTGGGTAGTTATTCTGGGTATTCATCCCTAAAGATAGCTCTCTCCACAGGTCTACAGCAGAAATTCACCTGTTGCAATCCAAAAGCCTGCTGATATTTGGCTTTATTTCTCACATTTGCAGATGTCTCCTTGTGTTCTTCAATACCTCCAACTATTTTGCTGCTTCTCTCCTGTTTCACTCCTGGGGATGCAGTAATACCATGGTTTAAAATCAGAAATAGCAGAGATCAAAAGAGTCCTCAGACCATCTCACCACCCTCCTGATTGCTCCCTAGGGTACCTTCCCCAAATTTGTTCAGTCCTGTTCCTCATGACTTTGCTAATAGGGCTTTCAGCGGCTTCCTTCAGTAGACAGCTCCACGGTGTTATATTTCTGAAACTTGACAATGGCTATTATTGTGCCTAAAGGGGGAAAATTAAGATTTTTGCTTTTTAGTAATTTTCTCCTCCATTACTAGAAATTCTAGCCCTAAATTTCAGTTGACCCTCTAGGTCACTATTAATCAACCTTCTGTATCATTTGAAACTCCAAGACATGCTCTTCGTCTTTCTAGTCTAGTGTTTTAAAGTCCAGAAGTGTTTTTTGCTTTTTTTAACATAAACATAGTAAATACAGCACAGGGGAACATGATATGAGGATATCATATTCTTGACTAGTACCACTGGTCACTGTCAAACACTGTCAAAGAATTACCCGCGCCTGAGCTTAGAAGCCAGGGAACAGGGATCCAAGAGGCTTCTTGGGAGTTAATGAAAAATCCTGTAGCAATATTCCGACAAAAACCAAATAGGTACATAACAAATGAGGGCAAATTCTTCACTCTCTTATTCACTTTACAAGTTCTTTGGGCAGGAAGTGCGCTTCTCCATCTAGCACAGAGATTTCATCTCCATTTAAGTTTACTAAGTACTACGCAGTTCAGAATGTATAACTACTATTACGTAGGATCCTTTTAAGTTTTGTCTGGGTAGAATATATATGAAGGTGGCGTCCCTTCCCTCTGATCTTGCCACAATGCCGTGCCTTCCAGTGGCAAATCCTCTTTTGAGTCGTCTCTCAGATTCCCTTCCCAACTGGGATATCTGGAGAGCTTTGTTCACCCCAAGCCTTTGAAATTTTTACTTGCATTCTTACACTGCATTTCAAGTGTGCATTATAAGGGAAATGTTAGGGGGCTGAGGATTTCCCTGAGCTAATTACTACCCCATCACATGACAGGAGTTCATAAGCAGTGCTTGAAATGGCCGTTCTTATAATAAGCAGGGACAGACCATGAAGACTACGTACCCTGTGCCCTCTCCTCCCACCCAGAGAGACTTTTCAGAGTATTCTCCCAGGGCCCTACAAACAGGCATACACATCTCTTGAATCAGGATGGGTAACATGTCTGCAGATTATGTCATTTCTTCTGCAGAAGAAATGTATTTCAAACGGCTGTATCTGTAAAACAAGGAGCTCCCGGGACTAATGTGGAGTGGCTTCAATGTGTGTTAATAGTATTATTCATGGTTCTCATACCTTAGTCCTCAGCTTTGTAGTGATGGAGGAGGCTGCCCTATTCTTGTTTACGCTGCTATAAATCCAGTGACCAACTTTTTGCATGTTCCAAATACATTTCATCAATGATCAGCACTGTGGAAGAAGTGAAGGAAAAAAGCTTTCTCATAGCCCTATCATATGTCGGAGTCTGAAATATATTCCAAAGGCATGCCTCAAA
Organism: Chroicocephalus ridibundus; assembly: GCF_963924245.1. Taxonomy (NCBI): domain Eukaryota; kingdom Metazoa; phylum Chordata; class Aves; order Charadriiformes; family Laridae; genus Chroicocephalus; species Chroicocephalus ridibundus. The sequence goes on from NC_086285.1 coordinate 36,766,506, forward strand.
GCCTCTACTCCAATACCTGGGCAAAGACATGGACACCTGAAAATAATACAGGATCAGATGAGGGGTGCACATCTGGCCAGAGATTCAGGGGGTGATAATTTTCACTGATGCATGAATTTCGGCTCTTACCCCAGGCAACTGAGCTCCTATCAGCTAACCATGAAAATTGGTCACATATGTCTTATGAACTCTTCCACTCCCTCAATTTGACAGGGTCCCGCACAAAAACATCTCCCCTGACCCTTTTTAGCTTGCCTCACAAATATTTTATCCAAATGATAGAGGGTGACCAAGCAATTTAGGGTGGTTCAGGATAGGTTTGGTGAAAAATAGAAAATGTAATGTAATCATATCAAGAAAGGGGGAATTTTAACGAGAAGATGAGAGGAGCAATTTCTTTGCAGGCTTTATGAAAACTAGGTTGAACTTAAAAATGAGGTGACATTCAAACTGGTGGGAACAAACATGCATTATGCATAATTTTCATTCCTGTCTCCAATCTTTAAAATTTTGTAGTATGCCACAAAGGCAACCAAAACAGTACAGGCTGAACAACCAGTACTGTAGAGAGCTTATTCCTTCTGGGGAGGTGGTATTAGCCTTCCGTTAAAGGCCAAACCAAAGCCAGACCTGAGGTCAAGAGGAACTGAAGGTCAGTTTGGATGGAGCTTTGAGCAACCTGATCAGTGGAAGATGCCCCTGCCCAGAGCAGGGAGGTGGGGTTGGACTAGATGATCTTTAAAGGTCCCTTCCAACCCAAACCATTCTATGATTGTATGAAGACATTATATCTTTCTGAGATGACATTTGGCATTTTTCAGGAGCTAGGTTGGTCCAAACACAGCAAGCTCTATGCTGCTGTGTCGTTTGTATTATTATTCTTCACTGTAATAATTCTGTTAGCAAAGCTGCAGAAAAGAGGTATGTTAATGCAAGACTGCTGCATTTTTGCACACACAAAAAAAAAAGACACCAAAACAAACAACAAAAAAACAGGAAGGCCCTAAAAACCATCTTTTTATCAGCACAAGAAGAAACAAAAAAAAATAAAAAAGAAAAACCACAAAAACATAGAAAGTTAAAGTTGTATTTTCTGCAGGAGCCAAGAAAGATGACCTGAGCACAGTGACCAGAGCATGGCTAGGTTGAGCCCACGGGAGGAGCCTGGGAGAGTTTGTTTCCTTGGTGGCACCCTGGCTGAAGAAGAGCCATGCACTATTCCCACCAGCCTCATTTTTCCTTTTAACAGAGAAGGGTCATGTGCATAAAGAGACCACTGCCCACTCTTGAGAATGGAATCTATATGATTAGATAGTCTCTCTCCTGACGTACTAAATCATGCTCTCCGATGCTGTTCACTATTGCTGAATACTTCCAGTGTTCAATATTTCAAGTACTTCTGTTGGTCAAAGCCCATACTGATTTTCTGGAAGTAGTTTCATTCACATTATGCTTGTACAAAACCATGATTTATTTTAAATGTCAGGAGTAAATTATAATTTTACAGATTTTGTAGAAGGTTTTTCTTCCTGACAAAATAAATTATTCTTCCCCAAGAATTACCAGGTTTCCTCAGGTCTTGGTTTTCCTCCTCTTTATTTAGAAAGCCACACATATGAATACACTAAATATTTATGAATATAATTTATGAGCCCAGTTGTCTGTTTCTTGCCAAAAGTAAGAAGTTGGCCTGTGTGTGGCCTGAAAAATCCTAACTATGACCAGACTGAAACCACAGAGGTGACGGCAACTTCACATTCATTGGGAAAAATGTCCAAAAGTTCCATATATGACATCCAAAATCTGTCCTAAATAATAAGGAAACATACACCATCTCTAAGCTAACCAGGCTGTTAATTCAAAATAAAAGGAGATACGGGAGGTTAAATACAAAACATTTGTCAGCAACATTACAAAGGACATAAAAACTGTAAAAATTGTACATTTCCCTGGCTGAACTGATATATTTTTCTTTGGTGCATTTGTTTTATGGTTTCCTTGTTATCTTACACAAAGTGATTTGGGCTTCCACATCAAAAATTAAGGCATGTCTCTCCATTAACTGTATGAGAAGCTGGATCAGGCATCGAGACAGGACACAACACACTTGGGTGACCTCCCAAGACTTTTCTGAAACAGCATCCCATGGCACTCAGGGAGCAAATCCTGCCTCCTCTGACACCTGGCACAACACTGCCACAGCCCCTCAAACCGAGAACAAAAAGCAGTACATCTTTCATCATTGCAGATCATCCCAAATAGTGTTTTTTGTTGATTATCATAACATCATTCTTCACAAGCAAAAATACTTTTTATCCTGGAAAAATATAGCATAATCGGGAATGAGTCACTAGTATTTGCTCTTGGCAATAGGAAAGGACATCAGATTAATTTTCCAGAAATTACAAAAACAAAGCCTTGCCCTACGTCCTTCCTTGCTATCCTCTTAGGTTTGTCAGTTTTGAATTCCTCCCAGCCAATTTTTTGACATGAGTGAAAATAAGAACTAAAGATACTTTAGAAACTAAGTGAAAATCAAAACAAAATGTTTGGGTTTGAATTTCAAACTAATCATTCGTTAAAATTTAACATGGTCAGTGGAGCTGAAGAGACAGTGAGAGGGAGTGGGCTCTTTTGAGGCAATTGTTATCTCATTCCCACTGAACGAGGAATGGGAGAAACTCCATGCGCACTGGCATCACACAGTCTCCCCCTTCGCATTTACTAGCTTCACTCGTCTCTTGAATTGGGGAGTTCCTGCTTTCTTGCCTCTAGCGTACAATTTACAATGTAGCTCAAATACTTATAACCAGGTTGCTTTTCATGTTCCCCTAGGTGCTGTGTATTCGCCTGTTTTACGAGATTTTGGTAAAGAGCAGCATATCCTACAAATTCAAAGTTTGAAATCCACTGGGACTTATCAAGTACCAGTGTGAGGATTCCGAAACTTTGTTAGATAGCAAAATCCTCTGCTGCCACATAGTGTACCCCTTATTAAGGCAACTCTCCTGTTTACATGGTGGTTGAAGAAAATTGCTGATCACAGATCTGCAGATAATCTTATGTTCTGTAGAAATGCAAACAATTTTCTGAATAAGGCTTGTGTTTGAAAGCTCCCAAAGTAAAGAAAGAGGTCTCTGGGCGTTGAGTACATGTCCATGTGAACAAGGAACACCTTCAGGTCTGTCTCTGATACTGTATGGATCTGTGGCTACTGTAAATGGATAACCTTGACAGGCCATTAGTTTTGTTTTTGTTAACCCACAGAATTAAACCCATGGGCACATTTAGAAGGTTTATTTTAGTCTGATCTTCCAACGACCCCTCATTCTGCCAACAGGAGTCCAAATATTTCCAGGGTGGATACATAATCAATTAGTTATTTTATATGCAATTTATCTTAATGGAAATTCAATCAAACATACCAACCTTCTTGAGCACCATTCTTTACCATTGTGTCAGCCTTTGGAGATATTTTGAGGTACAGGGTCCTTAATGAGTTTTATAAAGCACTCATATGCAGTGCCTGCCACTATAAGCCAAAAAGAGCTCCTTAATTAGTTCTATAAGAGAGAAGTTAATGTAGTACCATCTGTGCAGGTTTTCAGATCAGGCACTTCCCTCCTTGTTGCTTATGAGTTGAGGAATGCCAATTCAGCTTGCTTATCACGCCATCCTAATTTCTCAGTCATTTAACGGTTCTCAGATTTGATGGGGATGGTTGTTGCTGTTCTTGTTTTAATGTAGATATTAACTTATTTTTAAATCTGCTCTAAGCTTCCACTGGTAAAAGATCTAGTAAGTCTACCATCTCTGAGTAATCCGTACCTTTGCTATAAGGAAAGCACTGCTTGAGGGAAATGCCTGAGAAAGAATTTGCAGATTTAACTGAAAAGTCTCAAGCCAAAAACCAGACAGGCTCCAACATAAGCAACTTTACATTTGCAGCTATTTGTTTCTGATGTTTTCCCTTCCACTGGTCAGTCTCAATTAGATTTTTAGCTTTGTTTGGCTTTTAAGCGGACCCTATAAGCATTGAATCTGACTCATTGCAAATTAACACACAGTTCATAGGTAACTGTCCTCTCACATATTTGATGTGGTATTTCTATGGGGTGTGCAATATTGTCAAAAGGGTGCTGTGAAGTTTCATTGCCCCCTGGAACAGCAAAGGCAATGCAAATGGAAGCAAAAGGCAATGCTCGGGGTATGAGCACCTCTTGCTGTACCCCCCCATCCCCTCTGCTCCTTCAGAGCCAACTGTGCCGGGGACTTGGGGCAGGCAGGTCTCCTCATCTGAGCAGAGCAGCCTGCCCCAGTCCTCCAGGCCGCACGTATGATTGCTCAGAAGTCAAAAAAATGCCTACATCAACCCAAGCTGCAAAGGTATGTGGTGGGGAGGAGAGCTGGCACAGTTCTCCTTCATACAGGCAAACTGGGACCCTGCAGGACCAGCACCTTCATCTCCTGAGCTCAGTGTGTCAGCCTTGAGCCTGAAGGACAACCTGCAATATAAGCAGAGGGTACAGGTCATGAGACTGTACCTGTTCCAACCCACTCATGCATCTGTGCTTCACCCTGCACCATAGACCAACCCAAAGCCTGGGGAGATCCCTCAGCTCTGAAGTACTAGCAAGAGCCACAAGCCACCCTCCGTACAGTTTTGGATCATCTTTCACCCAAAGATCTTAAACCAACTTGCTGGCATTAATTAAGCCTCATAAACTCCTCTGGGAGCTACGTTAAGAGAGTTTTTCTAAGTGCTCATTCCTGCTGACCTATGCAAGAGCAGCAGTTGGCATGAATATGCTGACATCCTGAAACGCTGCTTCTTGCAGGTAAACCTCAGTTTAGCTTTCCGCTAAAGTAACCATGCACAGTGTGACTTAAATATGTTGTGTACTCAAGGGCATACATGAAATAAGACATGTCAACCAGAATGTTTCAGACTTTGTAAGACAGCCAATACGCTTGCAAGTAAGGCAGACTTTAGACAGAATATAACATTCATTTTAAATATCATTAAGAATGATCAATCCTGGTTTAGATTTTAGACATTAGGTAAAGTTGGACATTTTGTCAGCCTTTTAACTGACGTTTGTGTGAAGGATACTTTGATTTTCCCACAAAACCCCTTGAAAGCAGTCCGTCAGAAAGCTCAACCCAGTCAGTTGAGCTGATGATGTGCATTGTTATGGAGATGATCTAAACTTAACTCCTGGATTAAACTGCCACTCTTCACAGATGGGGCTGTTGGAGTCCCTCGACTTATTCCTCTAAAACACAGGTGATATTTTTGGCACTGCTGCAAGACAATCCGTCTACATTGCTGAGCCTCTCATCCAGTCATGAAATGAAACATTTTCTTTTTCCCTTGGATACCGCAAGAGTTGCTGAGGTTTCAGTTCTGACTACTATGAAGCTCATAATTTTATCACTGGCTTTATAAGGACCAGGATTTCCCCTAGACCAAAGGTATTCCATTGACACTCAGTGCACCCTTGGGCATAGATGGACCACTTCTAAAGCAGAATATGAAAAGCCAATCTGCGGTGCATAGGCTTTATTTCTCTCTGCAGACACCCTGGAAAACCATTACAGATCCATATTCAGAAAAACGTTGAAAGCCATTTCCGTCAGCCATTGAGAAAGTTAGGTTCAACAAAAAGCTGAAGTTATGTCCGCACTGCTGTGCTAACTGAAGTTAGGGGCTATATTGAGGTCTCTTGACACCATTAAAGGCCTGTTTCTTATATATGTCCAAACTGCAGTCCAATCTGTGGGTGTCCCAACTTGTTGGACACTTTGCCTCTATGTTTAACAGCACATAGGTCACCTATGCATTGAACAGCCCAGTCCAAAGGGCAGGAGTGGACTTCACAGTACCGTCCTGCCAATTTCCACCCTGCTTATGCCCAAGCTGCAGTCCTCTCTGAATTTCTTTTTCTGCTTTTGCCCTAACCTTGAAATGTCACAAGCTCTCTGCACAGCTGTGTGGCGCTTAGGGATTTCGTCAGTGACAGGACATGTAGGAAATCTCCCGCAACAAAAGTAATAATAAGATTTGAGTTTAAACTTGCCAACTACACAGGTTTAGCTCCACAAAGCCAGAGGTTTTGGTTATTTTTAGGCTTCGTGAACCTTCCAACACCAGAATTGCAGGCATAAGGCAGAAAAACACTCACAAGCCCTAAAGAGAGAGAGGAACCCGCAGAGCCATTTTACAAGTGCTCCTGCCACACAACTAAGGCCCCCAGATACAGCCATCTGCCTCTTTTTTTCCTTTCCCTTGTGCTACACTTCCTCCCCCAGATGTTTTTCATCATCTAAGGTAGCAATTCAGGCATTCGTGTAACTGATCCTAAGGAGTGTGCTGCATGTGATTAGCATCAAGTCACCAAAGAACAAAGAAATGCAATTAATCCCTGTTTAAATAAAAAACAGATTAGATCAGATTAAACATATTAGCAATGGGCAAACCTCAGATGGTTTGGAGACTAGACTTGGGCTGGAAAAGTATTTGGGAGTGCCAGTATAACCCAGCTCCTAGCCAAGTTTTCTGATGCTTCCATCCAAGAAGGCTGGAAAGTGCAAGGAAAGCTCTCCTGTATGATCTTTTGCACTTCCTGCTCTCCGATTCAGTCGGAAAAAAAACAGACGCTCTCATGGTATGTTGACTTCTGGCACAAACATCTCTGATCCTGCTCAGAACAAGAAAATACTGAGGGCAGAGTTGCCTACTTCCTAAGTGGGAGTTTAGTTAAAAGGACTTGCTATAGTTAAACAGATTTCAGGTTGATTTTTTTTTTTTGTTTGGCTGCTTTTTTGGTTTTGTTATGGGTTGAATTGGTTTCTAGGCTTTATGGTAGAAACAATGACCACCATTCTGTTATCCCATTGATATTCATGATGTTGCATGTGCATTGAATAGAGTATTTTGAAAAAGCCATCTTCACAAGAATAAATCCCATTAGTTGATGGCGGTTAGACTGTCAGCATTCTGATTTCAACAACGTTTTTGTCAACATAGAAACATTTTGACCAGTACATAAAAGTGATTGCAAATATTAGTGAAAGCTCTAGCAGCTTGCAGATCTGGCCTGATCTGTCACCAGGAGCGGGCTTCAGGGTGTGGGCATTTAAATAATATGAATTCCACATACACCAATATCTGAGTTTGAATATATAGATTTTGCATGCAGGTATTTGTTCCTCAGTTGCCGACTTGTCAGGATTCTTCTACATGTCATTAGTCCCAGAGACAGTCAGAGACACAGCTGACAGCTCAGTTGGTTCACACCAGTTTTTCCCTGCAAGCTCCATTACTCCTCTCCCAGCTCTGGGCTGAGCTCCTAATGTGGGCACAAGTGTCCTGTCTGCAGAGATGGAAATGCCTACTTCTTCGTGCCCAGGCAAGAGACCCCTACAAACCCCCAGAGCTACTCTAGTGCATCAATATTTGCCTTAACCTTCAAATGTCACAAGCCCTCTGCATGGCTACAGGGCGCTTAGGGGTCTTGTCGATGCCAAGACATACAGCCACCACGTTGCAGGATCTGCACCACTATTTTTAAAGTGGGCCTGGGACCTGAGCTTTAAAGCAACGTATTCTAAGATTTTTTAGTTCATCGGAACCAATCTTCTTTACCCTTGCTCATAAATTTCTACTACTTCTACATAGAGTTGCCTACTCCATGTAGAGTTCCAGAGTATCATAGAGTTCCAGAATGAACTTTATACAGATTAGAAAAAAAAAATTATTCGTTAAAAAAACTAATTTAAAAAGTCTTTCTGGGAAGATAGGACAGATAGCTGGATGGCTTGACAGATGCTTAGCATGCTGCTTTGAAGAACCATATTTAGTGCAGTTCTTCCCTGAAATGAGCATCTCCTAAAGTTTTCTTTTACATCCAGTCCAACGAAAGTAAAAAGTGAGGAACAAACTGTCTCTGGAAAGAAAAAAATACCTCAATGCCAGAATCATGAACTGTATTCAGAAATTTCCACATAAGAATGGTCACTCCAGAAAACATATTTATAGTGAAACGATAAGCAGAGGTTATTGGGGATTAGAAGTATATACATGCATCACAATGCAATCGTCTCCCACATCCATGACTATTTTCACAGCTTTTAGTTTGAAGAAGTGAGATCAGAGGCAGTAGGGACCTCTCCTGTTGGACTGGCCCAGCTAATGTCTTGAAAGCAGCCTTTCAATACACACTGTAATTTGCTCTCAGACTGGACTAGAGTCGCCGCTAAATCAGAAATACAAGGCCAGATCCTCAGCTGCTGTGAAGTAAAGTAGCTCCACAAAAGTCAGCTTATGGCAGCTGAAGACCTGATGTATGTTGTTAAGTAGCACACTGGTAAAGTTTCAGCCATTGGGCAAAAGTGATTTCTCACCTGTTTCCCAAAAATTTATTATTCATGGCTGGATTTTACTTTCTTTCCTCACAGTGACTAGCACCCTCCTCAAGAAAGAGCCCTACTGAGATCTCTGGTATACATGGAAAGGAAAAAAAGGGCTCAACAGGAGGGGAACAGAATCTTCAGTGCTAAAAAAGCGAATGCCTCACAGCTCTCAAATCCTAGCCCTTTTACAAACTAAACAAAAATCCCTCTCCCGCCTGGAACCTACTCTCAGAAACTTTTGAAAATATGGTTTGTCAAACATTTTGGATTTTATTTCTAATGAAATGCTAATAAAAATGTGGAACGGTAATTTATTTTGTGGTGCTGCACTCAAAGAGCGAGAATACTTAGTAGCTGTGTGTTCAAGATGAATTGCTGGGAAATGCCTTTAAAATCTGTCCTGTCCTTTACCTGTTTAGATTTATACCACCTCAGATGTTAACAGCCCTTAGGTGACTTCTTAATGCCAAATGTAAATACAAAAACAAGAAGAAAATGTTCCTCGTGCATTCATACTTACCTTTCCTGGCAGAAGGCCACTTCTGTCACTCAGAGCTCAGACTGTTCTCCTTTTAATTTGGCATAAATTCCATGGCTGCTGTTAATAGTATTATTGGTGTTGGAGGTAAGCCAGACACCATACTTTTCTAACCAATTTGTCCAATAAAATGGATTATTTTGTTAGTTAATCTGTCACTTCTTGAAAAGAGAAATCTTTAATAGCATTTTTACAAATATTCTTGGTTTATGTCTTATGCTTTTTCATTACCCTGCATCAGTACCAAAGCTTCTACAGGAGCTAATTAAGTTTTGATACATTCACAGAAAAGTGCACGTTCAGCATTGAGCAGAACCTTCATTTTGACGCTATATTTTTCTGCCAGAGATTAAAAATAAAGTGACTGTTTCAACTCTGGGTTGATAATTTTTCTTATTTTACTCCTACAGTCCTCTCCCTCCATAACCCACAGGCGTTTTCCACGTAAAAATGGAACAAGACAGACTAAAACTAACAAAGCTGGCTCCTCTATGGGCATGCACCCTGTGTCCCTCTTCTGCAGCTACCTTGGCTTCAGCCTTGTCACCTTTCTGTCTTCCCTTCCCTTCCGGGGCTTCGTGCCATCCAGCAGGGCCATCAGCTCCCTCCTCCTTCCCCTAATTAAAATCTGAGCAAATGGCTGGCTCTACGCAAGGCGTGTGTGTCCGAGCAGCCCATACAGGTGTAGGTTTGGTGAGCTGGAACGCTGAACAAGGCTAAATGTTTCAACATACCCTACAGATTTTATTCCCTTGAACTGTTTTTCCTTCTTTGCACATCTATCAGTTTTCAGAGGTTTAAGAGCTCGCGTCTGAGAGCGTGTCTGCTCTATCTAGAGAGGTTAAAAATTTCAGAAGTTATTGCAGGTGGCTTGGCAGATGAGCAGCTGAAGAGGCTGGGGTATCGCCTTCTCTTAAAGAGGAGCTGGAGAATTCGGGGCGGAGAACAAAACATGAAAAATCTTCATAACCAAGTCAAATAAAAATGTCCATACACAAAAATCAGATCAATAAAATATGTTCTATTTTAACAACAATCCCAAAACAAAACAAAACATTACCTCAGAAGTATTCATTATTTCCTGTGCTGGACTGCAAAAGAAATAGAGCCAGATTGTATGACAAACACTGCATGTTCATTGACAGTCTGGCTTTACTTTTAACGTGGCTTAAATCAGAAGCAGAGTAAACAGGGCTGCAAGGAGGCGTTGGACATAAACTAGGTAATCCTATCTGGCCCTGGAAACCCTACCTTCAGGAGGGCAGTCTTAAGTACCTACTGCTTCCTCCCCACACAGATTCAAGTGGTTAAGTGCATTTCTGCAGCCTATGTGGGTCTTGAATATTTTCTAAGTGGAATGTGGGCAATTTTATGGAGTTTAGGTTAATTCCTTTTATTTTCTTTAACTGTAATCATCTGTATGCCAACACGCTGGTTTGCTCAGCGTTCACTGCCCTGGGGTGAGCCCACAGCCCAGGGCAGCAGGATGGGGGCTCAGCCCAGCTGCTGTGCTGGGGCACGCAAAGGAACTGCAGGCAGCTGCCTGCTGCCCGCTGCCTGCACACGCGTCTCTGGTCAGGAAGGGCTGTGCAGGAGCAGAAGGCATCAATGCACAGACCGCTGCCTGCTCTGCATTAACGGTGCCCGCAAGAGCTGTGGCACGATGACGGCAACACCGAGCTCTACTCCAAAGCAGCACAGCTTGGCCAGCCACGTTAGCCTCACGCCGTGCCCAATTGATGTCCCCACAAAAGCCCATCCATTTGAGAGCTGCTCCTCCTCTGGAGCTTCAAGAGTTCCTCAGGGCAGGCTATATAACTTGGCCTGCCGAAAATTTAAACAAAAGTCTATTTCCTTTCGTGTTTAGGAGTATAAACAATGGCAATTTAAATCTGACATCTCTTAACTTGGGGAAAGGCTTTATATAAACAGGTGTTTGGTGTCTTCTGGTTTCTTTCTCAACCAAACCCTTTAGAAAGTGTACACACACTTCATAATGATACAAGCAACATTTTCCTACCACTACGTACTGGAGCTTCAGTCTCTGCATTCAGGTCCCCTGCGTGCATCAAGGCTGAAGCCTGGACTCCATACTCGCTGCTCCTGACGAGATGTGCCTGGAGTCCAAAGGTGAAGGCTGTTTATGAGCCCCAAATCCTTGCACCTGGTCTCCTGCACTGCCAGCCCCATCCCAGCACAGCCCTCCAGCCTGGCTGGAAGAGATCATCTGCGCTCTGCATTCCTTGGAAAGCATCCTCTGTTTAACGAAACCCAAACATTTTATTAAGGAAGCTCAAATGGAGGCTCTGCAGTTTTTAAACGCACAACACTAGCCATTTATGGCCAAACAGTGCAATCCTTACAGCACTCAACATTGTGAGAAGTCCCAGAGCTAACGCTCTGCATTCAGCACGAGGAGCACCGTGGTCCCAGGCTGCCCTACACGTGGCTTTGCTCACCTGGCTGTTTCCAAATGGATGGGGGTTTACCAGACCGATCCCCATGAACATTTTCACTAGAAAATGTACTCACCTGATAAAATAATAAATTGACAGAGCTTCTTTTAAAGCTTTCAGGGGGATCTCTGTTTCTGAAAAATATATAAATATATAATAAAAACAGAAACTTCAGTGAGAAATTTACTGGAATTGGAGGCTCAGCTGTTTTCTAACCTTTAAGTAGAGTACAGAAGCCATTTCTTTGAAGACCCTTGTGTTTTCCATACCATGTGCCACATTTATGTGCTTACACTGAAGAAATCTTGAGTACCCCAGAAAGGACCGAGCAGCAGCAGGGAGCAGAGACTTTGGCTGAACCCTAAGTTTCTGCATAGCATACATGGATGAACACTGCAACCAGATTTGTCCAGAAACGCCTGGGAGCAGGGACTAAGTTACCAAAAGGCCTAGTAGTCAGCTTTCAAGATGGAAAAGTAGCTCTTAAGACACGTGGTCTCACACTATCTATCTACCAGACACGAGTGGAGCCCATTGCAGTGGGGGAGAGTAGAAATAAGCATCCTGAAGAAAGCCCTGCAGCCTGAGTAACCTGCCCAAGAACAAGAGACGCATCTCCTGTAAGAAATGGTCCTGGAGCTTGTGTCACTTAATACACACTGCAGGTAGCCAAACACCGCTAGGGAACTGCAACCACAAAAACTCAAATTACAGCTAGCCAGAGGATTTATAGGATATCTAGTTTGCTAAGTGGCTTCTAATGGGCTTTGAGGGGCTAAGAGATTGCCTCTGTCCTGAGCCTGACAACAGGCTTGTGGACAAGGAGCTGCAAACCTCAACAGGATCACCAGCCTTACAGCAGCTCAGACTGTCACTGTCATAAAAAAAGAGTTTAGGAGCCACTGCTGGTGGTGACAGAGCCACATAAATTTTGAAATTAATGCCTTGGAAACAGACAAGTCCTTCCCGCGAGATCACGGAACACAGAAAGATGCAAGAACACGAAGTTCAAACTGGTTTGACCAAATCCCAAAAGTCTTATACATCAGCACTGAAATGGTATCGACACTAGTAGGTGTACTAGCACTTTTTCTCAAGCCTAAAAATCAAACAGTGGTGTTGCATAATAACAAGCATCAGCTTTGCTACCTTCACCCTGCCAGATGCTCCCTCCAACTTGCTGGTTTACCCGTGGTGACAAAGACCCTGCAGCCAGGCTCCTGGGCACCATTTCCCACCTCCGCCCTGCTAAGTACTACCCTCACTCCATCCAGAACTGTCCCACTGCAGTCGCCACTGTCTGCACTCTGACGGATCAGCCCCAAACATCTCAGAGGCACCCTAGCAGCCTTGCTTTAAGTCCCGTTTCTGCACTCTTCCTCCCAGCCCACCAGCTACTCCCCGGCTGCTGGTGCCTTAACCCCTTCCCTGCCTTGCAGAGGTTTAAGACCCTATTAATGGGGTGGGCATGGTGGTGGTGTCTATCTGTAGCATGTGTTGATAAAATTCCTTTGCAACACAGACCCAGTTTTACACTCTCTGCATCTCTTGTGTACCCAAGGATCTGAGATAAGGGTGTGAAACAGCCTGATTTGTACAAGTCTGATAGCTGGGGGAGGAATCTGGTGTAAACGATTCCCTTCTGAATATAAAACTTGACAGAAATATTTTTCAAGAGAAATCTGCGGAGCTCCTTAGCCAGCTTTAGCTGTACCAAGCAATGCCATACCCACGGGTGAACACTGCTGGTGCAGCGTTTGTCTTGTATTTAACAGAAGTCTTAAATATCGCTCCTATACAGGCAGTGACTCAACACACTGCATCTAGGCATGGCTGCAGCAGAGCTCTGTCAGAGAAACAAGATGAATCCATCTCACTTTCTGAAGACTGTTGTGGTCAGCCCCAATATGCTGCTTTATGCAATGCGTCTAGCAGCTCTTCTGATGTTTATACTTAGACACATGGAGTGTTGCAAGCAGAACTGAAAGGAAATGCTCCAGGTTCTGAGTCCCTCTACAACCTTTGAGACAATTTAAAATAAAATAAAATAAAATAAAATAAAATAAAATAAAATAAAATAAAATAAAATAAAATAAAATAAAATAAAATAAAATGTTTTAGACAAACATCCCACACCAAGCTCCAGGTAAAAGCACACACGGCACACTCGTCTAGCTTGGAGGTCTCTATCCTCACATGATACTAAATAGCTTTAGCATTAAGTATTTCTAATTTATTATCATTTGTAAGCATCTGGACAACCTGGCAACTGTGGCAGGGTTGGGATTTGAATCACAGGCTAATAAAATCCATAGTGAAACCTGTAAACCAAACACATGAAGTCAGATGGGGGTATTAGTTAATGCGTGTCGTTGATGTGTTAACTTCGGCCCCACGTTGGCCACAAGGTGAAGGTGTTGGGATGAAACAGCTGAGGGCTGGCAAGCCACTTTTCAAAGAGCTTCCTGAGAGATGTTTACGGGAGACAAGTACATATCCTTGCACTGAGGGAGTTGTCAGCGAGCCACAGCAGCGGAGCACACTTCCAACCTTCACACTCTCTCTCTGAGGGCACACCTCCTTCTGCCTTAGGATCTTGGCTTTCACTTGCTTGTGGAGGGGGCCAATAGTTTTACTTGTCTGATGCTGTGCCCTGGCCTCAGCATCTTTGCATTTCGTTGCTCTTCCAGTGAATCCCCAAAAAAACTAAACTGCCTTTGGCAGCCCTGCATGGGACAGATGTTTGTAGCCAGAAGGTTGTTTTCCAAAGTAAGCCAAACTGTAACCTTTGACGTGGGATAGGTTTTGCAAAGTTCTTAGTCTGGACTAGAAAAGACTATGCACATACCTCAACCATCAGTATCATATGATGCTTTGGTCTAAAACAGGCAGGAGTCCATCCTCTCTCTGCATGGGCAGCAGAATTTTTATGAAACACCCTGACACCTCTTGGTTTCTAACCTTAGATGTTTTTTCGTACTAACTACCTCCTGCCAGCAGTCATTAAAAGTCCCTGCCCAGTCCCTGGTTGTCCATAGCACTTCCCAAGTCACTCTGCTCAGGTGTTGGCAGTTCTGACAGCTCAGTTGCCCTCAACTAGGACTGGCTGTGTGAACGCAGCACCTGCAATCTGTTGTCTGCTCCCAGGGAAGAAACTTTCCCCCCTGCTCTCTATAAGACCACAACAAAAAGAAAAAAGGGGAAAAAAAGCAGCTAGACTTTTCAAGTAGAGTTTTCACAACTATGTCTCAAAAGATTGATTTTTACCTACCTTCCTTCCTTGCTTCTTTCCTTCCTTCTCTTAGGTTTTTCCTTTCGTTTTTCTATTCCTTCTTTCTTTCCTTCGTTACTTTTTTCTCCCCAGTCTTCTCTCAAAAAAACTGCAGAAGAGAGGAAATGCAAGAGACAGCAAAGGAGAAAAAAGAGAAAACTGAACATGAAAAGCTAACTGTTAAACAACCTCTACCAAGGTTCTACAACCTCTACCAAGAATCTCTACCAAGTTGTAGGGAAGGTGGGTGAAAATCCTGAATGGCTTTGTTAATGTTTTTGAAAACTGACCAATTAAAAAAAAATCATGAAAATGTCTTTTTGACTTTAAATAATCTGTATCTATTTTATAACCAGCCCTTGCTCCACACCTGTAGAAAATATGCACGTTTGATAGAAGATAATTAGTTCAAACCCAGCCTCTGAGAAGGCTTGTACAGCATCCCCCTCCTCTTACAAAGGTTTAAAGGCACTAGATCTGGATAATTTGTGACACTAACAAATTGTTTGTAATTTACTTAGGGAAGATTTCAGTTTACTGGATTGGTAATTTTTAACCATCCTGATCTAAGACTGACCTGATTTGTGGGCAAATTAGATAGTTGTTGCCCTGGGCACCGGAGTACTTCTTTTAGCTTGATGAGCTGACAAAACCGTTGGTGTAGTCCACTCTATATACACAGGGAGAGGGTGGCACTGGATATTTCACAAAATAGCTAAGCAGTTCTGTACAGATGTGAAAAATTTTCTTTTTTTTTTTACTGACTTTTAATACCTAAAAGTCATTATCCTTAATCTAAAAACTTGCTAAGAAGGTATGAAATTTTTTTTTTTAAAAAGCACTTTTTTTTTAATAGTTTTACAACTTTGTGTTTCTTGACATTCCCATTGAATTCATTCTTTGCTTCTGGCTTCCAGCCAGTAGTGTGAGCATATAGCCCTCTCACAGCTTTGCCCAGCATCTCGTGAGAAAAGCATCATCAGTTGCCCCAGGAAAGCAAAAGCTGGTGCAGTAAACTATGTTCTTCTCTCAAAGCCAGAAAGCATAAAAGGTGACTTCCAACTGTTGAGGATCAAAGTTTCAAAACTGATCACCATCGGCACATCCATCTAGCCAGCTCTGATCTGGGGAGTCATCATCATGCACATTTTAGGTCATCAAATGTTATGTTTTATTTTGAGAGCTATAATGGTATCTAACACTATGACAACTAGATCCCTGCCCCAAAGAGTGCTGATCTCAAGAACAAAGAGTCTGGGTGACCGCTGAAGAGTTGTAGGAAGGCAAGGAAGGGATTTACCCTGAGTAAGCGTCACCAGATTTGTTTGGCAGTGTTGTGCCTCAGACACAGAAGCTGAGATTTCAGGATTAAACAAGGCATGGAAAGGGAAATTTGGATTTTGGTAGCTGGGTGAGGCCGACTGGCCGTCCAAGGCAGAAATGTGATGGCCTAGAAACTGTGGGACTGTGAGAAAGGAAAGCCTTCCTTACACATAGTGGGCAGAGGTGAGAGGCAGAGAGAATGAGCGGCAAGTGGACAACTATACCATAAAGAAAGGGAATGACTGAAAATGTGGATGATGGTGAGTAGGACATAAAATATCTTGCTTTCATTTAAGCCCAGGGTTTAAGAAAGGGGCTATGAGACGCTGGAGATGCCATCATTTCAATGGAAACATAAAACCAAAATCTGGTTCACTTACACTCATTAAAGGTTTGCTGGCCCTTTTTTACATACATTTTGGCCCCATGAATTTTAACCCAGACATGGGTCAAACTCCAGTTTAGGTCTCCATATGTTATTTTCCTACAATTCACTCCATCATTCCACTTAAAGCTGTTGCTCCTAGAAATACTGTTACATAGCCACTGTGTCGGCACACAAGCTAGAATCAATGCTGAATGATAAGCAATAAACCTGCACTACAGCTCTGGCTCTGTATGTACGTCTCTCAGTCGAGACCCATCCAGAGAGTTATATCTATAGAAATGATTTTAGATTATCAAAGGCACCATCACAAGCTCAACATCCCTCCGTGTATGCATCTGCAGTTACAGCCATTCACTTACACATATATACAGCAAGGTGCTGTGACAGCCCAGCATGAAAAGGGCTACGCAGTTCCTGCCATCACAGCCCTGATCAAGGTAAGACTGCAGCTGGGGAAGGGGAGAAAGTGAAAAAGAAGATACAAAGGGAAAAGACACTTCCCTTTGCCTTGCATAGGGCTGAAGCTGAAATGGCCTTGAGTGGTTATTGCCTGGTAGTTCAACTTGATTTGTTCTGCCTGTGAGTTTTGATTTGGAAATACAGCAAGCCTGAGGAAAGGGATACGAAGTGACCTGTGGCTGTGACTTATATTTTTCCTTCCCCAGTGGATGTCCCTGCACACCTGCTTGCGGTGTAATAGCGTAATAAATTGAGTGCATATCTATATCCACAAAGGGTCAAACTCTGCTCAGAATTACACCCGTGTAAATCCCCAATAACTCCACTGGCCTCACTGGAGTTATTTGGCACAGATTTACACTTGTGTAACTGAGAGCTGGTTTTAAGCTACAGTCTGAAAAGTGTTTCACCTTCAGGGTAAAAAAAATGCTACTAATGTCGGTTCTTGTTACATTTAAAATAACCAGAAGGAATTTCACCTGGATGGGATCCATTCATAATCCATGACATTCCCATGAACCTTTTTCCCTTATTTCTGGTGTGCATGGAAAGATGTCAGATTTTAATTCACAGTGCATCCATGCCTTTTGTTTTGGAAGGACCATTATGCCTTAGATCAATCATTCGGAAAAGGTGTCTATATTGATAACACATTTGTCTCTGAGATGCTACAGGATGTTCCAAGCCAGATTTCCTTTGAAGCCAGGCACCGCTTTTACTATCAAAGCATGAAAAATAGTTTGCCTTCATGACATCAAATGCAGCCAGCACCCCTCAGCAACGCTGAGGGCTGAAGTGAGACACCAGTTACATCACGTAAATCCAGAAGAGCTCTAGCCACTTAGGCTCCCATTACTGCGATGCAGCTGGCCGCAGCACGGGTCCCGTGGCTCGGAGGCTGCTGCGCTGCCAGGAGGCAGCACACAAACTGCACGGGTCACCCTTCAGGCACAGGGC